>NW_011889032.1:633566-640214 GCF_000151845.1 Pteropus vampyrus | reverse complement strand
TCGTGTTTTTCTCCTCTGAGCTCCCATGGCACCTACAGTTACAGCTATCACAGTACCTGCTGCAGCTTATTAAAATGATCTGTTTATATGTTCAGAGAATCAAACGCATAACTCACTCGCTAGGATTGTACCCAATCGGTTCTTGTATCCCTGGGGCCCAGCAATCTCAACAAATGACAGTATTTTTTACTATTACTGTCATTGTTATTGTTGGCAATACTAACGTGGTCTTTATTACACCTCATGGCTTTCTTGCAACTTTCCTTCTTTGATGGTGACATGGTAGATGACTCCTCAGGCTCCCTTCCAGAAGGCATAAGCCACGCCGCCAAGAGTAATGGGGATCTGACAAATTTGGCGAGCGTTTTGTGGGTGGCTCTCCAGGTGGGCACTCAGGATTCCCCAGGAGGCCCTGGCTCTTCACAGCCCTGACCACAGAACACCACAAATGTGAGACCTGAAGTTTCCTGGCCTGGGCAGAGCCCACATGGCCAGGCTGTGATCTTAGTAAAAGCTCCCATGGATGAGCTGTCCCCAGCATCCTCACCTCAGCCAGCATGCTAGGCTCTAGCTGGGTGCTCATCTTCATTTAGAAATTCCTGACTCTGAGAAAGCAATAGCTCAGAAGAATCCATGATAGCTCAGGGGATTGAACACAAGAAGGGCCCTTCATTGTAGCAGAATCATTAAATGCACAGGGTTCAAAATCCAGCAGGTTTGGATTTGCATCCAGCTCTTGTCAGCTGTGTGACTTTGAATGAGCTGGTGTCCTCATAAAAAAAAAAAAAATTCAGAAAGATCATGCCAACCATAAATATAAAATCTCATAACAATGTGTCTGGCATATAATAAATGCTCAGTGAACACTGATTGATAATTACCACTCAATTTCAATGATTAGTTACTCCACAGGCTATACTACAAACCATTCATGACAATAGGTAGCAAACTTGATTTCTGAGCATTTTGCTGAAGTGTGCTCCAAAAATGTACATTTTTTCTTATAGTTAAAGACAGGGGAGAAGAATGGAAGATAGAAATGGGGGTAGGTTTGGTGATCATGTCTATATGACCATCAGTCTAACTCACTTGGATTCCTGGGAGAGAACAAAATGGAGTCACATGGATTGCAACAGAATTGTTTGAACCTTGGACCAGAGGTTCTCAGGCAGGGATGATTTTGCTCCCCAAGAGGCATTTGTCAATCAAAATTTCTAGAAACATTTTTGATGTCACAAGAGTAGGGCAAGGTGTGTCACTGGCATCTAGTGGGTAGAGGCCAAGGATGCTGTGAACATCCTAAAAGGCACAGAAAGAACAGACTCCACCACAAAGAATTGCCAATAGCATCCAGGTTGAGAAAACCTACCCTCAGCAATCTTATTTCAAAGTACGAGTACAACCTCAGAGTGTGAATGTCACTGCCCAGCCATGTCTCAGCTAAGGTTGGGGTCTTGATTCAGTCTGTTTACTTAGCAGGCAGGAAAAACTGGAGCTCGGAGATGTAAAGTGATTCATCCAAGGTCACCCAGCAGATCCAAGCCTCCAGGCTCAAATTCAAGTCACTTTGCATGTCACTCTCTTGCCATCTTCTGGGAGCTGAAGAGAGATACAAAGCTGGTTTCTGCCAGGGAAGAATTCCACGTGAAACTCTTCTCAGGCTTTTGCTGGTGGTTGGATCAAAATTGAATCAGACTAACTTTAGAGAGATCCTGGACTCAGATCACAACTCAGCCACTTCCTTTTTGTGAGAACTGTCACAAATCACCTTCCCCCTGATCCTGTTTTCTCATCTGTAAGGAGGCCGTATGGTGCAGTGACTAACAGTGGACTTGGAGCACCTGGCTTTGAATCCTCTCTCTCTAACTAGTTTAACAGAATACCCAACAGTTCTGTGCTTTTCATTTGCTCAGACATAAATGGGGATGGTGATAATAATATGTGCCTTGGGGTTGTTATGATAATTAAATGAGTTCATAGATATAAAACTCCAAATACTGCCTGGCGCATAGGATGCTCTCAGTAAATGTTAGCTATTCTGGTCGTCACTGTTTACTGCCTTTAAGGATTTGGAGGAGGAGTGTAAGTAATATATGCAAGTCATCTGGTACTAAATGGGTGTTTGAATATTTCGAAAATTAAATGATTTATTTCTGGTGGTTCTGAGCCCTAAACCCTTCAGCCCTAAAGCTCTGGCTGAACCTTAGAATCACCTGGGGAGCTTCAAAAAGAATACTGTGGGGGACTAATTAAATCAAAATGCCTTAGGGGTTTGGCCAGGGCCCTGAATAACCTGTGTGGGGGTGGAGGGAGGATTCTAGTACAGCCAGGTGAGAACAGATGAGGACAGCTAGGGACACCTCCCCTCATCTTCCTAAACCTGCTGGCAACATCTTTTTCTACATCCAGGTCTAAAATTTTATCCTTTGTCATTTTCTACCTTCCCAGGGCCGGGACAGTGCCTGGCACAGGGTTGGCATCCAGAAAGTATTTGTGGAATATTAAGATACATGAAGGCAGAGGCCCTATCTATCTTGTTCATCGCTATATGTCCAAGACCAAAAACAGTGCCTGGCACATAGAGGTGCTCAACAGTTTTTGTTGTACTCAGTGGTCTGTTACGTTATAAAAGGAAATGCCGGGAAAGGTTGTGGGGAAATTCTTCTGAGTTACCACTGCCACCTACTGGCCACTTTGCTACATTGCGGCAATACATAGGATTTGCCTTAAGGGTCTTTACTTCCCCTCCGAGACCCAGGAGGGACCGAAGCAGCGGGAAATCAGATCAGCGACCCACCCCGACACCCCTCCAGGGCTGACTCCTCCCTCTCACTTAGCAGAGCGCTGGATTTCCAGGTTTCCTCTGGAAACCTCCTCTAACCTTCCCACTATGACTGAGATTTCTCCTTCGTGCTTCCCACCTCACAGCTGTTACCGCTCTGGGTCGCAGGCAATCACCTAAGCGCCGGTCTCTCTCCCACCAGACGGACTTCTGGGAAAATAAAAACTATGCTCTAGTTTACCACTCTACACTCATCTCCTAGCACCCAAGCCTGACATATAGAAGCAGAGTAATGTCCTCTGGAGAAATAAAAAAGACTGAATTCTATACTCTGGGTGTTCATAAACTGTAGAGTGCCTTGGGCTGCATTTCCCAAGGAGTATTATACACACCAACATGGTATCAACAGGGCTTTAGACAGTGCCCAGGTTAACTGCTAGGTGTTTTTTTTTTTTTTAATTTAAACTGACATTTGAAACCTGTAATCATTAGAATATTATTTAGGGTGAGGCTAAATTGTATAGCAAAGCAAGTCAATAGAAAATAAAACATTAAGTAAACAATAGCACAGTTGGTATGAAAATGTGACAAAAATTGTAAAGGCCATACAAGTAGCCGGCGTTTATTGGGTGCTTGCTCGATGCTGCTCACCTCACTTGCATGAGCTCATTTAATCCTCGTAATGACCCTATGAGATGGCATATTTTACAGATGAGGAAGTTGAGGCTCAGAGAGATCAATATTTTTCCCACAGAGATGTTGTTGATGCTCCTACTGTATACATTGGGGTCATTGATGATTCTCCTATTGTATGCCACGCCCTAAACTTCAAACATGCCTTAATGGGATCATCTCCAGTGAGGGAAACTGAAATTAAATGTATTAAATGATTAAATACAATACTGTATATGCAGTGCTGGGGTGGGTGAAGAACTGGAAAGACTAGTGACTCAATTAGGAGTAGGGAGCATCTGAGAAGGCTTCCTGGAGGTGGAGAAATGAGGACCGAGTATTGAAAGTCAAGACTTATCTAGGCTGGGTGGGCAAGTGAGGTATAATGTGAGAAGCAGGAGAAATATTTCATAATGTAATACCACCAACAACCATCACTGACTGAGTACTCAGGACATGCCAAGAGCATGCTAAGTATTTCACACCCATTATCTTGTTTAATCTTCTAAGTCCCTATGAGATAGGTACTATTATTATTCCCATTTTATTGATAAGGAAACTGAAGCTCGAAGAGGTTGTGGCCTTTTCTGGAGAAGGTCACACAGCTAGTAAGTAGCAGAACCAAGATTTTAATCCAGATTCCACAGCCCAGTACATTATATCGTGCCCATGTATAACCCATGCCCAGAGTGGGAGCGAGAAAGGTGAGCTTGAGAAATGGAAACAGTTTGATGCAAGATAGGAATGTAGGGGTGCGGGGCGGGGGGCGGGGATGTTGGAGAGGCTGGCGAAAGTTAGATCACACAGACTCTGAGTAGGAGTCCACAAAGATTTGCATCATCTCACCGGAGCTCCTTTTGGCTTGCATTTCAGCGGAAGAGTCCCTGGCATGTGACAACCCTGGGCTACCTGAAAACGGGTACCAAATCCTGTACAAGCGACTCTACCTGCCGGGAGAGTCCCTCACCTTCATGTGCTACGAGGGCTTCGAGCTCATGGGTGAAGTGACTATCCGGTGCATCCTGGGACAGCCATCCCACTGGAACGGGCCCCTGCCTATTTGTAAAGGTAAAGAAACCTACTCATGACATGGGGACTGAGGGGCCCGGAGATGTCTGGACTGACTTAGAGGGATTCTGAATCTTCTCTAAAACGCTGAGCTACTGTATTTCTTTAAATCTAAGACACTACCATTGTTTTCTGCACCACGGAGAAAGAAGACAATTGCTGCCAATGAAACTATGCCTTCTCCTTGCTTCGCATTTTTATTTTTACCTACTAAAAGAGCTCTTTCAAGCTTAGATGTTTATCATAAAGGAGAGCCATTCTGCTTTTGACTCTTGCTTTCACAACATGGCTTAAATGTTTCCCGCCTCCTGCACCCCTTTCTCACAACCACTTTGTTCCCAAGGGTTACAAGGCTTAAAGAAATTAAACGCTTATATAAATTAAGAAATACAGCAGAAACTAACCCAAATGCTTTTCAGCATCACATGATCTGGGAGATTATTAATATTAAAGCTGATTTAAGTTTGGTTTAATTAAATAAAAAGAGATGTATTTAAAGTTATTAACTTATCTGGCATAGTTGAACAGAATTTAAAATAGCCTCACCTTCTTGGACTGGAGTCCCTTAGAACCAGGTATGGTACCTGCAGAGGCTCTTTTGTGCTCATAGCCTCCATGGATGCTGTCTCCCTGACTGTGATGCCCTCTCAGGTTTGAACCTCCCTGCTTTTTGGGTTGAGGTCAAATGCCTTTATCTGAGATCAGGAGGGTTTTTAGGTAAAACAGAAGTTGGTTGGTTGGTTGGTTGGTTGGTTGGTTGTCAAGTTCTTTGAGTGGTTTTTTTTTTTTTTTTTCATCATATTGTAATGATGTAAGTCAGAGTGTAGCTTTCACCAAGGCACTAATTAGGAAGTCTCTCTATTGGTAGATCATAAATATAGCTGGGCCATTGGTGGGACCCCCTTCCGTCGCTTTATAATGCAATCTTTTTGTCTAAGCCTTCGCTCTGGAGTTTTGCATCTTTGAAACCCATCCATGGGGCCGTGTTTTTGTACTCAGCTACCATGATGACTTTGATGCCAAAGCACAGAGACACTAGCCCCCATCATCTTGAATTTCTAGAGAAGTTTTACAGGAAATACAGGGAAATGAATGAATTCCAGAGAGTTCTAGTCTGTGGCAACCAATCAACGAAAATAGTTTTACAGGGAATATACACCTTAGTCAAATAAATACGAAATAAAATTGAAATCAGACAGGTTCACATAAATATGTATTTTTAAAGCAAGAAAACAATTTCGCCCCTGATTTTGGATTCTGGATTTTGTCTTGACCCTCGCCATTCATCAGCCTTTGTTCTACATGAAAACACTGAACAGACCAGCACTACAGAGTTAAGAGCAGATGTCAGAGAAAGTTGAGCAGTCCAGGTTTAAAACCTGCCTCTATCACTTAGAAGCTGCGGGATGTCAGAGAAGTTGCTTCACTTCTCGGAATTTCTGTTGCTCATCTGTAAAATGGGGCGGGGGACGGGGTGGTGGGAATAATATCTACCTAACGAGATTGTTGCGAGGGTTAAACGAGCAAATATATATAAAGCTCTTGGCACCATACCTGACATATGGTAAGTGTTCAGTAATTATTCCCTATGACTATCTATCTCATCTTCTCTCAGGAACCGAGAAGGAAAAGTGTCCAGGCATTTCCACTAATTCCAGTAGCCCAAGATAAATAAAACATATCACTAACTTCAGCAAAGCGTAGAATGGGCTTTTGCTACTGTTCTTTTGGCTTCATTTCATGCACGATGAGTTTACTTGACATTGACCAATGCTTTCGATTTCTCTTTCAGTTAATCAAGACAGCTTTGAACACGCTTTAGAAGGTGAGTTCTATAATGAAAAAATCCAATAAATCAAACTAATAGCAAAAAACGAGAGCAGGTTCTGAATATCCCGATCCAGGTGCTTACAAAAGATAAACCATAAAAATCTGCCTTCACTTTGTCTCGGTACTGTAAAAAAAAATTGAATTTGCAACTTAGGGTCCTAAGTGACCAGAAAGGGATTTGACGCCAGCTCTGTTCATGGGATAAGGAAGTCTGAGAGTTCCTATGCCTGACAAAGGCATGACCCTATGGTAAAACTTTTCAACCACGTGGTACTATTTTGGGAAACTAAATCAGG
>NW_011889032.1:604507-632161 GCF_000151845.1 Pteropus vampyrus | reverse complement strand
CATGGGAGCCAGGTACCCGTGTGGGTTGAGCATGTGACACCTGAGGGCCTCACAGGCTTGTGTGTTTAGTAGCAGAAGCGGCAGCCGAGACATCATTGGAAGGGGGAAACATGGCACTGGCTATCTTCCTCCCCGTCCTCATCATCTCCTTACTGCTGGGAGGAGCCTACATTTACATCACCAGGTAGGGGGCTTCGGGGCAGGTTGAGGGCTGCCATCCGCTCAACCACCAGAGCCCTGGGGTCTGGGCATTTCACCTCTCTGAACTTCAGGGTCTCCACTTGTAGCTTGGGGATAGTGGTATTTATGTGATTGTAGGGATGGTGTGATTCAACTCAACTCTGGGATAAATATCTATATGAGACACCTACCAACCCTCCATGGGAGGAGTGTGGGGTATGCAGCAGCAAATAAGACAGATGCTATCCGTGACCTCAAGAAGCTGTGGTCTAGTGGCAGAGATAGGCATTTCACATTGCGAGGCACACCAACTTACTCATTCCTTCATTCACTCATTCCTTCATTCGCTTTTTCAACAAATTCAGATGGACAATCTAATATGTACTAGACATTGCTACAGGTGTTGGGGATCACAGTATTTGCCTTTAATGAAGATGGATGATATTAAACCATGCCTACAATAGTCACCAATTCATTCACACGCACAATTATTGAGCACCTACTATGTGTCAGGCGGTTTTCTGGGCTCTAGGAACATTACTGTGGCGGAGTTGGGGACAACAGAAGGAAGTCAGGAAGTCTTCGCCATCATGGGTCCCAGGTTCTAATGGGAGCAAATAGACACAAGCACATAAGAAAAGAAAGTACTACGTTATAAGGTGATAAATGCAGGGAGATAAAGGGAGCTGGGGTAGGGATAGTTGTTCCACCTTAAATGGGTAGGCAGAGGAGGCCCCACAAAGAAATGACATTTGAGTAAGGACTGGAAAGCAATGCAAAAGTAAGCTATGCAGATATCTGAGCTAGGAGGATTCCGGGCAGAGAAACAGCATGAGCAAAGGCCCTGAGGCAGGCATTTGCCTAAGATAAACTGTCCTTCCTCACATGGAGCTCACAGTCTAGTAGGAGGAGAGGAGAAACACACAAATTATAACATACTGTGATAAACACTGTGCAGGAAAGAGAGAGTGTTGGTAACAGAAGAAGTACCTTTAAATAGGTGGTCAGGGAAGGCTGCTCTGAGGCAACACGGTATATAGTTGGTGCTCAATACGTGCTCATTATTGTTGTTGCTCTTTGCATTAAAGAGAGACTTGAATCATTTTTCAAGGGAAAACAAATTAAGCTCCACCCCCTCTCCAGTAAGCGGGGATACTGAGGCTTTCACTGTCACCGACTGGGTTAGAAGTTGAGAGCAGTTATGATTTCAGCTTTCATCCCACTGATTCTCACCTTCAAGAGGCTGTTTCCACACATCCTCCTTGTCATTAGTGGAGGTGCTAATGCTCGTAAAGTGGCACTAACTCTTCTCCTTAAGTATTATAAGGTGTCTCCTAGTCTCGGAGAAGTAACGTCTTTTTTTTATCGTCTCTTCTCCAGATGTCGCTATTACTCCAACCTCCGCCTGCCCCTGATGTACTCCCATCCTTACAGCCAGATCACCGTGGAGACTGAATTTGACAACCCCATTTATGAGACAGGGGTGAGTTGGTCTCTCTTCTCTCCCCAGTGCCGCCCTCTTTGCTCTGAATTCACTGACAGCAAAACCGAAAATGTAATTTCCTTTTGCTCACTATGCCACTGGCAGAAAGGCATGGCCAGGGGTCCTGTCTTACTCCATGATCCCTATTGAAATCACTGCTAAGAGAACCCAGCTCTCTTTGCAAGCCAATGACAAGCCTGTAATGTTGTTTACTCTTGGCAGAAGGATCACAGAAACAAAGGGCTGTACCAAAGACCCATGGAGAGACAGCTGAAATGGATCAGAGCCCACTGGTGGCCTGGTGACAATGGGCAGCATTTCCACACACCTTAGTGAGCTCTACTCCTTATAGGTCAGCAGTGTGCAACATTCCCACACATACGAGTGGCAGGCTTTGTGTTGGGTACTAGGGACACAGTCATGAACCAAATAGACATGGTCCCACCATTAATGAGCTTACAGTCTTGAAAAGGAGATAGATATCAATAACAAGAATAATAATAATATGTACCATGGGCCAGGCTCCTTCAATGTATGATCTCCTTGAATCCTTGCATCTCTGAACCCTTTGTGATAGATTCTTCGACTCTCTCTGATTGACCCATAAAGACATTGAGGTTCAGAGAAAGGAAAAAATGATTTGGCCAAGGTTGCACATAGCCAGAAGGCACAGCCTGGATGCAAACTCTTATCTGATGGCATTAATCATTATACTAGTCTGCCTCCCCATCAACCTCAAATGATCAAATATGCCGATGAATATCTTGATTGCAATAAATCCTAAATTTTAAGGACCATGAAAGAAATCAGACAGGGTGCTATAAGAATATATGATGGGGGACACTTGTAAGGGGAGGGGGAAGGCATCTTTGAAAAGTGATGTAAAGCTGAGACGTGTAAGGTGAGTAAAACTGAGATGGTGGTTGAAGAAGATGCCAGGGAGAAGGGACTACGTATGCAAAGGCCAAGAGGTATATGTGAGGAACCAGAAGGTTGGTCATGACTTTGCAAAGCCACAACCCTTCAAATTCCCTGTGTAATGATGTATAGTCGTTTTCCAATGGGGAGGGGGGTATTGACTTGACTTATTCTTTGTCCCTGCTAACTTTCCCTCACCATTCCCCTTCCTCTGACCTCCTGTGTTAGTCATTGATGTGTAATAATATTATTACAAATTTAGGAGCCTAAAACAACACACATTTATTATGTCATAGATTCTGTAGATCAAGAGTCCAGGCACATCTTCGCTGGGACCTCTGATTCAGAGCTCACGGGCTACAGTTAAGGTGTCAGTCAGGGCTGCGGTCTCATCTGAGGCCTGACTGGGGAAGGATTCACTTCCAATGGTTGTCAACAGCATTCAGTTCCTTGCAGGTTGTTTGATTGAAGGCCTCAGTTTCTTTTAGGCTGTCATCTAGAGGCCACCCTCAGTTCCTTTCCATATGGCCTTCTCCATACAGTAGCTCATATCATGGCAGCTTGCTTCTTCAGAGCCAACAAGAGAGAAAGTCTCCTTGCAAGATAGGACTCACAGTCCTATGTAATATAAAACATAGAAGTGACATCCTAGAATCTTTGTGCTGTATTCTGTTGGTTAGAAGTAAATCACAGGTTCTGTCCACATATAAGAGGAAGGCATCACACATGGTCATGAATACCAGGAGATAGAGACCGCGGGGACCACCTTAGAGTCTGCCTACCACACTCTCATATACGATGAAGCATATCTGTGTTGACTCAGCAGAAACTACAGACCTCCATTAAAGCATGTGACAGCAACCTCTTCCAGGGCCAAGCCTATGACTTCTTATATGTCTCTGCTCCTCTGATCGGGGGCCTGGAGTATATTACACACACTCTGTGAATATCAGAGAAATTGGACTGGTTCCTACCCATATAGAGTAGTTACTTTAGATATGACACTGGTAAGAAGTCATGTTATTTTCCATTCTTTCTAGCTTGTTTCCAAATCCTAAAAGAAAGTCAAGCTGATGAAAAACAGCACTTTAGACCTTTTTAATACTTATCAGTATAGTTTATCAATTACCTACCGCTATAATCATGCTGAGTAACAAACAACCCCCAAACTCAGTCACTCAAAGCAACACATTAATTTGCTCACTAGTCAGGGGGCAGTGTTTTCAGGCAGTTTCAATTGGGTTCTAGTCCTGGTTCAGCTGTGCTCACTCACACATCTGGGATCCTCTAGTCATTGGCTGGGGGACTCAGCTCTGCTTCCCATGGCTTTCATCTTCTTGCTGAGACTAAAGGCTGTCAGGCATGCTCTGCTCATTGTGACAGCAGAAAGGCAAGACACAAGCAGAAACATACAAGCACTTTTCAAGCCCCTCTTGCGACCCATTTCCTTATACTCCATTGGCCAAAGCAAGTCAGGGTCAGAGGGGAAGGCACTGCAAAGTCACATGGCCAATGTCGTGGACACAGGGAGGGGTGAAGATCTAGACCATTAATGGGTCACTCCTTCCTGCCAGACTTTAACAGAGCTGTGCTTCTCTCGCTTGCAGGAAACCAGAGAGTATGAAGTGTCTATCTAAAAAGAGCTACAGTTGAGAAAGGAACGTACAGATGTGAATTCAACTACAACCTCCTCAAGAAATTCATCCAGAGACCATATGGCATTTGATTGAAAAACCCCAGAGCGTCGGCTGTCTTTTCTTTAGATTCTTTATTGAAGACTTGCTGTTTTCTTCACTGTATTTATTATATTTAAAATTGAAATACGTGTGGTTGGATGTATTGCAGCTGCAGTCAGATTATGTTACAGCCTCAGTTCTGAAGGCAGGTGGAAGGCCTACCAAATGGCAAACACAGCAGCAGAAGGGAAAGAAAAGCAAAAACAGGTTGGGTCGCTCTCATCAGTAGTGCCATGCTATGGCTGCATCAAATTGCATGCATCTTTGGGATCCATGCCCATGGTGTTTTTAGTACAAAGCTAAGTCTCCAGATTAGGTAGGGTTGGAATTTCGCATGAATACTTAAACAGGTCTGCTCCCAAACAAATCCTGGGTTTGCTCTTCCAATTTTCCCAGCTTCCAAAGAGTCTTGCCACATCTAGCCTCCCCTGGTCCTTCCGAAGGCAGCAAGGGTGTTACATAAACATTCTCTTTTATCTTACTGGATGCTGGCAAAATAAGAAAAGGTTTTTCTTTCTGGGAAGCTGATAAATGGCAAAGAAAAATTTTCAGACAGGATGAGAAATTTTGGAGTTCCGATGAAGAATTGGGTGAGGGGGAACACTGGGTGAGGGAATCAAGTTAATAAAATGTTCTTTTTGTTGACCCTCCTTCAACGCTGAAGGAGCAGCTAATTTAGGCTACAAGTGCCAGAATCAATCACCTTGTTCAGCAAGGCTACCCACAAAGCTGTGAAGATAGATCCACAGCGTCACGGCTGCTTCTCTCACAGGGTTATGAGGTTTGTGTTGCAGAGAAGGTGCCATGTCCTAAAATCTGGGTGAGCCCTGTTTTTCACCCTTATATTTTATCAGGGTCCTTTCATCCCAACCCAGTGGGACTAGTGAGAGTGTGACTAACAAGGAAGATTCTTCTCTAAATACAGGTATAAGAAAAGGTGAGGGGGCGGCGGGGTGGGGAGCAGATGTATGGAAGGAATAGTATGCGCAAGGCAGATTCACCTTCCTGAGACTGTCAGTCACCTCCCTAGTGACAGCTGTTGGTTCAGAGATGCACACAGGCTCAGTGCTTTTGAAGTCCTCTTTGGCACCCTCCTACAGTCCCTAGAATTGTTTTAAATCGGCTGGTTTTCAAACAAGAAAAGACCTTTCTGGCTGCCATACCATTGAGAGAATGGCTGGAAGTCCATATTTTGGTACCTTGTTTAGGAAGCTTCTGAAACAACATAAGGCCGTTGGCTTTGTACACACACACACACACACACACACACACACACACACACACACACACACACACACACCCTTCCCAGAAGCTTGGACTTCATTCAGTCTTGGGGTCTAAGGATAGAATAATTTCCTTCCGCCAGAGAGGGATCCTGCACCTACGCTCCTTGAGGCATGCATACGTGACACACAGCAAGAGATCATTAAAAGTCGCTTTCCAGCCACTCAGAGCCCACCCCATTTTCTGAAAGAACCAGAGGAAAAACGTTCCAGACCATTAGGGAGCAATGTCATGTTTGGAGAAAAACCAACAATGCAAATAACCTAACCTTTTTTTAAAAGGCAGAATCCAGTTTTGCTTTTATTTCTGTTTGATGCTTATTCTAACCCTAACCCTGGGACATCCGGAAAAAAAGAACTCTATTAATGATACTTAATTTTAGAACATACTACAGTTCTGTGAAAACTAAACATTTGCCTTTCGTAAAGACTGACAAAATGTAAAATCTTTTCTCTAACCCTGTCCCCTAAAACTGGCTAGGCCTTGGCCTAGGAATTCTTATTGGTTATTGGAGGGATAGAAAAAGTGTTGATTTTTTTTTTTTCTGGGATACCGATGTCTTAGTTCTGTCTTACTAGTACAGCACCTGTAACTATATTTTAAAAGTTTGTTTTAGCCTAAAGATGGATCGTGCGAGCTTGACAATGTACAGTGTGATTGAAAAGACAGGTTGGTGTCTATTTTTCTTTTTTAAAATATCTGAATGTGTATTTGTAACATGTAAAGGTAAAGGAATAATAATAACAGTGCCAAAAATGTACCAGGCATCTCATTTCAGTTCATACATGTCTGTTTTTATAAGATCAATATTAAAACCCATTGGGATTAAATATTTTTGAACAGGATACAATCTTGAGAAACTCGAGAATGGACTGAACCTTCCTACAAGCCACTCTTTGTTTTTAAAACAGTGGGGAAATACGTTTACAGAGATTTTGAGCTTCAAAGAATGCATGTGATGGTGTGTATTACATGCTAATTCATATAAGCTGGATCTGTCAGCTACCACCCTGTGCTTTTAAAATGCACACACTGAACCCTCTTCAGCTTGGAGCTCACATCCTTTTGCTTTTTTTTTTTTTTTTTTTTTTTTTGGAGGGGGAATAGAATTATTTAGCCAACCTAAGTATTCTGGTCGTTCCTTGATGGCCATTCTTAACTTAGTTCCATAGACATGCTTTAAAGTCAGCTCCTTGGAGAGCCTACTGAACCTCAGGCTGATAGCTTTGGAAACTGCCAAACAACCCCGCAGGAAACAAAGTGGCTACATAATCAGGATGGTTGTATAAATGGAAGTGACTTGGCAAATATATGGGTAGGCTTAGACTGAGCGTGAGCCTTGGGCAAAAATGACTTTTCTTTGGCGGAAATCCAAAGAGTATGACTTTTCTATGCCCTTGAGTGGTCACGATGGGTCATGAGCAGTCAGATATTATTGAGTTGTTTGGCACCCCCAAAGGTAGGCTTTCTCCTGGGAAGATTTCATTATCATTTTATCCCAAAACAGAATCAAAAGCAAAACCAACTTTCTAAGCTAGAATAATGAAATTAAGTCATTTTCCACTTTGTATATATTGATGCTAATAAAACAAATGAAAAAGAGTCAAATCTATGGGATTTTTGTTACGACCACTCCACAATAGCACCAAAGGGAGTATCTCTTTTGGAGATCTGGATGGGGAAAAACCTACTGACATTTTGAATGTCAAGACAGGAATACCAACTTAACAACCAATGGGAAATGTTTGGGACAAGACAGGACTCTGCCATCATCAGATGTACCGTCTTCCTCCCTGTCCTAGTCAGCTTGGGCTGCCATAACAAAATGTCATAGATGGAGTGGCTTAAACAACAAACATTTATTTCTCAGTTTTGGAGGCTGAGAAGTCTGAGACCAGAGTGCCTGTTGATTCCGTTTCTGATGAGAGCTCTTCATAGCTTACAGATGGCCTTTTCACTATGTCCACACATGGCAAATGTCAATCTCTCTCTCTCTCTCTCTCTCTCTCTCTCTCTCTCTCTCTCTCTCTCTCTCTCTCTTTCTCTCTCTCTCTCTCCTCTCTCTCTCCTACACACATACACACGTACTCCTCTCAGATTAGTGCCCCACTCTTTGACGTCATTTAACCTCAATTACCTCCTAAAGGCCTTATATTCAAATAGTCACACTGGAGTTTAGGGATTCAACATATGAATTGGGTGGACACGATTCACGTCATAGCATTCCACTCCTGGATCCCCCAACTCATATCCTTCTCACATGCAAAACATATTCATTCTACCCAACAATCCAAAAAGTTTTAACTCATTCCAGCATCAACTCTAAAGTTCAAAGTCTCATGGAAATTAGATATGGGTTAGACTGAAGGGTATATTCATCTTAGGGCAAATTCCTCTCTAGCTGTGAACCTACAAAACCAGACACATGATGTCTTTCCAAAATATAATGATGGGACAGGCATGGGATACACATTCCCATTCTATAAAGAGGAAATCAGAAGGAAGAAAGGGCGATGGATCCCAAGGAAGGCCAAAACCTAGCAAGGCAAATTCCACTAGATCTTAAGGCTCAAGAATAATACTATTTAGTTTGATACTTGCCCTAGAGGTCCACTAGGGTGGCAGCATCACCCTTAGGTGTCCGGTCATCTTCCATTTAAAAATAAATGGGTGGGTTTCTGAAAGGGCTCCTGGAGAGAAGTTTCATAGGTGGGCCTGGGGCAGCTGGCAGGACCACTGCCCAGCTGAATCATTCATGGGCCAGCTGTCATTCAATCAATTCTGGAATGGAGATTCTGAGGAAGGATACACAGGGTGAAGAAAGAAGATGAAAGGTCAGTGCACCCAAGATGCCTTCAGAAACCAAGATTCTATTTCCCAGGCCGCCCTACAAAGTTAGAGCAATAGTAGAAAGACATATCTTCCCTTGAGACCAGAACCCACCCTCAATGGTAGATGTGCTTCAGGCAAACTGGGCTTGATGGACAGCCCTGGACTGGGAGAGAGAGCACCATAGAGAAATGACTGAAGAGATCCTTGCCAGGATAAATAGTAATAATAATAAAATAATAATAGTATAGTAGTAGTAGTAGTAGTAGTAACAACTGGCACTTTTTGGTTCCTTGATAGTTCTTTTTTTAAATATTTTAAATACACTTTTATTTTAGAATAGTTTTAAATTTCCTAGTTTTTTTATTTTACCCCTGTGAGTAAAAATACTATTATTCTCCGTTTACAGATATGTCATCTGAGGCTCAGAGAGGCTGTAACTCGTCCAAGTTCACACGGCTAGTATACAACGGAATGGGACCCAGGAGATCTGGCTCCTGGTCAGTGTCCAGGGTAGGAATGGCTGAAGGCCTCCTCCCAGGGCACCCAGAACCAAAGCAGGCCTCTTTAGCCTCAGGTGCCCTGCCTTATTCGGCATTTTTTATAGGAGACGTTTGGCTGGGTTCAGCGGTGGCTAAGAGCTGAAACTCTGAGTTTAAATTTTGACTCGATCAATGATTAGCAGCTCGTTGGGATGAAGAGCCCACATTGGGGAAAAATACCTTCCTACATCACTGTGGAGGTCAACTTCAATGAGCAGAAGTTGGCTTGGTGTGTGTGAGGGGGCTAGAGGTTGCACTAAGAAAGTGTTTTCCTGATAAAAGGGGATACAACTCCTACAGCCCCCTTTCCTCTTACCTTGAACCCAGTTATATGATTTCAGTGACCAACGGCCACCTTGCAATGCAAGTGTCCAGCATGAGGACAAAAGCAATACGCTAAGAATGGTGAGATGGGAAGAAATCCTGGGTCTCTGATGGTGCTGGCATCAGCCTGCCTGACACAGCATAAAGTATAATAATTCATAAAACCAGCTTCATAGATTACAATACATAAATGATGGTTCTATATATTTTGCAACAGTATAAAATAATTCATCAAAGTGGAACCTAAAAACAAAGATAAGATTTGAGTGCCATTTTCTAAAAATTTGTGCTTTTCAGATCTAATGCCCCCACGAACCTCCCATTCCAAGTTTTTTCTCACCTGCCTTCTCTCCCTCCTGCTATTGCTCTCTCTCACTCTCTCACTCTCCGTGTTAGGACTCTGCCCATGATTTACTGATCCTTTGCACTAAAAGGATGACATAGGATAGAAAAAGTAGTTTCAACATGAATTTTATGGCTTAATAGTTTTAAAGATCTAGTTTTTATTTCCTTACATTTCCAGTATGCTTTTGTTTGCACTAAGCTGGTGATAAGAAATTACCATTCTAAAACTGTGCTATTATTATTACTGTTTGCAATATAATTGCCTGGCGCCTAGCAGGCACTCTTAAACATTTGTTGAAGGAATGAACATCAATCACAGAGAAGCCCAAGGTATGGTCAATGTCACGAGTGTGCTGGGTCCTTTTAAACCACCAGATGGCATCCTCAGCATGGTTTATTCAACAGTCACACTTCACTTCCTCCAAATGGTTATTTTCTTTGGGCAAAGTCATCTGATGAAATGGGTTGTTTCCAGTACATCAGAATTTGATTTGAAGAATTAGTGGGTGCCCTTCTCTCTTGCTAGAGAAAGAGAAACCAACATCAATATTAACTCATCCTTGCCCATGAAAGGGAGCTAGGCTGAGTGTGTTATCAATAAAAAATGGGGTCACCTTAGACCCAGGGCTCATACAGTGTCACCCTCAACTGGAGTACCACTCCAAGACCAAAAAGATTTTAAGAGAATCTAACTTTTACTGACGTTGTCTCAAGAGAACTGAGTGGGAGGCTATCACAAGGCATATTAGCCAAAGAAGTGTCTTTTAAATCCTCTGTACACATTTCTGTCCCCAAAAGAATCACATGCCTGGGGACCTGCTCCAATCTCTCTCCCTCCCCAAACTCTAGTGCTCTTCTAGTGATGGAGCTGTGGCTCCCTACTCACTACCCCACCCCAACTCCAACATTTTATTTTCTTTCACATAGGGTTACAAAATTTAGAAAGTACACCCACTTGAATTTGAAAATCAGAATAAATAAACAAACAAACAAACAAACAAACAAACAAACCTTTAGAATAAGTAAATTCTGACTCTGGGTACCGTCTGGCCAATTAGAGGTTCCATGATTATTCAGAGATGGCACATGACCCAAGCTCGGCCAATGAGAAAGTGCAATATTTGAATCATGCTGAAAATTATTCATCCTTTATCTGAAATTCAATTTTAACTGGGCATTTTATGCTTATATACAAGCAATGTATCCCTTTTCACTTCCTTATCCCAAAACCTGCAGGCCCTTCCTTAATCCCTAACCTTAGAAGGCAGGGTTAGCAGGAAGTGCAGAGTTCAGTATTTTGAGGTTTCCTGCTCATGGAATATATTCATTTCCCTCTTTATATTTTGTTTCATCGCATGTAAATATATACATGTATAAAAATAGTGCACACCAATTCTAACAATTCAAACAACACAGTAGACTAATAAGCAAGCTAATGATTTTTCCCAAGCCATCTAGTACCACACTCCTCAAGCATTAATGTTTACTACTTGGTGGGTATCTTTCCATACCATTCCCTTTTCCTCAAAAAAAAAAAAAATCATTACACATCTTGCTCCCACTTCCGCTCTCCACCCCCACTAGGGACCTTTGATATATCTATACAGATAGTTAGGGAGAAAGAGAGAAGAGATGACATATCTCCCCCTAACATCTCTCCAGGTCATTACACAAATCTCCAACTCATTCTTTCTAAAGCTGAGTTCTAGTCCATAGTGTGCTGCATCATAATTTATTCCATTTTTTCCCCACAGAAATACAAGGCAGCTGGGGTAAGGATTTTGTACAAAGTTGTTTACAGCAGCAGAGTTTGTTTTGTCAAAAAGCTAAAAAGAATGCGAGGGACAATCAGTGGGGAGCTATTGTGCTTATTTATCTCAGGTTTCACCAATGGGTCTAAAATTCCTCTTTGCTTGCTGTACTCCAGGATCCCCCATCTGAAGGGCCGTGTCTGCTTCTGCCTTGATCTCTTTACAAAGATATTTAAAGCCTTACTCTGCTTCCCCAATAACCCCTTATCCCCTACATTCCCTCCTTCCAGACTGTCAACTATTTACTAAAAAACCCTCTGAGAGGTTTATATAATCAAAAAGATTTCATGAAATTATGATGAAAGGGTCATACTTTAATTCTGATCATAGCCAAAGAATTACATGCCTCTTTTCGGAACATTCTGGTACATTTTGGTCTATAGCTCAACATTTCCAAAAGGAAAGTTCCCTTTTTCAAGTCAGGGACTACACATGCTGGTTGTAATGGAAATCTAGGCTTTCTTTTCTCGGTAAGGGCTCTCCGGTTTTCTTTTGCGGAACCACGGAGATACGGACTCACACTGCACGTGGGCCCTCGGGACCCCGCCTTCTGACGTTAGAGCACCTGACCACAGTCTGGCCAATCAGACATTCCAGGATTGGCTCAGAGATGGTCACGTGACCCACGCTGGGCCAACTGGCTCACTCTTTCTGCGGAGGTGTGATTTGCTGGCAGCCATGTTGCTGCCGCACAGAACAAACGTACATGAAAATGAAAATAAAAGCGAGGGAAACAAAGCCCAGAAATGGAAAAAGACAGATTTCTGGTGACATTGTTCGGGACTCTTGGATCCAACTGGCCTGAAAATCAGACCGACTTCTTCCTGCCTTTCCAATCATATGAATCAAGCCTTCTCTTTTGGATGAAGCCAGTTTGAATTGGGTTTCTGTCCCTTGAAACTAAGAGGTATTACTAATAGAACATTCTTTGTATTTCAGTTAATGAGAAAATACATCGTGTGTGTGTCCATCGCCTTTCCCCACCACACACTCAACTATTAAGAATTCAGCCATACAAAACATCTATATCCACCTGAAAATTTGTAATATGTTTGTAATGTATAGTCAATTCTATGTCTGACAATAACTCTGGTGCCCCTAAGGGTTCAAGAGTCACAGGTAAGGATTAAATATTCTCTGCCAGTGGCTTACAGGGCATTAGGAAGTGCCAGAGAGCGGCCCTCAGCCAGTGAGGGATGGAGTTGGGGGGTAAATACCTCAACTCCCACATCCCTTGAGGTATGTTCTACTCCGTCCCCAGAGTTCCCAGTGGGATTGAACCTCAGTTGCCCACAGCTCTCAGTAACACACTTTTTATTGGCATCCTTCCTCTTTGAGCCTTCCTTCCCCATTCCCTTTCTGGCACTTAAGATAGCACCTACCAATCACTTTTCATGGAAACTTCACTCAGAGTCTGCTTCTGGAGAGGCCCCAACCAGGCGAGCTACATCTATACCCCACACTAAAAACTGCTCTTCTAGAGGACTCCACGCAGGCATCTGGTGGTACTCACTGCGGAGCAACCTGACAGGGTGTATTAGCAACTTAGTTCAAAAAAACAAGCCAAACACAAAAACCTGTAATTCCTTGCACCTGATGCTCTACTTGCCCATCAAATGCTGAATTTCGAACTCTTCTTATTCCCATGTCCTTAGGGCACAGGCAAGCTATGCTGTTGAGGACATGATTTATTGTTTCCTGCCACTTCTGCCCATACCCCACCCCCCCATGTGCGGCAACTCCTATGTTTATGTGGAACAGCCCTCTTATCGTTTTAATTCTACCCTTCTTTCCCTCCCTCTGATCTCCCTTCTCACTAGAAGGATCCCTGGAGCAAATGCTCCTTTCCCAACTGCTGAGCCTCACTATCTGTCTCCTGTCCCATTTAGAAAAGGAATAATGATGGGAATGGCCTGACGGTAAAGAGCAATGGCTCTAGGAAGGCAAGCCTGGCTCTACCACTTAATAATCCTGGGACTTTGGCCAGTGGCCTCGGTTTCTTCATCTGTAAAATGGAGCTGATAATAACAGCAAATCTATCTAGTTATTAATGAGAATGAAATAAAATAATGCCTTAAAATGCTTAGCAGAATGCCAGGCACATGAATAGTGCTTGAGAAATGGAGGCTTTTGTTGCCATTTAAGGTTAACAGCCTTAAGTATTTGTCGAATGAATGAATGAATGAATGGAATCAACAGAGAATCCCCAGGTAGAGTCAGTGCCTTTTGTTGTCTAAGGGGATCTGAGGTCCTCTCTCACAGCAGCCTCTCTCACTCAGTCTGCAAGATCTAAGTGAGAGCATTAGTTTCCCTGTGCTCAGAAGAGCCCCACACTTAAATTAATGATCTGCTGTCACTGTCCCAATACTCTTAATAATTTTCGAACAAGGGGTCCCGTATTTTCATTTTGTCCCACAAATTCTGTGCCCGGTTCTGGCCGTAGGTAGCTCACAGGGTCTTCCCAAAGTCATGTCCTATGAAAAAGCATTGAGAACGTAAAAGAGGGGTCTACCTAGGGGCAGAACCTGGTGAGGGAGGAAAGCTGAATAAACCAAATCCATAAACTTCCAGCTTAGCCTGGATACTAGCCTAGGGCTCTGGGCTTCCACAGGTGAGGAATCATTGCTAACTTGGCCCTCGACATCCAGGAGAAAAAATGCAGGAGAGAGAGAAATGGCGAAGGGGCGGGGCACCAGGCTATCCCAGCTTAATCAGATCTCTCCTTCCTTTCTCTCTTCCCCTCGGCTTTTCTCTCCTTCTCCCTGCTCTTTGTCTCTTATCTCCTCAAGTGCAGCGACTCTCTATTTTCCTTCCATTTTCTCAGATCTCTCTTTTCTTTCTCGTTAACAAATACTTTAGTCCCTACTGAGTGCTAAGCATGAATCTAGGCACCATCCTTTGCCTTTCTCTTCTGGTCATTTTATCTTTGTGTTTATTTCTATTTTGCTTTTCTTTTTTTCTTTCTCAGTCTTCCTTTTCTCTTTCTGATCTTTCTGTCTCTCTTTGTCTCTGTCTCTTTCTCTGCCTTTCTCTGGGTGTTTCTCTGTCTCTTTTCTTATTGTCTCCCTCTCTACCTCTGTTTCTGTTTCTCTTTCTGTCCTTTTTCTCTCTCTCTCTCTGTTTCTCTTTTGGTCTCTCTGCATCCCGCCCCCACCACTTCACCCCCGCACCAGCTTCCTCTCCCTGGGACCCAATTGTCAGGCTACTCACGTCCTGGGCTGCCTTAAAACCTGCCATGCATATTCTCATCATTGGATTTTACCTGTGCCCACCTCTGTTAAAAAATCTTTGACCTTTGAGATTCCAACAAAAAGAGCATCATATGCCCTCAGGGAACAACAACAACAAAAACTCATTCCTATTGCTTTGTGTTTTTGAAAGATGTGCAGCCTGAGGATGTGGAGGTCCCTGGAGGTATCAGTGTGAGTTGCCCAACACCCAGCCCTGGCTGTTTCCTCTCCTGCCCCCACAATAAGCACCAGGGGGAGTTGAGCTATGACTGTTTTGTTTTCTGGAGTCTTAACTGTACAACAGATCCACCCAGCAGTTGCCTCCTAATCCTGCTGAGCCATTTGCCACAAATCCCTCTTTTGTCACAATTTAGCTGTGAGTTTAAGAGAGCTGCAAGAGAGGAGCAGAATGAGCCTGTGGAAAGATCCTGGGGCGGTGTTTAGAACACAGCAGCAGAGCAGACATCCTTGAGATCAAGGCTGGAGGTATACATAAGGGCTGAATAACCTTGGGCAGGGTGATAGCTAACAAGTGTTAAACTTGTGGATGAAAAAAGGGCCACGTACTAAACCAGACAAGCTCGGGGGAGGCTAGCATGCAGGCCTTACAAACTCAGAGACTGAAAGTAACCACGTAGGATGGGCTGAACAGAAAAATTCATAACTAAAAGCAGGTCATGGCAGGTAGTCCCAACCTGGGCTAATAGCTTCCTTGACAAAGGTCATCTAAGCGAGCCTGTCTATTGTATTTTTGCATCTAAAATATCATACCTTTGAAATAAATGTCAGAATAATCTTTTTTTCTATACCCTTCAAGGCACACCCACAGAACCCCTGATTGTTCTCTTGTTCCCTGAATACCATCTCTGTGTGATGTAAATGTTAATTAACTATCCCATATTCACCAATGTGAAAGAAGTATATATCTCTCCATTTTACTTTTTATCCAATCTGAGATTTTGCACTTTGCTTTCTCCCACTTCTTAAGCTACCACCAATGAATTTCATGTAACTCTCCTTAAGTCTCCTCCTTTGATTGTGATGTATAAGATAAGCTGCAAAACTACCATTCTCCAGGGCATTTTCTCAATTCGATGAGATTTTGCTTCCCAGCAATTGTCATCAGTTTGGCTCAAATAAACTCATAAAAATTCTCTACAGGTTTAGGGGTTTCTTACATCAACGGGCACTCCCAATGTGCCTGGCATTGTGATAAGCTCTGTAGTGATGATCTCATTTAATCCTCCCAGCAATGCTGTAAATGACAAACCATTATGGATAAGAAAGCTGAGGCTCAGAGAGCCTGGATAATTCGTCCAATGCCACACAGCTAAGTGGTGACCATTCATACAGTTTGATTCCTGAGCTTCCTCCTTCCCAGTGCCCTGACCACCACTGTCATCCTGAAGGCAATTTCTCATATCACAGACCTGCCTTTGGGAGCTGTGGAGCTGCCTCTAGTGCTGCCTCCTCACCAGAATGGAGTCCACTGCAAATTCAAAGAACCAGAAGACCCCGGTTGTCAGGGAAGATGGGTAAGTAAGTATAAGGCATTTTCAGCAAGTCTTGGGGGAGGCTGAGTCCATTTCCTGAGCATCCAGAGCTCCAGCCAGCCGCCTCGCAATGCATATGTCCAGGGCAGCAGAGAAGGGGCAAAAGGGTGTGGAGAGTTAAAGCAACTCTCCTCAGGAAACACGCTCAACTCTGCAGACGAGGTCTTCTCCCAAGAGGGTGAGATGGCCTACAATCAAAGACACTTTTTTCTTTTCCCAATGTTTGAATGTTTCTGAAATCAGAGTGTATCTTATAAGTGATATCCTTTCATAATTACTTGGCAACACTTTCTTTAGTGTGTGTTAAAAAACAACAACAACAACAACAACAAAAAACAGTAAATCCTACAATCAAAGATGTAGCCTTCTAGTCCATGAACTACAGTACCTCAAAGACTGGCTCTCATTGGCCCAGCCTGTGCCACATGCCTCTCCCTGGCCAGTCACTGCGACTCTGTTTGTAATGCCTTAATCAGGTACCTCTGTAGTGTTAAACAAGGTATTACTACCAGAAGAGGGGGGGCGGGATTCTGGGCAGGCAGAAACAACTGCCTCCTCCACCCAGAGTCAGAATTTTGGTGAGGAGGTATGTGCATGTAACAATGAGCTCTTGATAACTGCCCAGGACTCTAGTTTGCTCTTATTATTAAAGATTCTAAGTTGAAACTTTTCACTTGAACCTCTTTGGGCCTCTAGACAAAACTTCCAGTTTATAGAAAATACCCAAGGTAGAAGAACATGACACCACCAGGAACTACTCAGACAAATCCAAAATACTGACTCTAAGTAGGGGTATGCAGGTATTCTGTTTTGTTTTGTTTTGTTTTACCTTTTCAGTGTATTTGAAATTTTCAAAATAAAAAAAATTGGTGGGAACAAGCACATGAAGAAATATTTAATGAGATATTGTTTCATATCTGCTAGAATAGGCATAATTAAAAAATGGAAAAGAATGAGTGTTGGTGAAGATGTAGAGAAGTTGGACCCCTTGTATAACTGCTGTGGAAACAGTTGGGTGATTCGTCAAAAAGTTAAACATTGAATTATCAAATGATGGAGCAGTTCTTCTTCTAGGTATATGCCCAAATGAATTGAAAACCGGGACTCAAACAAAACCTGTACAGGAATGTTCATAGCAGCACTATTTATAATAGCCAAAAAGTAGAAACAATACAAATGTCCATCAATGGACAAATGAATAAACAAATTGTGGTATATCCATACAATGGAATATTATTCAGCTATAAAAAGGAGAAAGGTTTTGACACATATTACTATGTGAATGAACTTTGAAAACATTATCCTGAATGAAAGAAGCCAGACACAAAAGGTCACATATTGCATGATACAATTTATATGAAACGTCCATAATAGATAAATTTATTCAGATTGATGGTTTCAGGAAGCTGAGGTAAGAGGAGGAAGGGGAGTAACTGCTTAACAAATACAGGGGTTTGGGGGGAGTAATGAAAATGTTTTGGAGTAGAGATGGGGTTGCACAACATTGTGGATGTATTAAATGCTACCAAATTGCTCATTTTAAAATGGCTAATTTTATATGAATTTTACTTTAGTAAAACAAAATTGGTGGGAAAATAAAAATAACTATAAAAAAGCCCTCCCAGGAAATATCCATAGATAAGTAGGGAAATGAGTCAGGGAAGGAGAAGCAGTTAATAAAAACTCAGTAAACAATTTATATACTGAGGAACCCTGGGAGCCAGTGTAGACACATCTTATTCTTCTCATTGTAAGCAATGAGAAAGCAGAGAATTGTCTCCCAGCTCCCATCAGTCACTGGATAAGGGCTATTCTCAGAGGGTGTTAATTCCTTGACATTGCTAGCCTGCCACCTGTGCCAACAGATGGGGCTTTCCAGAGAAAGCCTTCAGGGCAAGGGACATAGGTGCCGAGAAATGGTAAGGGCCATGAGGATATAAAGCATCTCCTGGAGATTCTAGGATGAGCATGTATGAGAAGACAAATAAAGGTCTTTCTTCTGCGGCCAAATAGTTTGTAAAATCCAGAGCAAAATAAATGTAATAGTTTCTCCTTTTTCACTTGTGAGAGTAGCAAGATGTTAGCTGCATCTCACTAAGAATTCCTTTTTTTTTTTCTTTTTCTAAACATTGAACTCATTAGGAAGCTGGAGAGGTAGGTCAACAGCCCTTTTGCTAACAATGCCCCAGTAATTGAACTTTTGCATGTGGGTCATCCATTCACCAGGAATGTCTCCCAAAACCCAGCAGGATCTTGAAGTTTGTGAAAAATGTATGCCCCTCTCTCACCACCACACTCAAATATATAAAAATTATGGATTCTTAAAGCAACTAACCCAACCTGAACTTTCCTAGCCAGACATGCTAGGGCACCTGGGAATTAATTAATTCCACAAGGAAAGAAACATCAGCCAATGGGCAAGTCATCCTGCCAGAGCCTTCTTGTCTCCCTAGCACTGTGATCATACATGTCTGGCAGGTGGCAGTCACTGCATCTGCTCTGTTAGTGGTTTGAAAGTAGAGATGCTGAAAAGAAGTCAGGACATTGGTGATGTAGGGAGGAAGAGTACACAGACCCAGAACGCTAGAAAAAAAAAAATGACTTTATCTTCATCATTCTGCTTCTCTTTCTTTAAAAGGTCAAGTTGGCCATGTCATAGAAAGCCCCAGAACATGGTACTTTTGACTTTAAACGAGAGACATGCACTCCCCATGGTAGCTAGGATGTGCTGAACCTGTCACTACCTCTTCAAAACATTGCTAGTTTCCATGGAAACAAAAAAGGCATTTACTGAAAGAGCTGCTGGAAATTTCAAGATGTCCAAAACTCTCCCTGCAATATATTTTGAAAGAGAAACAATAGCACAACTTTGCAAAGAAAACAAAGGAAGATAAATGATAAAAAAAAGAATGGTTTGACATCATTTCTAGATCCCAACACCTAGTTCTTTTAAGAATGAGCTGAAAAAAGATATTGGATGAAGCAGATCTAATGATCCACAGGCTCTTGACTTCAGACATGATTCTGTTATGGCCACCAAGCCTACTTGCTGCTCACAGAGTTTAAATCTTCACAGGACAGTGCAACAACATGACTCTTTATACACTTGCTAAATGAACCCAAAGTCTCCTGCATGTCAATCTACCTCCTACTCTTAGAGCTAAAAAAGAGCTTCTCAACTCAGATGATTATATATCTATTTTTTAAGTCCCCTCTTAAGGCATTAATGTGAAAAGAAAGATAATGGCTTTCTTTAACAGTTGTCAGATTGGCATACTGTAAGATGAAATTTTCTTCCAAACTCCTAAAGAAGGTGTTTAATTTATATTTTTAAATAGATTCACAAAAGAATTAGAGAAACTGGAATTTTTAAAAATTTTCTCTATTAGTGGTATAAGAACTTGTCAACTACATCCTCCTATACTGGCCTTAGAATTTGGTTTGGGCCATTAGAAAACTGTGGTCTTATTCTCTTCATTTTCCCCATGATTCAAATAGTAAAAAAAACTTCTGACTTCTCCATTTCACGTCGGAATCACTATTTTTCCTTCCGGTTACCCAAGGTAGAAACCTGGGAATCAAAATTGATTTCTCCATCTCTTCAAGTCCCCTGTATTAGTCAGCTTGGGTTGCCATAACAAAATACCATAGACTGGATGGCTTAAACAACAGACATTTGTTTCCTCTTGGCTTTGGAGTCTGGAATCTGAGATCAGGGTGCCAGCATGGTTGGGTTCTGGTGGGAGCTGTCTTCCTGATTTGGAGTTGGCTGCTTTCTTACTCTGTTCTCACATGGCAGAGAGAGAGATTGAGGGGGAGGGGTGTGGGGAGGGAGAGAAAAGGAGAAGGAGGGAGGGGGAAGAGAGAGAGAGATTGATTATCTCTGGGGCACTGATCTCATCATGTGAGTCCCACTCTCATGAACTCGTCTAAATCTAATTATCTCCCAAAGGCACCCCCCGCCCACCTCCAAATACCATCACATTGGGAGTTAAGGCTTCAACATGTAAATTTGGGAGAGACACAGATCAACCAGTAGCATCCCTACATCCATCAATCACCGAATCTTGTTCATTTTATCTCCCAAATATTTATTAAGTTCTCCTCTCCATTGTCACTACCATTGTCCTAGTTCAGATGCTTATCATCTGTTGCTAAGACCATTGCTGTAGCTTCCTAGCTAATCTCTCAGCTCCTGAACTTCAAGTCCACCCTCCATGGAGGAGGCTTGTTTTCCAAAGATTGAGGCCAAATATTATAGTATGGAATCCAAACATGATAAGAAGGCGTAAGTATAGTTAAGAAGTTCAAGCAGTAAATGTGTCAGTCATAATTGATGCTCCATCTCTTGGAAAGTCCAGTCATCACTACCATGGCTAAAGCCTCCACTACCCCACTGCTGGCTCCCTTGCCTCTCCTGGAGCAAGGTTGGGATCAGGCACAACCTCCATTGCACTTGCCATGGCATGAGCCATGGCAGCTCTGGCACCCAGGTCCATGAACACACCAAACTCATGGGGACTATGCTCCTCTTATCATATCTAGGCTTGAATGAAGCTCCAAGCTGCAGGGCCTGGGATCTGGCCTTCCTAGGAGCTTCCTGAAAGGCCTTGGTAAGTGTTGGGACTTGATACCCTGTGGGATAAACTTTGACCAATGAGGGTCGAGAGGTAGGATAAAATTTCTCTCTTTCTTTCTTCAATGAACTGGTCTGAGGTGCAGCATTTCTATACAGAGATATCCCATGTATTTGTTTCACTTCATTCTTTGGCTCATCTTCTGCCGTCTAATCTTCACCTAACTACCCAATACTATTTCTTCTATATTATCTTCTCCATCTCCCCATCAACACTTCCCCACAAACAAGGCTAGAGTCAAGTACCCCTTTTCTATGCTTCCACAGAAATCTGAATTATTGAAACCATCAGCTCTCTGGAATAATCTGCTTTTCCATCACTCTCCGTATTAGATTGTGAATTCCTGTGAGAGCAGGGCCTATGTTTTATCCATTTCTATCATTCCCAACACCTAGCACTGTGCCTGGAGTACTCAGTAAAGATTTGCTAAACTAGTAGACCCATTTATGAGCACTTTGTCAAGCCTCAAATAATGAACGAGATTTTTACAGACATAAGACATTAAAGGAAGGCATTCTTGGACATAGAGACAGCCTGAGCAAAAACCCAGAGGTAGGGAAATACCATTGTGTAGGGGATAAGCATGGCTGGGTAGGCCGAGGCTCTCTTTTGGAAGGACTTGACAACCAAACCGACCAGTCTCTATATCATTTTGGTGGGTAAATTGGGAGCCTTCAAAACCAAGGAGTTGCTTTAGAAAGTGTAAACTGTCAGTGATGTATAGGATGAATGGAGGGGTCAGGTACAGAGTGGGGAACTATGCCAATCAGTAGTGCTATGGTAGACGGAGAATGGGGAAGAGAGATAGATGCTTGTGAGAGAGACCATGGAGGTAGTCTACTGGATGTAACAAGCATTTGGGAGTGGAAGGAATCAAAGTTGGCTTCTAGTATTCAAAGCAAGGGCTCAAAAGAATGATGGGGCCAGTGACAGAAAAAAGAAAGACATGAGGATTTTGGGTTTGGGGCTGGGAGGAAGGATTCAAGAATCATAAATGTTTTTCATAAAAGATGAGACTATTGCTGCCACACGCACGCATGCGCGCGCGCGCACACACACACACACACACACACACACACACAGACACACACACTACCAGCAACAGCTGACAGCCAGGTGTGGTAGTTGAACTTTCATTTTTCCACCACTGTTTCTATCATCAGGATGAGCACAGGAAGAAAATAACATTTCTACAAATTCAGCGGGCAAGTCCCATCTGTCCTGCCAACTTATGCTTTTCTTATGCTTTAAATATAAAGTGGGTCAGCAAAGGCAAAAGCATTAGCTCCCTCCTTCCCCTCCCTACAAAGTCCCATCTCCCTGTGTCCACTTAAATATTCATTCTGTGGGCACAGGCTTCTTGAGACTAATGAAGAAATTCCTTTAGGGACAGATTATGTTAGCGGGGCAGAAAGCCAAAAGAGTAGGGAAGAAAAAGTGAAAGTTATATAACAATCACAAAATTCCTCCTCGTTTATACTAAGCTATCAGTCTTCTAGAAAGGAAGAAACTTGGAGGCTATATTTCCAACAAGCTGTTATTATTATTGCACTTGTCATCGGTTTTCACATCGCAAGCACTTTATTCAGTGCCCAGCTGTGGCTGTTAATTGGTCAGTGAGTTAAGAGCCTTAATGGAGCATCTTCTTAGACAGCTGACACCCAGGGAAGATGGAAAATGGAAGCTGCAAGCCCTGCCCTCCGAGGCTACTCACTAAAGTGGATAATTCAAATACAGAAGATCGTTTAGAAATAAGAGACTAGAGATGATTAAATATGGAGCAGTAAAAGGCTAAGGGTAAAAATTTAGTACTTAGTACATAGGGTGCAAGGAAGTAGGACACTTAGGCACAAGTGTATGGGGAGCCCAGGGATGGAGCAGTTTAGATAAAGTTTTCTCTTCCTTTTCATCAAGTTATTCTGGGTGGACTGCACCACGGTGATATATAGAGATGTGAAGAGCTGTTAAATCAAGTGCTTGGATATTATAAAGTGATCTTGAGGTAACTGAAGAGGAGAACATTCCAGAAGGGAGAATGGTTGGGAGAATCTGTCACTTTCTATAAGGCAAGTCCAGTGTTTCTCAGTGTGGTCCTTGAAACTCTGCACCACCACTGTCTGAGCAGCTGGTAAATGCAGACCGGGTTCCACCTGAAGACTCCGATTCAGTTGGTCAGGAGTGGGGCCAGAGAATCTGCATTTTAATCCAGCCCCAGGTGATTCTGAAGCATCCTAAGTTTGAGAACCACTGCAACACTTAGACCCACAGAGTCATTCTCCACCCATCCCTGTAATCATTCTTATATATTCAATCATTTATTCAAACATGTGTACTTAATCTCTGCTGTGTGCCAGGATCTGTTCTAGGCACTGGAAATTCAGGAAAGAACAAAAGAGACAAAGTCTCTGCCCTTCTGGAATTTATATCCTGGTGAAGAAGACAGACAATAAAATAGCTACACAATAAGTGCACAATATGGTGACAAGCACTGTGGGGGAGGCAGGCAAAGCAGGGGCTCAAGAGGACTGATGGAGTGCCACTATACATCAAAGGCCAAGAAGGGCCTCTCTGATAAGTGGCATCTGAGCAGAAACCCAGTCCTTCTATGGACTCCTGAGACCCTTGCTGGTTTACCCATTCCCTTAGTCCTTCCTCATCCTACAAATTCATTCGTTCACTGATATTTAGCAAGGGCCTCTTGTGTGCTGGGCATATCTTTCCAACACCACTTGCCCCGGCCTCATTAGAATTGCTTAGTTTTCACTCCCTGCCCTTTTCAGCAATTCCACAGTTCTCACAGCCCCTCCTGATGCATCAAGTTTCTCCCACGCCCCCAGATTCTATGACCCTCCATCCATCTACCCCCTGCACTTCCAGTTCATTGTTCTGAATTTGCAACTTCCTAAATCAACATGGCACTCCAACATATCATACTATGTATGACACAACTTGCAGAAGGTTTGGCAAGGGCTCGATGATGGCTGGAAGAAGGGAGCTACACAAAGTAGTAAAGTCTGGGAATAGCAATAAATTTCTTTATAATGATGCTAACTCTTCTTGTGGTTAAGCAAGATCCTGAAGTCAGCAGCTTGGATGAAAAGGGTTAAAATGTGTGTGCTTTGGTGAGGAAGGAGGCTGGGAACAGGAGGAAACTAACACTTTTGATCACCTCTAAACCAGACAGTGTGTAAGTGATTTGCCTGCATCATTCCTTTCAATCCTTACAGCAACGCAGTGAGGTAGGTATTAATCCATTTTTACAGAGGGACAACCGAGGCTCAGAGAGCTTAAGTAACACATGTCTAAGGCCACACAGCCAGGGACGGGTGGTAGTGGGATTCAAACCTAGATCTGAGTTTAAAGCTCCTTGTTTTCTTCCACCAAATTAAGTTGAAGTTTGTAAAGGAAAGAAATTCTGAACAGTGCATCTCAGGTTAACAGAAATCGTGATGACTTTGCCAGCTAAACACTCAGAGGAACTTCGAGTACACAGCCTTTTAGTTCTAGGTAGGTCATATGTGTCAACCAGTAGGTTGAGTTTATAACAACAACATCGTGACCTGACCACCCTCCCACTCCAAATCAGCTAGATAGAATCTGGCACTGCCCGAGACAGGTATAAGCAAGGAGAAAATGTGGACAAAAAGACAGCAAAAGGAAAACTCACCAAAAAAAAAAAAAAAAAAGACAAATGAGAAAACAAACAAAAAAACCTAAAGTGAACCCTACTACATCTGATTCAGGCTGTTGCAAACTCCCAGATGCATAAAAACCATTTTAATTAATGAGAAGTGCAAAAAAGACAGCTCCATGGAGCTGTCCTCAATTCATTTACTGTGCTGGAGTTTATAACAGTGATGCAGGTGACTTCCAGTTGTGGCTTGGTGGCACTCGCCTTCTTCCTCTAGGAATGTGGTTTATGATGATGAGACTTATACTGTCTGATCTTTTTCAACAAGCTCCTTTTTCCCTGGAATCCAGGAAATTCTGGTTACCTGCAGTGTGCAAAGGCAGCTGGCCAGGCAAGGATGCTGGTGCCAGGTCCCGGGGCACCTCCCTGGTGGGGAGCAAATGCCACTGGGTTGCAGCTGCAGAAAGAGGGAGGAGACTTGGGGGACAGGATGGAGAGCTGAGGAAGCAGTGGTTTGGACATGAACTCGGTGAGTCATGCCTTCGGCAGCTTTTTCCAGGAGTTGCAAATTCCAGTAATAGCAGATCAGGGACATCTCTCGGGGGACTTTCAACCAATCAAAGGTGGCTCTTGCTCCATCTTGGCAGTTCTGAGTCTGCTTCTGAATAACTTATCTTCCAAGCCAGATTCTGAAGTTTTCCTTGCTTCGGTCCTTGGGCTTCCCGAAACCAGGACATTATTCTGCCCTGAAGTTGGAGGAGTCCGATGATATCCATTGTCAGTGGACAGTACACCTGGATGTGGTCCCCAGTCCAAATAGGGATGTGATTTTCTTTTCCCAGATCCTGGAGGATGAACCGGGTATCTATCTTCCTTTTGCCTTTCCAGGACTACTCTCTGGCCTTCTCCTCCCTGTTTCCTCCCTGGGGAAAGTGACCTATGTTGTCTCCATCGATGGGCTCACTCCACTTTGGTGTCCAGTCAGGTGTGGCCCATGGGGAGTCCCAGCAGGAGATAAGAAAGTAGGAGGAAAGTGAAGTCATTCCTTCCAGCTTCCTCTTTGTGGGGTCCCACAAGCTGACTGTGCCCCTTAGGGGAAGTACAACCCTCTCTAAACAGTAACTTTATCTCCAGGTTGTGGTATTCACACTCTCCCTTGTTCCTTCGGGCCTAAAGGGGTAGCAGCTCCCCCTGTCAGTAGCCCTAGGTACTGCACCATCCTTGAGGAATCTTTGACCAACCCCTTTATTAAAACCCCTTCAAATGGCCCATTGTGAGTGTGCCAGCTCCTGTTTCTGGGCACCTGAGTGATCATAAGCATCTAGGTAAAAGTCAGCCTTACCAGACCCTATTCTCCCCTGCTGTTTCTGTCACCTTAACGTACCCTAACGTACGTGAACTCTCAACAAGCCTTGTTCAAGGAGCCTTTGCAGGCGTCGAGCTGAACCCATGTCAGGCCACTTAGAAAAAACCCAAGCTCCTTACCTCAGGAGTAAAAGACCTTAGCCTGCTCTCCAAACTTATCTCCCTCCACACTTCCTCTCGTCTGCCCCAGCCACACAGGCTCCTTGCCATTTCTTAAACATACCAAGCTTGTTCCCAGTTTTAAGCCTTTGCACTCACTGTTCTTTCCTTCCCTCTGCTTGCTACCAGGTCCCATGGGGGTGAGGAAAGGGGTGTTCTCTTAGGTTGTCAAGTCTAATCCTCACTATTGCAACCTCCCCGAGGCAGACGTTCATTTCTTATTTATTTTTATTTTTTTATTTTTTTGGCATCATTGTGTTTTGGGAGCTGTAAACTCAAGTGCCTACTAACATGTCAGGTAACATAAACAAGGCAAATGGCCCTCTCAGTCTGTCTTTTGCTTTCTCACTTTTGACAGAAATGTGCAAGCAGAGAAACATTTCCTTACTATAAACACACACACACACTACAGAGTCAATGACGGTGGCAAGTCATCCTTGGTGTTAGGGAGCAATAGGAGGTGGGTGAAGACCGTAACAAACCACTGCCATTCTAGCTGAGAACTTTAAGATATGTCTGCTCCTGGGCTCAGATGCAGTCTGTATGAAATTTCATGAAGATTAGGTTTCTATACCACTTGGTCTGGGGTTGATATGGGTCAGTATGCATCGATATGGCCATGCTTATTTTTTATAATCCATATCCATTCTGATGGTCAGTGCCATGGTGTACTGGTTATTAAATAATTTTAATATCAAGCCCAACTGTGTGCAAAAATGGAAACGTGTATGATCATAGTCTGTTACCACCAAGAAAAGCTCTTGGAGGTGAGAAAGGAATCGTGCTGTAAAATGAAGCATATCTAGCTCGTTTAGGGGTTGAATCTTATTCCAAGTTTGGTCGAGGGCTAATTCTCTTAAAGATCTTATGAACCTAGCCATGCTTCTCGTGTTTGTCATCCCATCAGAGGGACTTATAGGTTCTCATACCTACCTTCCATGCCTGACCAAAGCTATTCCAAAGCTTCTGGAGAACGTAGAATGACTGGAGTGGTCCGGATAAAGGTAATGAGCCAGACCGTGTGTGTGTGTGTGTGTGTGTGTGTGTGTGTGTGTGTGTGTGTGTAGGGGGTGACCCAGTGGAAGACAGTGGCAGAAACAGGTGTTGCCTTTGGGGAGAAGTTCTAATTAATTCACTTACTCTAATGTATAAAGCAAACTTTCCAGGTCTTCACAAGCAGCAGGCTCCTGTCTGGTTCTACCTATTTGCATTGTAAGCAGGAAGTTCACCGTCTGTTCAAACGCTAAATAGATGTTAGCAGCACTTTATTGGATCAGCTCAAGGTGATTTAGATTTCTTCTTGGAACACATTCAGTATTTGATAACACACAAGTGTGGCTCTGCTTTCTGGATAGATAGAATTACACATCTGTATATGCTAACCAGCCAGAGCGTGTTATCCAATGTAATAAATCCGTTTGAAGAGATATGCAAACTTATTTCTTAGAATTTCTGACTCAGGCTTATCCAGATATTTCCCAGAGCAAAGCTTCCCAACTTTTATTTGAGGTAGGCTAGGGCAGTGGTTTACAAACTTATTTTAGTCTTAGGATCTTTTATTGCCCAAATATAGAAGGTCAATATATATAAAGTTGAGGAAAGGCAAGCTGCTGAGAGGAAAGCAACT
>NW_011889032.1:599625-602992 GCF_000151845.1 Pteropus vampyrus | reverse complement strand
TGAGATTTTCATAAAAATTGATTTAAATTTTATAGATTATTTGGGGAAACTGACATTTTTATGAAGTCATCTCTTCATCTTCATGAAGTTTGCATACATTGTCATCACTCACAATTTATTTTGTGCCCTTCAATAATTTTATTTCACTTTTTTTATCTTCTCCATTTTAGTTAAATTCATTCATGAGCCCTTTACAGTTTTGTTGCTACTATGAATAGTTTTTTCTATTATGGTTCCAAATGCCTCTTATTTCTTTTTCTTGCCTTGTTGCTGTGGTCAGGAGTTCCAGGACAATGTTGGATAGGAGTGATGAGAGTGAACATCCTTGTCTCGGTCCTAATACTTAAGGAGAAACAATCAGTTGCTAACCATCAAGTATGATGTTGATTGTAAGTTTTTCATAAATGTTCTTTATCAAATTGACATAGTTCCTTTCTGTTCCTACTTTGCTGGGAGTCTTTAATTATTGAATTTTGTCAGATGCATTTTCTGCATCTGTTGAGATGATGTGTAATTCTGTCCTTTAATGTGTTAATATGATGAGTTCTAGTAAAAGATTTTCTGGTGTCTGGTGTAATTTAAAATTTTCTGGTGTTGAACAATTTTAATGTAATTTAAAATTTTATTTTAGAAATCTATTTTAATATCACTAATAATATACTAATGTTTTTTTAAGTTAAAATACTTCTATATTTACAAATGTATTGCATTTTCCTAGACAGTGCATAAAAGGTTATAATGGTTTTCTCAAGGAAAAGGAACAGGGTGGTTGAGGGTTGAGGGAGGGAGGCAGTGCTAGTAACTCATTTGTTCTTTCTGAATTTGGTCCAGGAGCTTTAAAATCCTTTCGAAAATATTAAATCAAATGAAAACATTACAGAAAATGCTGGAGTTCTTCTTTGTCAATTGTGGCCAATTCTCAGTCCTTCTCAACCTCCCCTGAAGTTACAACTCACAATTTTGTTATGCTTCCTGAAGGATATTCTTTGCATTTGCAAATACTGTAACATTTTAAGTTTTAAAAAGGAGAATATATTAATGTATTCTTCCAGTGCTTTTCTCCTGCTTTTACATAAATATATGTATATATCCACAGAAACTAGAGAGTAATGTAGTGTGTGTGTGTGATGTAGATGAAATTATACTGCAAATATAATTCTGCTTTCTTTGCTCTATTATTTGTTTAGGAACTTTATCCATATTTTTACATGTATACCTAGCTCCTCATTTTTAATAGCTGCACAGTATTATAAAATATGAGAACATAACTATTTTATCCACCCTGGAATTTCTCTAGGGTAGATATATAGAGTAGTGAAATTGTTGGTTCTTAAGGTGTACACATTTGTTGTTATTGTTTTAACAAACACTACCAAATTGCTCTATAAAGTGACTATACCAGTTTCTTTAATGCACCAATCAAGCATTTTCTCCAGAGGTTACACATTCTCCTACTGATGTGCTGTGACCTTGATTGAACAAGGCATGTTTTCTCTGGATTCCCAGTGACTCCATCTGTAGGAGGAGGGAGTTGGGTGGCCCCCGCAAGTGTATGAGATGGCATAATGATAGGTTGTACAGCCTCAGAGTGGGTCGGGAATGACTGCCCTAGGGAAGACTGAGAGGAGGAGGACTAGGGTGGCAGCCAAGCTGAAGGCAGACAATTTAGATACACTTGGCCCTTATCTCGGATCCTCCATTAGCACAGTGTTAATTTATCTGAAACTCTCACCCCAAGATCCCTCTGGAAGGCCTGGATACCCTTATCTGGGGGAACTCACCTCCTAGGGTCTCCCAGAGGAAGAAATGACAAGCAAGATTAGTAAAATGTGTGTATGGTAATATTGCCATGAAACAAATAAATACTCTTAACAAATCCAGAACAATATAATTGCACTGGTCAAAGATAATTACAGGATTTACAGACAATTTTAATTCATAATGTACTACAGATGATGTGGAACACTCATTTACAGCTATATAGTCTTTCGTTGTCCCTGTCAACGTGATGCTGTGACTGAATGCGTAAGCACCTTTGGAGAAGTCTAAATTTGAGCAACTTTCTACATGTGAGACAAACCAAATGCCCTACCACCTTCTCTAACCGACTCATGTTGAGGCTGGCAGTGAAAACAAACATCTTGTTTTATGTTTCTAAATCTGACATCTGTGTCAATTACCAACATTTTGAGCAAATCTGGATGCATTTTATGGTTTCCCAATGTATTATATGCATTCAGGCTTATTTCAGTAGAGTAAAAGAGAAAAACAAGTTCTCCTTTGGAGTCGAGAAAAGGGGAGAGATGATAGCAGTGCAGTGGATTCTAAGACATGGTAGAGGTAGATTCTGGACCACAGTAAATGTGTATTCTGAACCACAATAGAGGTGAGTCCTCGGACAGGGACCAGGTGGACTCTGAGACAGGGCCATAGGTGGATTCCAGACATGGTAGTGGTGGGTTCCGGAACAGGGACAGGATGAATTCCGGAACCTGGTAGAGGTGGGTTCCCGGGACAGCCATGAGAAGTGGATTGTGGGAAACGGTAGAGGTGGGTTCTGAGGTCATGGTAAAGTTGGGTTCTCAGGTCAGGGACCAGGTGGATTCTGGGACAGCAACAAGTGGGTTGAGGGACAGGAACAGATGGATTGTGGGCGGGCTGCCCTACTCAGTGCTGTCGGAACCCGCCCATGCCCTGAGGCTCTTAACAGCTGTCCCATGGCCACTGTTAGCTTATTTTTTCTCTCACAAGCCTTATCTCAAACATTACTTCTGAGGCCGCCCAGGGGCCTCCACTCTCTCATGAAGTCCCCCACCCCATCCATCCCTTACACACTCTCATCCAGTCCGGTACTACTCTGACGGCGGGTGATTGTAGATTTACTCGGACATCTTCAGGTCTACTTCTGGTTGGACTGTGACCCCCCACTACCCCCAGGGGCCTTGTCTGAACCCCTCACCACAGAGCACAGGGCCATCCACAGAGAGGTTGCCCCATCATTGAAATGATTCGTTCAATCATTTGTATTAAAGGAATGAGTTTTCCGAGAGACTAAGGATCCTGTTTGATTTGCGGTTTCATTCCAAGTGCCCAAGAGGCCTTATAAGTGTATGTAGAATCAATCAATAAAGGATGAAGGATGTTAGGCAGGAGGAAGTGAAGGAGGAAAAATGAGAGATGGAAAGTGAAAGAGAATGAAAGAAGGAAATGTAGGTGGGAGAGTCTCAGAGCGCCGGAGAGAGGGAAAGAGAGACCAAGGGAGGGAGAACCAAGAGAGAAACAGAGGGAGAAACGGGGAACGAATGAATTAACGCAAGCTGGACTTAATAAATTAACTGAATTCGGACTGGGCGGGCGGTGCGTCTTA
>NW_011889032.1:586309-598795 GCF_000151845.1 Pteropus vampyrus | reverse complement strand
TTTCCTTGCTTGCTCTCTCCCTCTCCCAGCCCTGAGCATCACCCACTTCCCATATTTCCCGTGGCGACCCTCCTCCCCTGTCTCTTGAGTTTTCATTACCATAAGCTTCATTCCGTATTCTTGAGTTGATTGCCCACTTTTCCTGTCAGTATTCAGCTTTACCTAGTCCCATCCCCCTCCTCATCTGACCTCCTAGTGGTCACCATCTGTGTTAACCCATCCTCTGCCCACCCCTTTACCCTCAACTCTCCAGAGTGAGTGGATGCTTGAAAAAGCTGGCCAAGATAGGAGGAAAGGTCCTCAGGTCCCTGCCAGAGAGGGCTGGCCCCAGGGCAGCTCCTGGCCCCTGGGCGGAGAGGGTGACATGGATCACACACCTTGCCCGGCGCTGCCAAATCTCTGAGGGGCTCCTGGGGTGGCCTGAAAGCACCCTGAGAGTGCCTGACCAGCAGCTCTTTGGAACTGGGCAACCTCTTGGACTGGTAATAAAACTGGATTAACCAGGTCAGAGCTATGAGTCTGTCTCCCAGGGGTTCGCTGTATTAGAAATTATATTTGATTGGACTTGCTCACCAATTGGCCGTGAATTTGGACCCTATTTCCCAGAGCTGACTGACCTTTGAGATCTGGAGTTGCGTATTATTATTGTACGGAACTGCAATGAGATGTCCCCATCCCTAATGACTACAGAAGTGAAATAGATGAAAATGAACAGATGTGTGAAGGAAGCTGGAAGTTACTGTGGTCACTGAGACAGGAGCTGGGAAAGAGAGAGAACCCATGTTCTCCCCACTGTGGAGATAGAGAGTTGTCACTGGGTGCTATGAGTGTCAAATGCTTGAACCAGTACTTAATAAACTGCCAATCACCTTGCAAATGTAAAGGTTTCTTTTAGTGTCACATTTCAACTGTGAGCTTGCTGATCCACCTCTGGGCTCAGGGGCCTGCCTGCATATTTTGCTAAAAGTAACTGACAGGTCTGAAAAGTCTTAACTTCAGCTCTCAGTGATGTTTATGATCTTGTGAGCAGGGTCAGAAGCTGGGGCTCAGGCATGAGGATCTTTTGTTGCCTTTTGTTTATAGCTCAGTTTAGGGAGCGCTCATGGCTGGCGTTGTACAGTATGAGCCTTCCCCAAGGGTGGAGGGGTAAGCAGTGGGGATGTCAGTGGAGCAGTTCCTTCATTGTGTATACTGTCTTCTGTGTCTTCATTTTGATTGACTTAAACTCCAGAGATTAGCAGAGCTCATGGGAGCTAACTCTTAACAGGTGTTTGTCAAATTATCACCATCTCACTCTTAGAACATTTAAGAACACCTCTCCTCCTGAGAGAGGGAGTTTAAAAGTTCCAATTAGAGGTTTAACTCAGTAGTGGGGTGTTTGGCACACAGATAATAGTTTCACACTGAATTTCAGGAATCCTGGGGTTCTGCTTTGGAAATGGCTCGCAAACAAAACACCTTTCATCCAGATTTTCTTTCCCTTCTCCTCCAGAGGAAACAGCCACCAGTTATGGTAGAACTAAGAGAGAACCATGAAGAAATTGAGAAGGTGTGAGAAAAAAATTTAGCTTCCCCACTCTTGTATTTTTTCTAGAAACATAAAAAATATACATGAATATTCAGCATGTATGTTTTGGACTACTCAACATTTTAGTCAAGTGATTCTTTATTCATCCTAAGCTGGGAAGATGCAATGAGGCAGTTAATGAACACCTAAGGTTTCCCTTTCTTTTCGGGCTTTGCAAGTTTGGGGACCAAAAAAAAAAAATCACTTGAAATGTGTGGCAACAAGGGTGTCCAGAATCTACCTTCAGCTGTTGGAATTCTCAGTCCTGAGATATCTTTCCCTGATTTCCCACTTTTGGTTTGCTGGCTAATCAAAATAGGATGCCACACAAAATAGGATGTCATAGCAGTCACCAGCACATATTGAATGCTTGCAATGACATAAGTGCTTTATCTCTGTCATTCATCTTCATCCAGCAAGATGAGCATTACCTCATCTTATAGATAAGGAAACTGAGACTTAGAGATAGAATGTGACCTACCGAGGGTTGGGATTAATACTTGATCCAGCCCGTCTCCAGTTTGGATTCTTAATTTCACTGCTACATTGCAAGAATTTTCAAGCCAAGTTGAGTCCCCAGAGAAAGGGGAGAATACAGCTTTCCCCCTTTTTTTAGTTGTCGTCTCATATTCCTGAAAGAGAAGAGAGCGGACAGAGTACAAAACGTATTGTCTGAATTATTTTGCTCCTCAAGATGAGGGAATATATTAGACTTGTAGAACATAGACATGGTTGTTCACATCAGATTAGAAAACGCAGGATGGACAGAGGGTTTCAGCTGGAAACATGTTAGAGGTTTTATAGACACAGGAAATATGACAGCTGAGCTCTGATCATACTTTAAGGTTATTAAGATAATCAGGGTTCTAGACACTGGTACTAACCACTGACAAGATACATGGCAAAGTACTTCTGTCTGTTTTGGAGACAGAGACCTGAAAAGGCTTCTGTTTCCATTCTATCCCATCACGTCACTTTCATAATCCCATGGATGAGGCCAGTGGGTAGTCTCCCAAGCAAGTAGACAGAAAATGCCCTGCGTCTGCCATGGCTGCAACCCCAGAGAGCCTACTTCCTTTTCCAGTTTGATTTAGGCCCAACCCATGTCAGAAGGGCAAAAGAGATTAAATGAGACTGATGAAGTGCTAGGAAAAGAAAAAATAAAATGGAGAACATCCAGTTTTAAAGTTTCTTGTCATTTTTAAGATGCTTTTTAATCCAGATGTCTCTTTAATTAGAGGTACAGAGATTTAAGGAGAAATAAGCATTTATTAAATACCTACTACACAGAGTATAGCAAAATGGATAGCCATTGCTTTGAAGTCAGATGGGGTTGTGTTCCTGCTGTGGCTACATGAACTTGGGGAAGTTATAGGACTTCTCTGAATCTCAGTTTCCTCATTAGTAAAATTGGGAATAATAGCACCTCCTAATGATAACAAAATAGATGAAACTACTGTGATTTTCAAACAGTACTTGATGCAGATGAAACTGCTGGTCTTCTGGGAAATGGGGCCGGTGGTAAAATGGGGAGAGAGTACACAAGATTGAAAAGTGTATCCCCTATTAACAAGGACCTTATAGAATGATCCGAGACTATATTTTAGTCAAGGACTTTTCCAGGTAGAAAAATTTATTCTTTTTTTTTTTTTTTTCATCCCAGGCTTGGACTTCTTAAGAAAATCATTTCACAGTACCAACCCCACTTGCTAATGTAACATAAAGCAACTCCTTCTACTCTACCCACAGTGACTTTTGCCCAGAGTGGAGTGGTGGGCACAGGTGGCCTTGTTGTTTATCTATGCTGCCCTTGGCAGGATCTGAGGAACAGTGGCAGCCATGCCTCCCCCTGCCCCAGCCGCCCCTTTCCCCCCGCGCTAACCTGCACGGTGCGGGTGCCCTTGGGACCCCAGAGGAGTGACTCTCTGACCTTGTTTCACACCCTCAACCACAACTCCCTCAAGATGTCATTTGAGTGGCTGGTGGCCTGGAGCTGGTCATTGGATGGCCTACGGGACTGCATCGCCACGGGCATCCAGTCCGTAAGGGACTGCGACACCACCGCTGTTGTCACCGTGGCCTGCCTACTGGTCCTGTTCGTGTGGTACTGTTACCATGTGGGCCGGGAGCAGCCCCGGCCCTACGTCTCTGTCAACTCCCTCATACAGGGCACAGATGCCAACGGGCTGCAGAACGGGTACGTGTACTGCCAGTCCCCCGAGTGCGTGCGCTGCACCCACAACGAGGGCCTCAACCAGAAACTCTACCACAACCTGCAGGAGTACGCCAAGCGCTACTCCTGGTCCGGCATGGGCCGCATCCACAAGGGCATCCGTGAACAGGGCCGCTACCTCAATAGCCGGCCCTCCATCCAGAAGCCAGAGGTCTTCTTCCTGCCCGACCTCCCCACCACGCCATATTTCTCCCGGGACGCCCAAAAGCATGACGTGGAAGTGCTGGAACGGAACTTCCAGACCATCCTGTGCGAGTTTGAGACCCTCTACAAAGCTTTTTCAAACTGCAGCCTCCCGCAGGGCTGGAAAATGAACAGCACCCCCAGCGGGGAGTGGGTCACCTTTTACTTGATCAATCAGGGGGTTTGCGTTCCCAGGAACTGCAGGAAGTGCCCACGGACGTACCGCTTGCTCGGAAGCCTTCGGACCTGTATTGGGAACAATGTTTTTGGGAACGCATGCATCTCAGTGCTGAGCCCTGGGACTGTGATAACGGAGCACTATGGACCCACCAACATCCGCATCCGATGCCATTTAGGTATGTCACTGGGCCAGGTGTCTCCTAGCACTCACCCTTCTAAGTACAGACTTACGGGAATCCAGACATCACAAAAGCTCAATAGCCAGAATTGTGCTTTTTCACATTCTTTACTGTATTTCTATCACAAATTGATGAATCACCTGTGAGCAATTTTAATAGCAGAGATTGGGTCAAAAAAGAAACTCATGATCAGTGTAAACCACATTTCTGACAGAAGCTCTGTCCAGAGGAGCTTTCTGCAATGATGGAAATGATCCCCATCTGTACTATCCAATATGGTGGCCAGTAGCCACCTGTGACTATTGAGTGCTTGCGATGTGGCTAGTGTTACTAAAGAACTCAATCATTAACCTGAATCAGAATTTAAGTGTAAATTTAAGTGACCACACATGGCTAGTGGCTACTGTATTGGACAGCAGACCTCTAGAGCCAAAGATTGCCATGATTTTGAGGTTCGTAATGACACCGGGAGGCTGAGAAAGTGCCTTCTGAATCTTCAAGGGCAAAATTATGCTTGGTGGTGATTTTACTCAGATTCTAGGGAAATCGGTAATATGTGTACTGTGTGTAGCAGTGGTTTTGAGAACAAGGTCAGAGTGAGATTGCCTGTGTTGAGTCCTGGTCCCACCACATGCTGGCTCTGTTACTTTGGGAAAGTCACTTCACCTTTTTGAGTCTCAGTGTCCTCATTTGGAAGGTGGTGGTAAAAAGATCATCTTTTACAGAGTTACTTTGAGGATCTGGTAATAAAATGTGTATTATAAAACATTTGTTCACACAGAGTACTTAGTAAAAACAGGCCTGAAAACAACTTGGTAAATATGGATGTTAGTTCCTGGTGAGTGGTGATAATGGCTTGTTACCGGGGGTGATGGCACCACCAGTTAGCATCCCAAGTTAGAGGAGCATGCTGGGAGCCTCAGCAAGGCCCAGCTTTGGGAGTTTGCAGTGCTCCCTTGGCCTCAGGTTGGAGGCAGGAAAAACACGTGAGGATCCCTGTGTGGGCGGAGCAAGAGATCATAATTACTTCTGCATAGGGGCTTTGTGGCTGCCTGGGGGGACTTGAGCAAGATGCCCCAGGCCCTCCACCCCCTCTTCTCCCAGAGCCCTCTGCTTCACTTGCTCTCTCTCTGGGGATTCTGAGTAAGACGTGGCTTAGATAGAGGGCTTCAGAACTTTAACAAATGAAAGGAACTAGATTCAAGCAATTAACACTATTTCAAGGAGAAAGGCAGGACAAGGTTGAGGTTCTGGAGGAGATGCCCTGGCTTGGTAGTCAGCTGTGTGACTTTGGGCAAGGAACTGAGTCTCTTTGTGCCTCAGTTTCCTCATCTGTAAAGTGAGGAGATAAGTACTTATCTTGCAGGATCATTGAGATGATGAAATAAAGTAATATCCTTTGTAGCTACTTGACGTGTTGCCTGGCGCATGACAGCATTTGATAACCTGGTAGCTCTTAGAGTCAAACACCATGTAGGACAGGATGAGAAAGGGTCCACGAAACATGGTCTCCGCCGCCAGGAAACAGTGGGAAACGAATAGGCTTTGGCAGCAAAAACACCTGGACCCAGATCTGTGAGCCCCATTTGTCAGTTGGCCTCGGGCGGGGCCTGTAAACTCTTTGAGCCCCCATTTTTTCCTCTCTCAAATGGAAGTAATGATACCTACCTGGAGGTTGGTTGGAGGATTAGAAGTGCTATGTGTCAGTTAAAGGGGCTCTGATTAAGAAGTGAGGTGATCATCTAAATGATGATCATGATTAGTAAAACTGCTGTGCAAGACACCAGGGTGCACTCAGAGGTCAGAGGACACGAGGGCTGCAGGTGGGCTGCTCAGGGAAGGTGATCTGACCTTGAAGGATCACTGGGACCGCCAGGGTGGAACAGTGGAGGAGCCTTCCCCTTGGGGCTTAGGGGAGTGGTGTGAGGGCTTGCTCAGGAGTCCAGTGGTGGATGCTAAGGTTGGAGAGGTTGTGTGGGAGCAAATCACAGAGGGCCCCTCCATGCCACGCTCAAATCCATGGGGGACCGAGGCTGTGGGCAATGGGGAAAATGCTGTTTTGTGTTTTTTTAAGGTTTTCCTTTTATGTTTTTTAAAAGCTTCAGAATGATATAGGGAAGGACGTTTGAAGATAGAATTCCAGGCAGGTGTGTTGAACAGGAAGGGCTGGTGGCAAGAAAACCAAAGACTTGCTTCCGCTATATTAATGCCTTTTGTGCATCTGTGCAGTGTGTGTGTGTGTAAATCACACCCACGTGAGCCCTCTTTCTGACATGTCATTCTCTTCTCAGCCTGGCTGGTTACTGGCCACCAGAAAAAATGGGTTGCTTCACGTTCCTCTGACAGGAGGCAGCCTTGGAAAACGTGGCTAGTCCTCATGGCCAGGGCGAGCTCCATGCTTGGGTTCGCTCAACATTTCCTTCTTTCAGGCCCACATTCGTATCCACTTAGGAAGGAAACAGAGGTGTGTCTGATTCACGTGACCTTGTGTGTTGACAGAGAGGGAGTCTAGAGAGAATGAGCTCGGAAGCATTTCAAGCTTGATACATGCCTGGAGGCCACAACTCTACCAATTACTTGGCCGAAGGTGGAGGAGGCACCTGTGGTTCCAGAATTGTGCTCTTGAAATGCCAACTCTTGTCCTTTTCTGCCTTCCATCTGAGTTGCGATTGGTGGGACTGCCCCTCCGGACAACTGCAGCCCCAGCCACTGCTCTTTGTCCAGTCTGTGTGTGTGGTACACAGCTGCGGAGCCCTCTAGGGGTGGCATCACTCAGTCTCCACTCCATGTGGAACCCCGGGGCAGCTCTAGCCCAGATGTCACCAGGCGTAGTGTATGGGGCCGGGATGTCCTGGACATGCGGCAACAAACCTCTGGGAAGCAACCTCTGACACTGTCCGGGCAGGTGTTCCCGGGGAGGCAGATATCCATCCAAATACCCAACCTTCTGGAAAGGGTAGATGAAAAAACATGAGCATATTCAGAAAATTCTCGCTAAATAAGCACAATTGAACTCTCATTTTCCTTTCATGCATATTCTGTTGGATTTCTGGGCCGCCTAGCTGTGTGGTAACAGTAACAGCAAATCAGCTCATGTTTGCCTCACCCGCCCTGAGTGCCAGCCGCCAGCCTCCTGAGTGGGGGCTGCTGGTGGACAGAGCCCTTTCTCCACCCTTCTCCCGCCTGCTTCACTGGTTGGCAGGGATGGAGCAGCAAACCCTAAGCCAGAGAGGGGCCTGGGTACATGGGACTGGCCAAAGCCATGTGCGGGGCCTGTCTCTATCTCCAGGAGCCACCTGAATTCTTTATTTGGGGGGATATTGATTACTTCTGCCAACTAAACTGGTTTGTGGGCAAGAAGCAGGAATGGTAGGCTACTGGAAGGCTGGGCAGGGTGTCAGGGGAGGTAGAGGAGAGTAAGCATGGGGCTGGCAAGCCAGCAAGCCAGGCCATTGTCCTGGTGTACCGTGGTGCATGGCAGTGAATCATTTAGTGGCTCAGAAAAGGGGGCACTTCTTTCTGAAACCCTGGGATAGACTGTCCTTGCAGAGAACCACCTATTCCTAAAGGCCTTCTCCACCTGAACCAACAAGTGAGAGCCTATGTGAAAAGAGGGTGTGGCCTGAGGGGCTCTCTTCATCTGGGTCAGTGAGCCGGCTAGATCCCTTTACCCCTCACCCCTGCAGCAGTTAACAGTAGTGGGAGATTGTGATTTCAGAGTCAGAATGGACAGTTTCAGCTGATTCAATTAAATGTACTATTGATGGCTAAAACATCTTAAGTGTGGGAAAATCAGCGATCACTTTGCTGTCATTGCTACGAATCTAAAAACTAGCATTTATATCATACTGTTCAGTGTTATAAGAGCCTATTCATTGGAGCCAGACAGATTTGGAATCAAATCTCAGCTCCCGTGAGGACTAAATAGTGAAATCCAGCAGGTCATTTAACTTCTCTAGATCTCAGGTGCTCCATCTGGAAAGTGGGTGAAGTGGTGTTTGTAAAATGTGTAACACAGACCTGCTCACAGTCAGTTTTCAGTTACTGGTAGCAAGGACATGTAGCTCTAGAAAGTAAGTATGCTAATGTCCCCCCTTTACAGACAAGGAAGCTATGGCTCAGAGAGGTTGAGCGTTTGCCCAAAGTTACACAGCACATAAGAGTCAGAGGCAGTCTCTGACTCCAGGTCCTCTGTCCTTCCCACTCCTCCATGTGGCCTCTGTTAGAACTCTTAGTGCATATGTGCTTCCTGGAGTCATCCATTTCTGGTTCAAATTGTGCATTAAAATACCCTGCCCGCTAGAAAGCCATTTCAGATTTGTCTTAAAGGGCATTCGGTCACAGCGGGGAGTGCCAACAGGCCCAGAGTCATGATCGTCCCAGTGAGTCACTGAGGACGGATGAGAACACCACAATTCTAGCCTCTCTACCAGGGCCCCGCTTTCTCCTGGGTCAGTCCTTCCTGAGAGTCACTGGGCTGACCCGAGCTCTTCTGAATCCATTAGTGACAGGGGCCCAGCATTTCCCTTGGATTGGAGCCGGGCATGTGAAAGCATACGCATGGCAGGTCTCAGCCACTTCCCCCTCTCTGGGGTTAGGCACTCAAGCTTGGGACTCACTGCTAGTGTTTGAAGCATATGGCTCCTTACCAAGTGTCCACTTCTCTTAAAACTCAGGCATTTCCTTAGGGGTGTCCTTCAGTTTTCCAGAATGAGGCCAGGAAACTTCGACTGAGAGCGTGCCATCTAGAGCCTCAAACCGGGTTTAAAGGTTGAAACCTAGAGAGGAAGGTGCTGTGTGAGACTTTGCCTCTTTAATCTCACCTAAAACAGCCCTAGAGATGAGATTATAGGAAACACAGTTATTGAAAGGCGAGGTCCTGAACCTGGCTTCCTCAATTTCTGGGGTCCCGTGGTTGGGCTTCAGGAGTCTTAAAGGTGTAGAGCAAGCCTTGGTCCCTGGCTTTAATCAGAGGAATCCATGACCAAGAACAGAGAAGGAATGAGTTTCTCCAAGGAGCATGGCAGGGATCCAGGTACACAGCCTGTATTTGCCCTGTTGAACTACCCCCTACCCCAAACGGGGTGCGAGTGAAGACTGAGTGCTTGGGAAGTTGAGAGCTCTCCCCAGAGCAGCCACCCCCCGACTTCTGGCCACCCCTGATCCTGCCAGTTTTCATTCTCTCTCCTCTGCTTTTTCTCTCAAGGTCTGAAAACTCCGAGTGGCTGCGAGCTGGTGGTTGGGGGAGAGCCCCAGTGCTGGGCGGAAGGCCGCTGCCTCCTCTTTGATGACTCTTTTCTGCATACCGCATTCCACGAAGGTAGGTTCTGCCTCTCCCACTGCTGCTTTTTTTTAATTGACTTTATTTTTTAGTGCAGTTTTAGGCTTCCAGAAAAACTGAGCAGAAAGTACCTATCACTCCCATACTAATTTCCCCTTTTATTAACATCTTGCATTAAGTATGGCACATTTGTTGTAATTGATGAGCGCATATTGATACATTATTCTTAACTAAAGTCGATAGTTTCTATTAGGGTTCACTCTGTGTTGGACATTTTATGGGTTTTGACAAACATATAATGACATATGTCCACCATGGCAGATCTTACGGAATAGCTTCACTGCCCTAAGCATCCTCTGTGCTCCACCTACCACAAATTCTCCCCCACCCACCGCCCATTTCCTTTATGTACTCTGCTCAGAACCTGAGGAAGCCATGATCGTATTCTTGACCAGAGACATCCTCTGATCTGTGCCTGAAAGCTAACCGGGTGGGCCCCAGCTCTGCATGGGTCCTGGCTCCGGGGCTGCTTGAGCTGAACCTCTCCTCTCTCGCCCCCACCCCAGGTTCAGCAGACGATGGCCCACGGGTGGTTTTCATGGTGGATTTGTGGCATCCAAATGTCGCAGCAGCTGAACGGCAGGCCCTGGATTTCATCTTTGCTCCAGGGCGATGAGAACATTTCCCGTGCGGGGGGTCGGCAAGAGTGGCCGGGGGTCGGCCTGGGCAGACTGTGGTGCAGTCCAGCGGCCACTGCGTCGGAATTCCATGCTCAGAAACCTGCCTCAACAGAAAGGTCTTATTCGGGATTTTTATATCATGTTGGGTCCCTCTTTCCTTCAGTTAATGTAAATGGGGAATTTTCAGCCTGTATTTCTTTAGATCTTTTTTCCTTCCAGTCATTTGCTTCTGCACTTCCTTTCTGCCTAATGGCGCATTACTTTGCTCTGTGACCAGAGGCTCAGTGCCCTGTTGTCTGTGTCACATTGCTACTTGATTTTTTCAGTCCTCTGAAATAGAGTAATCAAATGGTTATTTGTCTGAATGTAACAATGTAAAACTTCTTGTGGTCACCTTAAAAGAAAACAAAAACAAAAACAAAAACATTGCAAACCAGAGTACTGGAGAACTTGGCCTCTGCTGCTGTCACTGTCACACAAGGGACCCCTCAGCACCCCCAGGGCAGGGGGAGAGTCTGCATTCCTCCCAGCTGGCTCCGTTGGCAGGGTGGACACGGGTAGGGGCAGTGCACAGTCTCACGGCCTGGGGAAATGTCACCATCTGTTCATCTCACCCTAAGCCCTTTCAGGTCCCTGGTAGACAGCATTTAGCTGGTGGGACTGGAGGCTTTTCTGTAACATTACTGTCCTTCAAAGCTGAGGCTTGTGTCCTCAAGAACCCAAATGGGGCTCCCACGGATCAGCCACAGAACGAGTAACTCACTTACCTCACTGCCTACAGAAGCCCCACTGCCAAACGGGCATAAAACACTTCCTGTTTTAGCTGTTTCGATGATGAACTTTGAGACCACCAGGTTGGCTGATTGGAGCTGTGGCGGGATGAGGCACATTCTGGAGAGCCTTTCTCTGGCAAAACTGGAGTCGCAGATCCGACCAAAGTGTCTGTTTTGTTCCGGAGTTCTGTTGCTTATGATTTTTCATTTGTTTGTACGTAAATGTTCAAGCTCTGGACTCAGGAATAGTGAAAGAGTCAGCCCCGTGTCTTGTCTTTGCACAAGGTGTGCACTAAGTGATGGCAACCTAAGCCAATGTGTGAGTGAGGACACTGGGAAAGCCACAAACCCGAAGGACCCACAGTCACGAAGCTGGCATTTTGGCCAGTTTGGGGCAGTAAGTCTAGAGAACAGCCTCCTGCGTGGCCGGCGTGTGAAAGGGCAGCCTCCAGCCGTGCTAGAGATGCCGTTTTTGAATAACGTATTATGGCAGTGTCAGGTCAATAAAGCCACGGAGCAGTTCGGAGTACACGACTTGTCATATGTACAGGTTCAGTGTTTCTATCCAAAAGGAAACCAGAAGCTTCTGGGAGGAACAACCGCCAGAAGTAAACACGATCCGAAAAGCACTAGGCAGTTACTAGCAAGGGTGCAAAGAAAACATTTCTACAGTTGAGTAAAGTTTCTACCAGATATTTTTCAGTGATTAGAATGCAGGAAACGGCAGACGTTTCAAAACACCTGAAGTCTTTTTACTCATTAAGTATTCGTTAAAGAATCACTGAGGTGCATGATTTCTGTACATACCAACTGCTCTACGTGTACAAAGCCAACAGCTCACACAGGCACCTGGTTGCCAGTTCTCATGTGACGTGGTTGGGGAACAGGAGATAAATAAAGGATCTTGCTGAAAACCAGAGTGAAGTGGTAAAGTTGTCTGTAGGGAAGAAGATACGATTTGGGCTGAAGTTCTGAGAGGGGCAAGTGTATGAGTTTGAGGCTCTTGGCTTTTGGATCATTTCACAGCAACAGGTGGGACCCTAAAAGTGATCCCATATAATAAATGACGCAAATGTAGTTCTAAAATAATGGGTGTTGGGTGGAGACAGCAGACCTTTGTCGTGTTAAGGAACTGAGGATGTCACACTGGGCAAAGAACAAGGACTTTGGCTTAAGGAAAGCCAAGGATTTGAGACTCAGTGCCAGGAGTTCATTCCCATACGACTTTGGGCAGGTTACAGAGCCTCTGGGAGCCTCAGCCTGCTCCAATGTAGAGATGGTGCCTGGCACATGAAGCAACGATGCTGGTTCCCTTTCTGCTGTACCAGTGGTTCTAAGCAGTTACAGAGAAGCAGATGAGGAGGAAGGACAGGTAAGAAAGAGATGGATAAACACATTTGATCAGGGATA
>NW_011889032.1:580929-584559 GCF_000151845.1 Pteropus vampyrus | reverse complement strand
TGGGGTTTGAATAAGATGATATGTCAAGTTCTGGGTGGATTGGACACACTCCATACATATTTTTAAAACATAAATATGAGAAGCAAAGGCTAAGTACAAAATACTGTTTTCAAGGACCATCACGCCCTGCTGCCAGCACACTCGTAACATTTACCTCCCCAGCTGCATCTTGCTAAGCAGATGTAAACACAGGGAACAGGACAGAATAAGGCCGTATATTTCAGAGCAGCTGACAGATGGCAGTGAAAATACTCAAGCAGATTGTAGCATTAGGTGGCAGGAGGCAACACACACACAGATTGATTTACTTTCTGCCTCCTTCCCAGGCACACACACATTGGTCCTAATTTCTGATTACCTACCCTTCCCTGTGTTTCCCCACTCCGGTGTCTTAGCCACCCCCAAGTCAAGAGGAGGGTGTGTGTTTGGGTACAGAATGCACTATGCACTCTAGAAGATTCCTTCACATGCATTATTAGTCCACTAATACTTGCAGCCACACTGGGGTAAGTAGGGGCAGTTGTGCACATTTAACACAAGCAGACAAGCTCAGAGAGGGTAGGTGATGTGAATAAGGTCACGCTGGAGGATGAGCTGGAATCAGGAGCTAGGTGTCCAAGCTCAAAGCTCAGCAGTCTTTTGAACTCTAGACATACATCAGGCCCCACTCTACGAGGCTTACAGAGGGGCTTCCTGCACAGGGACTCCGGGAGGCTGTCTGCCTTCTCAAGACACACACTGATCTCCATTTTCAGACGGTCTACAGTATGCCATGCCTTTTACATACGTTATATTTTCCTCTCCAGTTTAAAGAAAATGACACCAAGGTTCACAGAAATGAAGTAACTTCCATAGCAATAAGTCACAGAGCTGTGATTGGAACCCAGAACTCGGACACCAAAGCCCACGTGCTTCTACTGCCACAGGAACAGTAGTGCGGGCTGCGTAGAGATCAAGGGCATACATTCAGATTAAAGTGCCTTTTTATCAGCACACACCGGAGGTGGCTTGTCTCACCCTCCCCCTAACCAAGGGGGCCTTGCTGGGACCCGTGGTCAGGGCCCCAGGCCCTTCCCTGGGAGTGCTGGGCCCAGCTGATGAGGAAGGCTGGGCAGGAGAGAAGGGCTGGCATGGCACTCAGTTTGGACAGGGACAATCATGAAATGGCCTCTTTGTGGCTCTTGACAGGATTTAAAAGGCACACTGGGTTTTATTCCCAGGAGGAATACAGCTGATTTTAGGTTAGGACATTTAAAATAAACAGAGAGGTGTCCTTTTTTAACCTCGAAGACTTGAAAACCTTCAAATTCAACCAATATGTGGAAAAAAGATCGAGTATCTTTTTTTTTCCTAAGCTAGTGTTGATCTTACACACCCTGCCCTCCACAGTTGCTTCATGGAGGAGCCCCGGGACAGGGGACAGGAGAGCAGTCCCCTCCTACTGCTCTTTTCCCAGGACAAGTCAACGGCTAAGGGTAGGAGCCAGAGTTGGGGGGAGAGGAGGGTGGACTGATTGGCCGGGATGAACATCCACTACTGCACAGTCTGAGAGTCCCTGCCCCACTATGGTGTCCACTCACCCCCTCTAGGGGCTCCTTGAGAACAGGGAACCCCCCCGGGTCGCTTCCTTCATTTGAAGGCAGTACCTGTCATAAAGTAGGCATGTCCCTCTACCTGCCCACAAACCTAATCCATAGCCCAATGCGGGCATTTCTCATCTCCTAAGTATTCCTCAAATCTGCGTGTTTCTCTCCATTGTCCAGCCACCTCCTGCACTAGGCCACTAACCCGGACAATCACAGCGTTCTAATGGTTTCCGCTCCTGCCCTGCTTATCAGTCAGCCATTCAGGAGCCAGTGATCTTTCTAATGAGAACCAGATCGAGCCACTCACATTCCAAGGCTCTCCTTCGCCCGCATCTTGCCATCCTGGCAAGGCCCCATGTGGTACGGCCCCAGCTATCCTGGTGATCCGCACTCGCTCTAGCACTGCACTATTGAAAGACAGGGAGCTTGGACTCACCAGGACAAATATATCATGTTTTCAGGGTGGGCGTATTAGTTTCCTGTGGCTGCTATAACTACCATAAACTTGGTGGCTTAAAACAATAGAACTTTATTCTCTCATACTTCTGGAAGTCAGAAGTCCAAAGTCACTTTCACTGGACCTAAATCAATGTGTTTGATTAGTTCAAACGTTCCTCTAGGGCAGGGGTCCTCAGCCCCTGAGCTGCAGACCAGTACCTGTCCGTGGCCTGTTAGGAACTAGGCCGCACAGCAGGAGGTGAGCGGCGAGCAAACAAAGCTTCATCTATATTTGCAGCTGCTCTCCAGAGCTAGCAACACCTCAGATCATCGGGGATTAGATTCTCATAGGAGCACCAGTCCCTGGTGCCAAAAAGGTTGAGGACTGCTGCTCTAAGGAACAGAGATCTTTTCCCAGCGGAATCTATTTGCCACTGTTAATCACTCCACGGGTAAGTAGTCCTTAACAATTCACAGGTGGCAGATTCTGCTAAGAAGCAGGGCGGGGATGACCCAAAACAGAGCCTTTCACTTCTTCTCCCTCCTCCTGTGCTCCCTGCCTGAAGGAGGCAGTTGTCCTTGATGACAGTGGCACTCTGGTATCAACTGTAAACCAAAGCAGGGCAGGCTGTCTTGCAAATGCCGCCCTCCTTGAGGAGCACCACCATGAGGGTATGGAGCTTGATCCAGCAGCTCTGGGAGGCCTCACATTTAGAGTCTAATTTGAGCGTATGGGTCTGGGGCTGTCATTAAACGATGTCCTGAGAGCCTCTAAACTTTTGAAATATTGAGTAGGAAGACAAGGGGTTGAGTGTTCCCGTTCCGGCAGCCTCTGGGCTAGTCACAATCAGGGCCACGGCTGGGGCGACTGAGCCAAGCTCCATTGCAGAAAACTAAATGGGACATGAGAAGCAAAGGGAAGACGTGTGCCTGTACACGTCTCCGGATGTTAGCTCTGAATTAATCCTGGGTGGATGAGACTCCACCCAAGGGAGGAAAGGCCCTTCCCATGCATAAGGAAGAGGATTTGCAGGGTTATATCTCAGGGGAGAGAAGAGGGTTCACAGCATGAATGCATTATAAAACCATCTTCTTTGGTCTGATCCTGGAGGACACTGGTTGGAGCCGGAGGGCAATGGGCCAAAGCAGCCACAGCTAAGCCTGGAGGGCTAGACTGGTGAGCATTTCCGGAGGCTTCAGGAACAGTGGGAACCCACACCACGGGAAGCCACTCTCCAAGTTGACCCAGCTATTTGACAAGAAAATAGGTGGTGTGTGTGTGTGTGGGGGGGTGACCTTGTCCCCCTCCTCCTCCTCAGCCCCAACAGACACATCCTAGCTCCAAGGAATGATCTCCCTCGAGTCGCCCCTCCCCCATTTCTTCCACCATGTTGTGTCCTCCAGCTCTACCTGCTGAGTTTCGTCAAAATGCAGGAGTGGTCTCACTGCCCCAAAATTTCCATCTCATCCCTCCTGGAGAAGCTGGCTGGGGAGCCAGGAAGGCTGGGGCTTGGGGGCTATGTGGATAGAGTCCATGCTCAGATGAGAATGCCCTGCTTGGAGGCAAGTGGGACACTGGACAATAAAGGGCCAGGGCAGGGCCCAG
>NW_011889032.1:575988-579542 GCF_000151845.1 Pteropus vampyrus | reverse complement strand
ACATCAGGCTCTGGAACTCACAGGTAGGTGAGAGGTGCTCACAACATCTTCCTTAGTTGGCCAGCCCAGTTCTCCAAGGTGGGAAAGGAGGTAGCTGGGATCCAAGACCGATGCTTTGTCTAGCATTTGGCCAAAGGGTCCCTATGCCAAACCTGTAAGGAACCTAGTTTGGGGACAGTATATAGTGTTAGGTAGCTAGTCAGACATGAGCGACAGGGGGAACAAAGGAATAGGGGCCCAGCCTAGAAAACGCCCAAAGAATACCCTATTGGCAGTTAGAGAATTCCTCCTGCAGCCCCAGAGACAAAGGAGAGTCATAGTCTTAGCTGGCCTAATCCAGCTACAGACGCCTGCACAGAAGGTACTACCCTAATTTGCCTACAATTTAAGCTTCATTATAATACTATGTTTATGCCTGGAAGTTCATGAATCTAATTGTAACAGACGGAATTCTGAGTACACACATGCGCACTAGGCAAAGAATTATATAGCAGCACTAGGCAAAGAATTATATAGCAGCCAAGTGTCAATCAAAATGCCAATCACCTAAGAACTCCTTTGTAATCATCCATCACGGCCCCAAATATAATGCAGACCTCTCCCTCCCCCAGGGTTACAGCTCTCTATCTTCCCTGGCTGTAAACTGTACACCCCCACCAGGGGTACGTAACCTTGTTTCCACGTGGTTAGCCAGTTTCAGGCTTGACCCATCTTCTACCCCATAATGTGCTTTTAATAAACAAATATTTCTCATATTCCCTGAGTTGAAATTCATTACTTTGGCAGTGAAAAGGACTTAAGAAGTGTATGTTACCAGAACTCTGATCGCTCCAACGGTAATAATAGCATGCAAGTGTATCATCTATTTCTGTGTAACAAATTACCCCAAAAGCGTAGCTTAAATACATTTATTATCTCACACTCTCTGAGGGCTAGGAATTCGAAGTGGCTTAGCTTGATGATTCTAGCTTAATTTTCATAAGGCTACAGTCATCTAAAGGCTTGACTGGGCCTACAGAATCTGCTTCTAAGAAGGTTCACTCACATGGAGGTAAGCAGACCTCGCCACAAGGGCTGCTTGAACGTCGGCTTCCCCCGTAACAGGTGAACAAAGAGATGGAAGCTGTAACGTGTTTTCTAACCTACTTTCAGAAGTCAGTCATTTTCACCATATTCAATTCATTAGAAACGTGTCACTAAGTAGAGCCTACACTCAAGGGAGGGGAATTAGGTCCATAATTTGTGGGAAAGAATTTGTGGACCTATTTTAAAGTGACTATCACATGTGGGTGGGTCTTCATCCTGCTGTGCTAATCATAAGCTCTTCATTTGATTGTTAAGATTCAAAGGGAAGCACCTGGCGCCTGGAGCACTGATTCTCAGAAACAAAAGCATTTTGTATTAAAAGTGTTATTAGACTCAAAGGCAGCCCTGAGAAATGAGATGAGAAGAGAGGTTTCTGAAAGCAAAACAAACAAGATTAAGATCTACCAATGACCTGACATCTCAAAGGCCCAGCGACAGCCAAGCAATCTTCTTGTGAAATGGAGCTGGTGTGGGAAGGGTCCTTGAGCAAAGCCAGTTAGCTGAGCTACTGGTGGGTGAATGAAAATGGGTTCTATGCTCCAAACGCTGTCCTTGTTTCAACACGTAACAGGGTGTAATTTCACTGAGCTCAAGACTCTGGGGACCTTGCAATTCTGGAGCACCGGTGAGCAAAATTTGGCTGCTCAAAAATACTCCACAAGAGCAAAGGAATGTGTTGTGTTGGTCAGTCATGAAGGTTCTTTGAGAGGTTGGCATGGAGACTTGTAATGAATTTTTTCTTAGAGAATTTAGCAGAGAAGTAGGAAAATATACATTTATCCTAGCGTGAGGTACAATCCTCCTCCATCTGGGAAGATCACTCTCCTAGGCCAGCCAGTGGCAGGAGGGTGAAAAGAAAGGGTGATGGGCCTGGTGTGCTGGGCCAGCCATGCTGAAGCTGGTGCTCCTTGGAGCAGTGGCTGCAAACTGTCACCTTCACAGAGACCATTGTGAAGTACGCTCTTCCTCACCTGGCCTCACTGGATCAGGTAAGAAAAGAGATACGTGTTCATGCAAAATATGTATACACATACATGTCTTTATATAAAATATCTCAACCCCTACCTTAACTTTGTCACTAGAGATGTCACTAATTACTCAGAATTCAGTAGCATTTTTGGCTATTTTATTTTAGTCCTTGGAAACTTTTTTCAAGAAAAAGACCATGTCATAAACATATTTGTTCACTGACATTGAATTATTAACATTGTGGTATTCAAATGAAATCTCAGTACTTGCAGCAAAACGTTCAGTTAAGATTTTGGTAAATATTTTCATTCTGTGGTCCGTACCGTATTATCGTGACATGTCTGACTGTAATGTAATAGAACTGGTATAACTACACCAGCTCAGAAACACACAAAGGAATGTGGTTCCCTTGCACACAGCTACTGCTGAAAAACATAGTTCTGCCTTTGCCCCAAAACATTTTGGAAATTTCCATTTGGGGACACGCTCAAGAGAAACCAGCTGCGCAGCCCAGTTCTAACCAAGGGCACACAGCCTGGCCTGTTACCACCCAATGCTCCAGGGCTTTTGGTGATCACTAAACTCTCAACTCCTTTCCATGTTATCAAGATTTGCTCCCACTGCAAGAATTTCAAAGAATAGGCTCCTAGTGTTGAATCCAGTTCCAGAATCCCAACAAGGTGGTTCCAGCCTCCCTGACTGTTCCCAGCATTAAGTATCCAGCCCACCCGGGAGACCCACTCCAACAACCACCTGAGAGTGGGTGTTCCAGTCTGCTGGCTAACAAGCCCATCTCCTCACTGTGCAGTCACACCCCATACCTCCTCCTGGACACAGGGCTGCACAAACACTAGACTAGAGATAATTAGGTTCTACAAAAAATGCCACCATGAATTTGTGTGGTACAAGGTAAGGCTAAGATGCGACAGCAGCTGGAGATGTCAGGTGCCTCAGGAAACTAACTGGCCTCGTACCCCTTCGGTAGAAGGAGCCAGAGTGCCGTCCTGCCCCAACGCTGCCCGTGTCACAAGTCTTTATTACACACTCTAGGTCTGTGGACCTGAAGAACTGCCCCTCACACCCCAATCCGCAAATGGTGCACCAAACACTCAAACACCATTACATTCCTGAAAAAGAGAATATTCCCAGGAAAATAAAATAGAGGGGCTTTTCTCATTTAAAAATGACAGAGCTTCCTTTGCTGGTGTTCGATTTGATAGTCGTCTCCAGGGCTGATGACCTTCCCACTGCAGCCCAGTTCAAAGTAAGTTCACCCCGTGCTTCAGCAGCTTCTGCTTGGCTTTGCCTGGGAGGCTGAAGGCACTGTCCTGGGGACTTGGGAAGCCAGAGCTCCGCGTGGCCGATGTCAGCTGCTGGAAATAGGTTTCCTGGACAGGGTTGCAACAGGCGTACACAGCTGTGGAGGCATTTCTGTGGGAGGAAGAGAGAAGACAACAGTCCGACGCTGCCTGTGCAAATCTCAGACCACAAAGAGACGT
>NW_011889032.1:562737-571363 GCF_000151845.1 Pteropus vampyrus | reverse complement strand
AGTAGAATTCATTTGGTTAAATAACGAATGTAAATTATAATAATAATTAGCAGATCTACATCTACTGACATGGAGACAGTCAAGATATGCAATTGAATAAAAAAAAAGGTGTATAAAACAATACATCAACATGATTCTTTTTTCTAGAAGACTATTAAAATAATTAAAATAAAAATACTAATAATCTGTTTCATATACAAGAAATGAAAACCCAAAAAAATAAAACCTGGAGTAATATACTCCAAACTATTAACTGTGGGTATCTTTCAGGTGTCGATGGGTCAGGGGAGGAAATGTTTTACTTTATAGATCTGGGAGAAATCTGAATGTTTTTATAATGAGCACTCATAACTTGTCGCTTCAGCATCATTTATGACAAGGAGACAAAAACCATCCTTCTCCAATAATGGATGAAAGCTCTGAGTGTGAGGACCTTCGGTTTCCTCGCTGTTGAACCCCACTGTCTAAAGCAGGTCTGAGCCCCAGAATGGGACCCAGAAAATACACGGCACAGGAAAGAATGAGAGTAGATAATGGCAGCCACAGGAGTGAATAACGTCTTCTTTAACTGCAACGTTCCTCATTGACTTATGAATAGGTCTCTTCCCCAGATCCCTGAGAAGCTGGTTCCTGGTACAGGGACTGTGAGGGTGACTCAGAGGAAGGCTTACCTGACGGTCATCTCATACAGCGAGGGCAGCTGGGCAAAGTCAGAATGCATCAGGCTGACAGCCTGGAGGAAGCGGCGATCCTGGTGTGTGGCCACCTGTGGCAGGTTTGCTTCCAGAATAGGACAGAAATTATGAGTATCAGACTCCTTACCTCACCCCCGCCCCCCAACCCAGCTCTGTCAACTATGACAGAACATGGCTCACAGCCATGAGTGCGGGTGCTGAAGGGGAGACAAAGGCCTGCTCGGGGTGCTGGGCCCTGACAGCTGCCACCACACAGCAGAGTACACACCGTCCCCAGAAATGAGCATCACCGGATTTGCGCATGAGTATCTAAATTTTAAGGCAGACCTTATCACAGATATTTGAACATGTGTGTACTTCTCTCAAAACGTTGGAGAAACAGCCAAAAAATCACAAATGAGCAAGGAAGTGTTTGCCAAGCAAATTTTAGACGCAGTGGGAGCTGGGCTCCAAGTTAGAAAGCAACATCCTAACTAACTGCATGTCAGACAACTCTGGGGAGAACACCAACACTCACGGTGCAGCAGACCCCAGTTCTAACCTCCACTCAGGTGCCCCGGGCCCATCGTTCTGTGCGCAGTGCCGGTTCCTTACCTGTCAGCACGTTCTGAATGCGGTCGTAATGCGTGAAGTTGTACGTTCTGCCGGAGGAGGCAGCCTCGTCTTTGGGCAGCGTCTCTTTCAGGTGGACCTCCAGCCCGTTCAGGGATGCCAGGCTACTGTGGTACTGCAGAGGGGCCAAGAGAGGGGCACACCTGCAAATTAAACTCAGCAGGCCACAGACTTAGCAAATAATCATCCTAAGCTTATCTGCGTGGCTACTTGACTTAGCAAAAAGGACTAGGACCCTGTTTTTACCTGTTAATAGATAAGTACTAACTTCTGCCCTTATGTTCTAATGCATTTTTAAATTGTAGAAAACTCAGAAAATAGTGGTGAGCAGAAAAATGAACTTAAGAAGGAAAAAAGCAGAGAAATGGCCCATGATCTCACTATCCAGAAATAGCCACTGTTAGCCCCTTGGTACCTCTCCTTCGAGCCATGACTTTCCCGCCCAGGCCACACGTTTTTACGGCACAGCTGGCCAGGTCTCCCATCTTCCCCACCATGCTTCTCAACTGGGCCTGGGCCGAGAAGTTCTCCACTGTGCAGCTAGGATGATACCAGCCATGCACCATGCTCGGAAGGTCTGAGACATGTCAGTCAAATGGTTTTCTGTGCTCTGTGGTTCTGAGGAGGAACCCAGTTGAGAAGACTGTCCAGGAGGTGAGGCCTAAGCAGTGTGTTTTAAAAATCCTCCCAGGGAAGAGTCATATGCAGGTACAGCTAGGAACACTGGACTATACCATTTAATATGATGCTTTCTTATAAAATAAAAATAGGATCAAACCATAAAGACTGATACTAGTTTCGTAACCTAATGAGAGAGCACGCATTACTTTCTTCATCCTTGAACTATTCTCCTACAAGGTCATACTCTAATGGCTCTGCGGTATTCTTTAGCTCCACTCTGGGCTTGACCGAGTACACAGATCACATCCTGATGGACTCAGGCTGCAACAGGGACTCCTGCAGCTCCCCTGGGGCTGCTTCAGCCATAAGAAGGCCACTGTTTCCAGGCAGCAGATGGCTCCCAGACGAAGGACATCCTGTCTCAGCCTAGTCCTAGCCAGATGACCAGGGGCAAGTTACTGAATTTTTTGCACCTCTCTCTCTTTTATTTTTTCATCTGCAAAATGGGGATACTACAGGGCTGCTAAATGGATTAAGTGAAATAGCATACATAAAAATCCTTTCTAAACTCTGAAGTGCTACCCCAAGGGAAGGCATTTTTATAAAGTCAAGAAAAAAGAAGTGATATCTCTTTAATAAGCACATATGACTTTGTGGACTGATAACTTTTTCAATAGCTTTGTAAATAAAATAAGTGCACACAAAAAGTACAAAGATGCAAACAGAATGTTTCTGAGGTGAATGTCATGAAGCTTAAGTGTGATTTTTGGTAGTGTACTAGGCTTACGTTACTTTTTCTATCTGAATGTCTTAGAAATGGCATTCAAAAGCAATAGGTCTGACATACAAGGTTTTATTTTATGGACTCATCCTTGTATCCCAATGCCTAGCAGAGTGTCAGGCTCCTAGTAGGTGCTCAAGGAATATCTACTAAACGAACAGATAAACGAGCCAATCCCATGGCGAGCACATTCAACTTCTGAGCTATCTGGTTTAAACTGAGGGGCATGGTCAAATCAAAGACATGCGCAGGATCCCCTGTTCAGGTCGCTGGTACAGCCTCACCAACACAGAGGGTAACAAATGTGCGCGTGCGCGTGCGCGTGCACGTGCCTCCACAGCGTTCACCATAAAGTCAACCCACAGCTTCACCAGAAGCTTCTGGACCTGGGGAACCTGGTAACAGACGTCCTCCCTATCCTCGGCCGGTGCTCAGAGGAAGGGAAGATGGGAACAGAGAACGAGACATGCCAAAACTCGAGTTTTCTCTGTTGGCACTGAACTCTGCTTCTCGGATCTTCTGCCTAACTTGTACTCAAGATAAAAATCACTTAGACATAAATACAGTCGCAAAATATTACAGCAGATAATGTGGACAATATTTTACTGGTAACCAGGTGCTTTCATACATACCAGGGGTCAGTAAACTATGGCCTGTGGGCTAAATCCAGTCCATTGCCTATTTCTGTATAGCCTGAGGGCTAAGAATGGTTTTGGTATTTTTATATGGTTAGGAAAAAAACTTAAAAGAATAATTTTGTGACGTGAAAATTATATAAAGTTCCAATTTCCGTGTTCATTAATAATGTATTACTGGAACATAGCCACACCACTTATTTACGTGTTATCTATGGTTCTGTACTATAACAGCAGAGACAAGTAGTTGCACAAAGTAGAAAATACCTGCTATGTGTTCCTTTATATTAAAAGTTTGCCAACCCCTAGATATGTCACTATGTATTCAATCCTCACCACAGCCTTACGAGACATGGAGCTGGAGCTAATTCCTGGATCCTCCCTCCGGCTTCTAGTCCACAGCAAAGCGAGTGGCTCAAATGTCAAAGTGTGCCATAAGGTGCAGAAGAAACGATGCAGTAACATACATTCACTCGGAAGCACCAGTTTCATGAGGGAGGGGTTCATTGTCATATTTTATGATAGCACTCGAACTAAACTCAAGCTCATCTACTGTAAAGAGATAGCTCAATGTCCTACCATACCATAAATAACTGATGTGATCACTGTATTTGAAGGTCAGTGAGATTACCTTGGGTTTTGAGCAGGAAACTGTCAGTGGTTCTATGCTGCCCCCTGGTGTGAGCCTATTCTGTTCCCTCTGAGCCTATTCTAATTCCAATCTCTCCTGGCTGCTCCCTGCTCATCCCCTCTATGACTCCACAACCTAGGCAAACATAAAGAGGTAGTAGTTGATCCATGAAAGATAAGATGGTAAAATGACACCAGGGTGCCTTGGCAGTGTGTAACATCAACAAGAAGCCCTTTTAAGCGCGGTATGCTCACTGTCACATCGGAGCTGTAGTTCACCATTCTGCAGGGGCCTTGCTTTCCTAGAGAGCAGCAGAGGCTGGGAAGGAAATCAGGTCTGGGACAAAAAGGCAACAAACGGTCTCTCTCAATTATAAAACAGAAGGCTGATCAAAATTAGCCCCTACTCTCTTTAGAAAAGATGAGTTCTTCCATTAAGCTGCATTCTCTTTCCTGAGACCTACACAAGACCAAACCCTACCCTACATGAAAACCCATAGTGGCCGTTGCCCTCAACATGGATAGGCTGTGACAGACCATGTGACAGGTCCGTATCAAGAGCCACAGAAGGCAGGGCATTTCCCCTTTTCTACACCTTCCTCCCTACCATTCCGAGATCAGATCAGTGGGGATGGAGAGGCTGGAGCAGGAGGATGAGAAACAAGCAAGAATTCTGGACCTAATACTTGCTTTAAGTCTTTATCTCAACTAGGCCCAGTTTTCTTGCTGGTAAAACAGGAGTTACAACGCCTACCCCCAGAACTGTTCTAAGGGCTGGCTAAAAAAAGATATAAAGTAGATAGCACATAGTGAATGTACAGAATATATTTTAATTCGCTTTCTTCTCCATTGCAGCCTGAATTATTTTTTCTTTTTCTTTTTGGGAGGAAGGTAAAAGAAAGATATCGTATTTACTTTTTTGCATCCAAAGAGTGGGCCTTCAAAATATCATGTCTACAACTCAGCACTAAGCAGAAGAGACCATGAAAACCAAGGCCTAGGGAGGTAGAAGAGATATGTAAAACTGCAATCCTGGGTCCCTGTGTTGTTATAAGAAAGAAGTGGAGAAGTCACTCAGAGCTCTGGTGAAGGAGCGTAGGGAAACAAACAGGCCACCACTTGGTGACACGTGACACTGGCTTGAGGAAAAGAGAGAAATAAGCAAGGCAGATCTGGAGAGAAGCAATCTCTGGCCCTGGGCTCTGAGCAAAGGATACTGCCATCCCTCCTCCTCTATGCTCCAAAGACTAGCTCATTTATGGAGGGTCATAAGCCTTGCGTGCTAATGACACAGGCTTAGAATAACTTAGATTTAAGAACAAAAACAAGGCAAGCCCCAGGAAACCATTCGCCCTGCAGCAATTTCAACCTGCTGTTCTTACTGCTACCACTTTTCTGCCAACTACAGCAAGGCTGTTACTATAGCAACCCCATCTCTAGGGTAGGCCCCAGAGAAGGTACCACTGGAAGTGGGGAAGAAGCTGGAATGGGTTAAGAGGAGCCTTCTGGAGCTAGTTAGGATTTCAGATGTCCCAGGCCCTCTAGGAAGGAGCTCCAGATCACCCCGGTACAGTGGAGGGGCTGTGGAGGGAAGCAGGATGGTGGCGAGGGGGAAGGCGCTTTCCGGAGAACTCCCAGCCCTGGCTGTGACACTTACAGAGTACAGACTTTAGCCAACACAGATCCTAGAGCTGTCCAGGCTCAGAAGAGAGGCCATTAGTGGTGGTGACAGCATAATAATCCCGTGCATCTGGTCACTGCCTGCGTGATCACACTGTGTCTGAAAGGGCAGCACTTGTCACCAGGCCCACACTGCTGAAGAGGAACCAGAGGCTCAGGGGAAAAGGCCTGTGCGCACAGTCACATGGCCAAAACCAAGACTCCAACTCATCTTCCCCTTCCCGAGGCCTATGCTCCAAGAAACTGGAAGAAGCACAAAAGCCCAAGACAAGCTCTTCACTGGACTCGCCTCACCTTCACAAAGCCAGGGAGGTAGGTACTAACACCATCCCCACCATATAAACAAGGCCTTTTGCACATGGTCACATGGCAAGGCCCTTGTCCCCTAGGAGAGCACCTTCCCTGCCTGTCCATGGTCCCAAGAGGGAAGAGTGGGCTCCATAGGGACTGGCACAGGTCTGAGCAAACTCACCACCTCCTCGATGGCTGCACTGTCTCCCAGCAGCGGGTCCTCAGCCAGCAGGGACAGCAGCAGCCCTTTGACACTGTGAGTGTAGAGGTTCATGCGCACGAGTCCTCCATAGGATGCTGAGGTCAACCTGGAGTCAGTGCTGTCTGTACAGGGGCCGTCACCCGGAGAGTCTGCGGAGCCTGAGTAACATTCTGGGCCAAGGGCTGAGCGGTTCTCATGAACCCCATCCACACACTGGTCCACGCCTTGTTCCCTCACAAGAAGCTTAGTTCCTCTCTGCCTCGAACCTAGGCGAGGCGGTGACAATGGCCCACTTGTCCTACTGGGGAGGAAGTCTTCCCTGGGAATGAGGGCTTGGCTGCTGTCCCCAGGAAGGTCTCCTTGCTGCTCTAGGGCTCCATTCTGGGTGAGCATGTCAGGAGTGGAAGGAAGGAGGCTGCCACGGATGGCTGTGCCCACAGGCGGGGCCTCAGACAACTTGGGCTCCAGGTTGCCAGAGTCGCTGACAGATTCCTTGCAACGAAGATCATCGCCATCTGGGACATGTGCACTCGGGAAGGCAAAATAACCTGGGGACGTTCCCATTTCCTGAGCTTCCGGAATGTGAATTTCAGACAAGTCCAGTTCCTCTTTCCCCCTGGGCAAACCAAGTTCCTTCACCTGGGAGCAGCTGAGACCAGAATCCTCGTCACTGGCAGTGCTGTGTAGTTTTGCAGGCTGGATGCTCTCTAGATCACAATTAGAAAAGGGTCCATTCTCTCCAGTGCCATCTGGCCAACCTCCGTCAGGGGGCCTGGACTCAGGGGTGGTCGCCCATGTCCAGGCCATGGATTCCTCATGCCTGCTGGTGTCTTCTTCCAGTGCACCCTTTGGAGGGTGTCGGGCCGAGTGCTTCTGGAGTCTGGCTGGAGATGCAGGAGAGCTGGCAAACAAGTGAGAACATGTGAGGAGGGACACACTGAGTGATTGCAAGGCCAGTGCCCCGCCTCAAGGGAGACTAAAGCACTGCTTCCTTAAAAAGCAGGGCTATTAGACAAGTGGGTACATGACACCACAGAGCCCAAGAGGCCATCATGGTCAAACCATAGGAATGAAAATAAGGCCATGTCTGGCTGTCAAGGCTTCACACAGTGATGGCAGGATCACCTGCTGAAAACAGCAGGGCCCACTGGGTAAGAGTCACCCACATTTGGAGGTCTACTGTAAGCCAGACCCTATAATGGGTGCTATGCATACACTAGTTTCAACTTTCACAATGAATCCATGAAGTAGATGTTACTGGGTACAATTTACAGATGAAAAAGTTGAGGCTCAGGTAAGGAATGTACTTGCCCAAGGTCACACAGCTGATAAGCAACGGGATCTGGGATTTGAAACCCACCCTCATGTCACTATACCAGCTGCCTTTTATCTCTGTGCTGAAATTCCAGAAGCTCCTTCCAGGTCAGAGCACGGAAAAGACAGAGTTAAGGAAGGATGAGATGTTTGTTTGGATAAACTCATGTGAGGGCATCCCTAAAGCATGGTTTAAGTTGAAACCCCCGTGTCCCCTTACCTAGTCATCTGCTCCCCTGGGAACTCATGGAGACTGATGGCTTCCTCTTCCGTCACAAAAACAGGCATGATGTGGACATTTGGGGGGAGAGCTACTCCTAGAATCACAAAGCAACAAGGAGAGGGCCCATCCCTGGGCCAGAGAAGACAGAGGGCAGTAACGGTTCTTGGGGCAATACATAAAACCTACACACCAGCTCAGAGAGCAGAGCTGTGATGCACTCCTCAATCCAGAACAAAAACATAAAACTGCCACAATTCCTGTGATCAGCAAGGAAGAACTCATGTGGGCACCTTTACTGTGGAGAAGGCTGATGATTGGTGGGGAAAAATTTAGTGGCACTTTAAGAAAAGACAAAAGCTCGAAAAAAGCACTTCCCACTGACAAAAGGGATATGCCCCAACTTATGCTTCAAAAGAATACAAAACAGCCCTCTGGGGGATGCCCCTACATCCTGCAAAAGGTGTTTCTGGCAGTTGCCATCTATCGTGCCTCCTCCTAATGAGGACCCTCTGGAACTTGTTCGAGCAGTCTCATTAGAGTGAGTTAAGGAGGCTCTGAAAATGGGGATTTAAAAGGTGTGCCTACACAATGCAGTATATATTATAGAACTGTACACTTGAAACTTACATAATGTTATTAACCAATGTCACCCCAATAAATTTAATTTAAAAAAAAGTGTACCTAAAGTCACGAGCTTTACAATTATGAATTTAATGGGTAACTTTGTAGTTGAAGCTCTACTTTCCTAATCTTATGAGCAGATGAAATAACCACGTGGGGTTACTCCGCCTCCACAGGATTTGTATAGGGACAGGCAGCATAAAAGACTGCATTCTCAAGATGCAACAATGTACCTCACTACTTACCACGTTCCTGCAGGGCATCCCCTCCTGTAGGTATTCTCTGAAAATAAACACATACAGGAATTGGCACTGGACACCA
>NW_011889032.1:559943-561927 GCF_000151845.1 Pteropus vampyrus | reverse complement strand
GGCTGACTAAAATTTTATGAAGTTTAAAGTGGTGGAGGTAAATCAATCACGTCTCTACTTTAGACTAGCAACAGGTAAAACTTTTTCTGTAGAGGGTGAGACAGGAAATTTTCGGCTTTGTGGGCCATATGCTCCCTGTCACAACTACTCAACTTGCAGTCGTAACTCAAAAGCAGTCCAATAAAACTCGGTAGGCAACTGGCCCACAGGCCACACTCTGCCAACTCCCACTTCAGACATTTAAGTTATATCTGACTTTTCACTTTCATAAACCTTGTTGCGATAAAGTTTTGAGTATAAACATTTTTTAGCTGGTAGATGATTTTCTGAGGATCAAATCCTAGAAGCTGAATTATTAGGAAAAAAGGAAATGGCATTCTTAACCCACTCATCAAATAGTTTACCAGAAAGGCTGTTCCAATGACACCTCTGCCAACAGTGGGGAAGGAGCTAGACGAGAGCCCTGCCATCGTTATTTGTTGTTGTTGTTTTCAAATTTTTATAAGAGCTTATTTGAGATAAACTGAGGACATGTGCTGGGGAGCAAGATCTTAAATGTTCTCTGCATCATCATCTTAAATGTCTGCTTTTATAAGTGCAAAGAGCTAGCCTTACAATACATTTAAACCTATAGCTTCGGATGCTAAGAGTAAATAAGTAAAACAAAAGAAAAAAGGACAGAGAGGAGGTAATGCCAGATGTTAGCAGTGACTCTCTCTGCAATTTTGGAAAATTTTATTCCAATGAATGTGTATTTTTTTTTTTCATTAAAAAAATTAAATAACTGTAAGATGGAAGAAGTTTTAAGAGTTTCTGATTTCTTAAGTTATCCTTTAGAGTCTATCTCTAAAATCTAACATCTCTCTGACATAAAGCCCTTGAGAGAAGTTGAATTCAGTTCCACTTGGATTGAAGAAAAACTACTGTCCAAATCTATCATGAGGAAAGAAACACTTTCTTTCAGCCTTGATGATGACTTCACCCTTGAGGAAAATCACACTGACTGACCCAGGAGCCTAACAAGATTAAGAGAAACAACCACCCCCAAAGCCAGCCCCACATATCTAGCATGGGCTCAGCCAGGCCAGCTGCCACCTGGGTGCAGAAGCATCCCAGCCAGGTGGGTGGACTTTACAATACCTGGTCCCGAGGTGCAGCTCGATGAAGCAGGACCTTGGCTGTAAGGGAGGGTGGAAGCTGGGTGCTAACAATCCTAGAAGGTCAGACACAGGAACAAGGACACCGTGAGAAGAAATACACTGCAGGACTCTGAACTGAAAAGATTCCCGACTCTCCATGTTGGCCAGGATCATGTGGACACAGCTGGTAAAGTCCCAACTGGTACAGCCCTTATGGAGGGCACTCTAACAATTTCCATCAAAATTTTAAATGTCCAAACCCTTTGACCTGGCTAGCACCAAGAAGTATGCATGAGAAAATGTTCATCACAGGGAAAAATGGTAAAATCGTTAAAAAAATGGGTAAACAATTTAAACTTCCACCGAAAAGAGAGTAGTTAAATCAATCATGGCAAGGTATACATACCACCATGAAATGTGCAGCTACTATGAGGTGAACCAATATGGACTGAGAAAGAAATCTCAGTTCTACACATTAAGTTAAGAAACCATGTGATCCCATTTACACAGATAGCAAAAATAAACAAAATAAAAAAATACATATTACAGAGATGTACAGGTGTGTGAAAACGCACAGCAAGAACAAAGGGTGCACTCCGAACACTAACTATGGGGATGGGCTGAGAGTGAGGGAGAACGAAGGGGAACTTCTCAATTGTACTCTGTGTGTTTCTCTCTGGGTTCATTTTTTATAATGAGAATGTGTTCATGCATTAGGTGTATAATTTAAAAACAAATAAGAAATACAAAATATGAAAAAGAACAAAATTCCATCTTTAATGACCCTGTCACCACCGAGCCTGGAGGTACCACAAGCTGATTCAGAACAATCATAATGAAAACAG
>NW_011889032.1:553875-559893 GCF_000151845.1 Pteropus vampyrus | reverse complement strand
AAAAGAGAGTAGTTAAATCAATCATGGCAAGGTATACATACCACCATGAAATGTGCAGCTACTATGAGGTGAACCAATATGGACTGAGAAAGAAATCTCAGTTCTACACATTAAGTTAAGAAACCATGTGATCCCATTTACACAGATAGCAAAAATAAACAAAATAAAAAAATACATATTACAGAGATGTACAGGTGTGTGAAAACGCACAGCAAGAACAAAGGGTGCACTCCGAACGCTAACTATGGGGATGGGCTGAGAGTGAGGGAGAACGAAGGGGAACTTCTCAATTGTACTCTGTGTGTTTCTCTCTGGGTTCATTTTTTATAATGAGAATGTGTTCATGCATTAGGTGTATAATTTAAAAACAAATAAGAAATACAAAATATGAAAAAGAACAAAATTCCATCTTTAATGACCCTGTCACCACCGAGCCTGGAGGTACCACAAGCTGATTCAGAACAATCATAATGAAAACAGGGGAAAGGGGCGAGGGGTCTAATATGTTGAAAGCCATTGTGAAAGGGGGACTATGCTCGGTCCTTCTCTGTCATCCCACTTCATTCTCCACAAAGTATTTCAATTTTCAGTAGAGAAAACAGGTATCAAGCAACTTGTCCAAGGTCACATAGCTAGCAAAGAGAGAAGCCAGGCCTGGGAACCCAGACTGTCAGGCCTCCAACCCCTACAAGAACCTGGAGAGCTTTTCCAGTAGCACATTCATCGGGTTGTCAGAAATCTCTGGGCACACGGCACGGGCCTTGCCTGCCCCTGGGCTGAGAACAAACCCTCTACAAGGAGAATGGCCTTGGAAGATGCGTGGAGTGGCTCTTAGGCACTCGGGCTCATGAAGAGGCCGGCCCTCCAACTACATGAGGAGGTGTCGAGAGATCTCAGAGGCCAACCAAGAGACAGACCCAGCCAAGAGGCCGGCAGGAGCCTGAGTGGAAGTGGTAAGGCTGCTCTGCCTTAAATCAAATCTAAACTACCTGATATTTGCCAAGCCAGCCCACTTGAAACTGGTCCGAGATCGAGCTCCTGCCTGTGATCTGGAGGTGGCCACGACTGGGATGATCACGTCGGCAGCAGGGAAATAGGGTGGGAGAGAGAGGTCTGGTGTTACTCACAGTCCTTTATAGAGGATGCAGCCAGCTAGAATGTGAGGGGAGCGCTGGCAGGTCTGTAAGATGAGGGCTGCCTTCAGCAAGAGGAGGGGCTCCACCTGTGCAGGGTAAGAAGCATGCCCACAAATTAACAAGCTTGCAATCAGCAAGAAAGGGGCCTTGTAGAACAGACCCAAAGCCCAGAAAAAGGAGACTGTCACACGGTAAAATCTGTGTCCTCTCTATACCCGGAACTGCTGACACCATGAAATGCCAAATTCTTGGAACCAGGAGGCCTCCTCAAAAGCTGAAAAGTACAGTGACTAGGGCATATGGCTTTTTACAGGGGACAAAGCAGACTGACTAAGAAACTCTGACTATCAATGCTGAGACCAGGAGGCAGCAGGAAAGGAGAACCGAAAGTCTCAAATGCAGGGCATGGTGCCAGATGAAGCCCACTTCCCACCCCCACCACCATCCTCTACCCTTCCTCTGAAGCACAAGCACCACTGTGACACAGGTGGCTTGATGTCTGGCTTGATGTTTCCAGTAATTCTATTCTATAACATAAAGTGAAAACATCACGAACTTTTTCACTTGGGGAAATATGCCTCAGTTCCACATTCCTTGTAAGGAGTCAGTTGCCTAAAGCACCTAAAATTACCAGAAAAGGATCTGAACCTGGTCAAGAATGGCCAGAAATAGCTAAAAGTCTCTTTCTATTTCCTGCTTGGCAGCTAGAACCTGCGAGTACCCGTTAGCTGTTAGAACTGAGAGTTAGCAGAGCCAAGCTCTGCAGCTGCTGCCACGTGAAGAAGCTGAGTTTATTCTCTCATGGCCTCAAGACAGAGCCCAATCCTAGGCAGCCATTCTGTAAAGTTGGAAGAGGGGGTTGACTTCCAGAAGCCCAAACAAGAGCAGGGAAAACCCATCCCCATTTCTAGCAGTCACAGTGTCACATCCCTGTTAAATGGACACCGCTTGTGACAGCCCTAAGACACAGCCCACACATAACGGAAGGCTGGTATCACAGAACAGGTCTCATCTCCTCACTCAGGTGGTCGTTTCTTCAGGGAGCATGGCCTTGCACCTCCCTTTGCACATCTGAGGATGTGATGTTCAACAAGATCAAGGACACAGAGCTACTGGTAGCACACGTGGTCAGGTCAGCCACACAGGCAGCCTACATTTCACTGAGTGCCAAAGGCAAATGGAATGGCTCAAAGAGACAAAACACTTCCCAACCACCCTCTCCCAGATATGGCGACCCTGTTTTTAAAATGTTAGCATTAGGCATTTTTGACGTTGAGTATAATTAAATCATGTAATATTAATATTGAGAGAAAAGGGGACCTTCAGATCATTGAGTTCAACACTTTGGAGGAATTAGCAGAATAATAATATCCTTACTGATTATTTACTTTGTGTCATTTAGGTATGATCTCATTTCACCATCAATACAGTTCTGGGAGGCAGGTGTTATGATACTGTTTTATGGATAAGGAGAGTGAGGTTCTGAGAAGGGACATGACTTGTCCAAGCTCAGACAGCTAGTGAGGAGCATCATGAAATCTAAGTGCAGATGTTAACAATCACTCTGACTACAAAATGACACACTCTAGTCACCTGTCTCGATACATAGTTCATTTAAAGGGGGAAATAAAAGAGTGTCCAGAAGCTCTACTCCTATACATGGAAAGAATAAAGGAGATGAGAATGTTACTTTAGTTCGGTCCAAGTTCCAGAGGGAAGTGAATATCTTATGCAGATCACTGGTGTTTTTCAGAATTTGTTCAATGAAGGTGTCCCATTCGGCGCTCAGGTCTTCCTGAGAGCAGTTCTAAAACAGAAACAGCCTGAGATCAGTATCTAAGATTCTAAGAGACGCACTCTTTGGTAAGGATTCCCAACTACCGTAAAAATTATTCTTGACACAGTAAACTGGCCAGAGGGAGGACCTGTTTTGCATTCCTACACTCATGAGATCTCACCTCCTACCCCTACCTACCACAGACGCAGTGCACCTGTGGGGAAAAGATGGCAACCATCCCAGGGAGAGGAGATGGAAATAAATACTTGGAATGAATGTGACCGACACCACTGAGAAACAAAGGCAACCAAGAGGGGCTCCAGGAGTCCTTGACTTTGTTGCTGGACATAGTGTCTGGTGTTACTCACAGTCCTTTATAGAGGATGCAGCCAGCTAGAATGTGAGGGGAGCGCTGGCAGGTCTGTAAGATGAGGGCTGCCTTCAGCAAGAGGAGGGGCTCCACCTGTGCAGGGTAAGAAGCATGCCCACAAATTAACAAGCTTGCAATCAGCAAGAAAGGGGCCTTGTAGAACAGACCCAAAGCCCAGAAAAAGGAGACTGTCACACGGTAAAATCTGTGTCCTCTCTATACCCGGAACTGCTGACACCATGAAATGCCAAATTCTTGGAACCAGGAGGCCTCCTCAAAAGCTGAAAAGTACAGTGACTAGGGCATATGGCTTTTTACAGGGGACAAAGCAGACTGACTAAGAAACTCTGACTATCAATGCTGAGACCAGGAGGCAGCAGGAAAGGAGAACCGAAAGTCTCAAATGCAGGGCATGGTGCCAGATGAAGCCCACTTCCCACCCCCACCACCATCCTCTACCCTTCCTCTGAAGCACAAGCACCACTGTGACACAGGTGGCTTGATGTCTGGCTTGATGTTTCCAGTAATTCTATTCTATAACATAAAGTGAAAACATCACGAACTTTTTCACTTGGGGAAATATGCCTCAGTTCCACATTCCTTGTAAGGAGTCAGTTGCCTAAAGCACCTAAAATTACCAGAAAAGGATCTGAACCTGGTCAAGAATGGCCAGAAATAGCTAAAAGTCTCTTTCTATTTCCTGCTTGGCAGCTAGAACCTGCGAGTACCCGTTAGCTGTTAGAACTGAGAGTTAGCAGAGCCAAGCTCTGCAGCTGCTGCCACGTGAAGAAGCTGAGTTTATTCTCTCATGGCCTCAAGACAGAGCCCAATCCTAGGCAGCCATTCTGTAAAGTTGGAAGAGGGGGTTGACTTCCAGAAGCCCAAACAAGAGCAGGGAAAACCCATCCCCATTTCTAGCAGTCACAGTGTCACATCCCTGTTAAATGGACACCGCTTGTGACAGCCCTAAGACACAGCCCACACATAACGGAAGGCTGGTATCACAGAACAGGTCTCATCTCCTCACTCAGGTGGTCGTTTCTTCAGGGAGCATGGCCTTGCACCTCCCTTTGCACATCTGAGGATGTGATGTTCAACAAGATCAAGGACACAGAGCTACTGGTAGCACACGTGGTCAGGTCAGCCACACAGGCAGCCTACATTTCACTGAGTGCCAAAGGCAAATGGAATGGCTCAAAGAGACAAAACACTTCCCAACCACCCTCTCCCAGATATGGCGACCCTGTTTTTAAAATGTTAGCATTAGGCATTTTTGACGTTGAGTATAATTAAATCATGTAATATTAATATTGAGAGAAAAGGGGACCTTCAGATCATTGAGTTCAACACTTTGGAGGAATTAGCAGAATAATAATATCCTTACTGATTATTTACTTTGTGTCATTTAGGTATGATCTCATTTCACCATCAATACAGTTCTGGGAGGCAGGTGTTATGATACTGTTTTATGGATAAGGAGAGTGAGGTTCTGAGAAGGGACATGACTTGTCCAAGCTCAGACAGCTAGTGAGGAGCACCATGAAATCTAAGTGCAGATGTTAACAATCACTCTGACTACAAAATGACACACTCTAGTCACCTGTCTCGATACATAGTTCATTTAAAGGGGGAAATAAAAGAGTGTCCAGAAGCTCTACTCCTATACATGGAAAGAATAAAGGGGATGAGAATGTTACTTTAGTTCGGTCCAAGTTCCAGAGGGAAGTGAATATCTTATGCAGATCACTGGTGTTTTTCAGAATTTGTTCAATGAAGGTGTCCCATTCGGCGCTCAGGTCTTCCTGAGAGCAGTTCTAAAACAGAAACAGCCTGAGATCAGTATCGAAGATTCTAAGAGATGCACTCTTTGGTAAGGATCCCAACTACTGTAAAAATTATTCTTGACACAGTAAACTGGCCGGAGGGAGGACCTGTTTTGCATTCCTACACTCATGAGATCTCACCTCCTACCCCTACCTACCACAGACGCAGTGCACCTGTGGGGAAAAGATGGCAACCATCCCAGGGAGAGGAGATGGAAATAAATACTTGGAATGAATGTGACCGACACCACTGAGAAACAAAGGCAACCAAGAGGGGCTCCAGGAGTCCTTGACTTTGTTGCTGGACATAGTGTGTTTATGTAAGGTATAATAGACTCCAGATTTAAGTGTTGTGTTTTGGCAATATCGGTTTTGCTCAAGAGGCCCCACATAAGACTCCTTAACACTATCCTCATACCTTGTAAGCCAGAGAAACAGGTCCATTGTAAAAATTAAACAATCCAATCAGCTGACCTAGAAACTGCTGGCAGCTGACATCAGGGAGCTCCAGAGAACAGCCCAGCACCTGTAAAAAAGGAAATCAGCAACAAAGGCATTTTCCTGTACTCTGAGTCCAGGGCCAGAATCCTGGCCATCCAGGCCTCACTACAGCCAGACTTCATGACTCACTGAAATGGATCTGTGGCCTGGCCCCACACCCTCCACTCCAGCCAAGCTGGCCTCCACAGACAGCATTGTACTTCTGTTGCCTAACCTGAAATACTCTCCTCCCTGTTTATTTGCCCATCCCCTTTGGTGCCCACCACAGATTCTAGCACTTCCATGGTGCCAGTTCTGATTACTCTAGCCCATGTTGACCTCTTTTTGGGCCTCTTGTAGTGTTAGGACTGTATTTGAACATTGGATGTTTAATAGGGGTTTCACTGCAAACACTAGGCTCAAATTATTTCA
>NW_011889032.1:534594-553825 GCF_000151845.1 Pteropus vampyrus | reverse complement strand
AATCCAATCAGCTGACCTAGAAACTGCTGGCAGCTGACATCAGGGAGCTCCAGAGAACAGCCCAGCACCTGTAAAAAAGGAAATCAGCAACAAAGGCATTTTCCTGTACTCTGAGTCCAGGGCCAGAATCCTGGCCATCCAGGCCTCACTACAGCCAGACTTCATGACTCACTGAAATGGATCTGTGGCCTGGCCCCACACCCTCCACTCCAGCCAAGCTGGCCTCCACAGACAGCATTGTACTTCTGTTGCCTAACCTGAAATACTCTCCTCCCTGTTTATTTGCCCATCCCCTTTGGTGCCCACCACAGATTCTAGCACTTCCATGGTGCCAGTTCTGATTACTCTAGTCCATGTTGACCTCTTTTTGGGCCTCTTGTAGTGTTAGGACTGTATTTGAACATTGGATGTTTAATAGGGGTTTCACTGCAAACACTAGGCTCAAATTATTTCATGAATAGCCATCAAAGGATGAAGTACTTTGAGAACAGAAACTGATTGAACCATCACACAGTTCTAGAAGTCCAAAATGCTGAGTGCAGTGTTTACTTCTATGGAAGATAAATACTTGTTCAGTTAGAAAGTAATTTAGCTATATGTTTCAAGAGCCTGAATAAAGTTCATGTTCTTTGACTCAGTAATTCTACCTCAAGGACTTTTTTCTAACCTGTTTCTCATTTGCCCCAAGATAACTCACAGATTACAGTTCTAACCTTACCCTCAAAGTTTGCCATGAAATATCTCTTTTATTATTATGTTCGCATCACTCTACTATAGCAATAGTCTTTGAAAACCAATGACATCATTTTATCTAAAGCATTCTGTTTTTAGTAGTTTGATCACTGAAAACGTCAAATCCTAGAAAAATGTACCATTTCTATGTAAGCTGTACTTTTTTTTTCTAAACAGGAAAAGGGCTAATGGAATCATCAGAAACTTAAACAACCTGAAAGAAAATAAATTGCAAAATTCCTTTTGAATGTAAGCTCCACTGGGACAAGGACCTTTGTTTTCTTCACTGACATAACCCAAGAGTTTACAAGTCTGGCACAGAGTGAGTGCTTACTTCTTCCCCAACTGACCTAGACTGAATGCAATTCTAATCATAATCCCATCAGCTTTTCTTTAGAAACTTGACCAACTGATTCTATAGAGGAAATACAAAGAATCCAAAATGTCCAAACCTATCTTGGAAAAAAAAAAATGTTGGAGGACTTATATGACCTGACTTCAAGGTGGTATAGCACTCCTACAGGCTCTTCAAATAGATCGATGGAAAAGAACAGACAGCCCAGAAATAGACCCATACTTGAATGTCACCTGACCTTCAATGAAAGAGCCAAAAGAAAGAATCCAATAGGGAAAGGAAAGTTTTGCAACAACGGTGCAGGAACTACTGGATATCCACATGGAAAAAAAGGACTCGACCTCTACTTTACATCACACACAAATATCAACCCAAGATGGGTTAAAGACCTAAATTTAAAAGCTTACACTATAAAACTTACAAAAAAATTGGAGAACATCTTCTCCAATGAGGTAGGCAATGGTTTTAGACAGGATACAGAAAGCAATAACCATAAAACTGATAAATTAGACTTCATTAAAAGTAAAAATGTCTGTTCATCAAAAGATGTCATTAACAAAATTAATAGGCATACTACAAATTGGGAGAAAATATCTTTAAAATATATATCTGACAAAGAACTGGTATTGAGGATACATAAAGAACTCTTACAACTCGATAAAAAAGAAAAACTCAATTTAAAAAATGGGCAAAAGCTTTGTAAAGACACTTCTTGAAGGAAGATATACGAGTGGCCATTAAGCACATGAAAAAGCCTTAATATCATTAAGTCATCAGGGAAATGCAAATTAAAACCACAATGAGATACTACACATCCAGCAGAATGACTAAAATTACACAGACTGACACCATCAATGCTGATGAGGACATGGAATTCTCATATATTGTTGGTGGGAATGTAAAATGGTACAATCACTTTGGGAAAAGGGATGGCAGTTTCTTATAAAATCAACATACACCTACCCCATGACCCAGTAATTCTACACCTAGATATACACCCATGAGAAATAAAAACTTATGTCCACAAAAAGACTTGTATAGGAATGTTCTTAATTGCCCCAAACTAGACACAGTTCATGTATCCAGAAAAAGAAGACTGGAAAGTAGACTGTGACATATTCAGACAATGAAATACTATTCAATGATAAAAAAGAATGCACTGCTGATACATGCACTAACATGGTTGGTTCTCAGAAACACTAAGCGGCATGACAGGGCCTGTAAAGAGGAATGCTACACGTATTATTTCACTCATATGATGCTCTAGAACAAGCAGAACTAATCTGTGGCCGAAAAAATTCACAACAATGGTTGTGTGGGATGGAGGGGGCTGGATTATAACTAACCGAGGAAGGACGCAGAGAACTTTTGAGAGTGATGCTAATATTCTGTATCTTGATAGGAATTTATGTTATAAGGCGCATCATTTGTCCAAATGCATCAAATGGTATACTCAGGATTTGTGTGTTTCATCATATGTAAATCTTGCGTCAAAAGGAAAAAAGAACCACAAATAAATACTGAGCTTTATTTAACGTTATGCATGATGAAGTATTTGGGGCTGGGGGTTGGGGAGGAGTATACTAATGTGTGCAACTTTGAAAAGCATTAACATAAAAACTGAATTGATAGGAAGATAAAGGGATGAACAGATATGTAATAAAGCGACTACAATGAAATGTGCATTGCAGAATCTAGGAGGTACAGCTGACCCTTGAACAACATGTAGGTTGGGGCACAGATCACCTCATATAGTCAAAAGTCCACATGTAACTTTTTGCTCCCAAAAAACTTAATCACTAATAGCCTACTATTGACAAGGAGCCTTACCGATTAACGTATATAGTCGATTAACACATACTTTGTATGTTATATGTAATAAATACTATATTCTTACAATAAAGTAAGATAGAGAAAACGTTATTAAGGAAATTATAAGAAAAAATACATTTATAGTATTTATTGAAAAAAATCTACATAGAGGTAGACCCACATAGTTCAAACCTGTGTTGTTCAAGAGCCTACTGTATGAATATTCACTGTAAAACTCTTTCAACTGTTTGTTACGTTAGGAAATTTTCGTAATAAAATACTGGAAATAATACCTGCAAAGCTGAATATACTTCCTCACACTTAAACATCCGTTCACCTCAGGAACCGTTTAAAATAAGTGTAGGCATAGGAAAATAGCACTTTACAGGACAGGACACTACAAGCTGTAAAGAAATGGTTTTTATTTTTTCTTTTTAATGGTTTTTTTAAAACCTAATATATATGCATCCATGTCTTAAGTGTTTCTGGGTCACTTACCCAGTAAGTGTGGAGAGTATAAGGAAGTATGCAGTATACAGAAGAAAACAGAGTAAAGAGAATTTCCAAAGACTGGCTTAAGTCTTTCAAAGGAGAGGAGAAATCAGCCAGGTGCAATGCAGGATATGTCAGAAATGTTTTGGAGAGCATCAGGTATGATGGGCACCTGCGGAGAGTGACACAGGAATCGTGAACAATATTGGACACAGCACATGGGGAGAAAGGAAGAGATCCTGGCTTGAGAGCTATGGAGAGCATTATTTTCTAAACCATATCACAATTCTTATCACAAAGATAAATGACTCATGGTAAAGGTGACCCTGTCAGCACTAGTTTTGCCTGTTCAACTTACCCAGAGGTAATCTCCATCAACTGTTATGGCGAACTTAAGTTTCCGCAGACGAATGAGAGTGGGAGGAGAGCCAGAGATGTCAGAAATACAGTGGACGGCTCCAGCAATCTGTCCACAAAGCAACTCCTGTTGATCAAGCAGGGTCTATGGGAAAGGAGCAAATTCCAGACAGGAAGTTGAAATTGTTGAACTCTTGTGTCATTCCTTAGAGCAGGGGTTGGCACACTATATAGCTTGCAGGCCAGATCTAGTGGGTCATCTGTTTTTACATGGGCCATGAGCTAAGGATGGTTTTTATGTTTCTTAAGGGCTGTCAAAACAACAACAAAGAATATGTGACAGAGACCTTATATGGCTTGCAAAGCCTAAATATTCACTCTGGCTCTTTTTAAACAGTTTGCCAACACTTGCCCAGATGAATAAACCATCATAGAATACTCACAATGAACACATAAGATGACTGCACAGAACTATATTTTTGTCCCCAGGATTATATCCTATAATATAATTTAACCCATGTGCATGGGCAGAAGCATGAGCCTTTCATCCCTATTCAAATCCCCTGCAGAGTGGCCAAAGCAGCCTAGATTAATCCCAATTATCCAAGTCAGAGAGTAATCACATGAGTGAATATACAGACCTCCTAATCAGTCTTAGCATCAACTCAGCTGTGGGGCAGCCAGACATTATGTGAGGAACAGAAAATATATAAAGAATTCTGGCCTAAAGGAACCAAAAAGGACCTACTGAAGGGAGTCTAGATCTTACTACTAATTTAAAGGAAATAGAGCAGATAAAAGACACTAAATGACACCACCGTGAGAAAGTTATCGGCCAAATACAGAGCATGGGACATTCTTACATTCTACTACACAAATGACCTGGTTTCTTTAGTAATTCAATGGCAAAGGGGGAAAAAGATGAGTGGGTGAGGAGTGTCATACAGTAAAAGGGACTTCGAACACAAAATAACCAAATGGAATATGTGGAACTTGTTTGGATCCTGATTAGGAAAAAGAGAGAGAAAGGGAGTCAGAAGGAAAGAAGGAAGGAAGGAAGGTAAGTCTAAGTAACATCTAAGATAATAAGGCAAAATTTGAGTACAGACACTATCAGATGATATTAAGGAATTATTGTTACTAATTATTGTAATCGTTAGGTATGATGTTAAAAAATGTCCTTTTCATTTAGAGATGTTACTTGATACTTGTGAGATGACACCATGTCTAGGATTTGCTTCAATGTACTCCAGAAAAAAAAAAGGAGGGGGAGAGGTTAGGATAGGTCATATAAAATTGGCAGTGTTGATAATTGTTGAAGCTGGCGACAGCCATATGAGGGTTCATAATACTCTCCTCTCTATTTTTGTATATATTTGAATAAAAGTTTTATTTTTTTAAAACGAGCCGATCAAAAATTGGGAGGAATGAGGGCAGACAGAAAATTATGATGGTAACAGAGAGCTAGAGAAGGCAGAAGTACCCAGCTGCCTGGGAGTTTGAAGGCCAGAACAACAAAAAATAGTACAACTAAGAATAAGAGAGCAGAAATGTCAATTTCCTAGATTATTTAAAACAAAACAAAACAAAACAAAACTGCCCTAATGTAAACCTCATACTTTTGAAAAGTCATTGCTTTGAGGCAGTGGGATCCCCACAGAACAATAATATATATGTGGCTTACCTGGGAAGGATAAAAATAACAAATGCCAGCTCTTGTTGGATCTCCTTCTTCCTTTACCTTTGAACCATCATAAAGAAAAAAATAATTCCACCTGGCAAGAGAACAGAACGGAGCCATGTTTCCTTTCTTCCAGTGATCAGGGCGTTTGAAAACACAGCTTCCTATTTCCCAGCCCAAGAAGAGCTCATTACTCAGTGTTTGAAAAGCCTTCTGAACCCAGTGGCTACAAATAGATAAAAACCATTTCATAAATGCAGTGGAGTCAAACTAAAAATATGCCTCTATCCAGCTGTCAAACCATCTGTGTGAAAGACAGACAAGTAGCTAAGGAAAGACTGATAGCCCACAATGATGCCTCTAATTTAAGACACTGAACCTTAACTATATAACCACATGGTCTGGTAAACTCTTTTAAGGCTCTGATAACAAAATAAGTTAGGGATGTCTCAGATGCACTCCTCACAACTGCTGGGCACGATGATCTCCTGAAGTATCCTTTCTACTAGGAATTTACAGATTCATTTAACAAACACACTGCAGGGCCTACAGTGTGTGCTGCCTTTGCTGGCCCTGGGGCCATGGCGATAAAGTACATGTTTCAATACAGGATAGTGAGTCTACAATGGGAAAAACAGGGGCCTTTGAGAGATCAGAGAAGCACAAACCCCTCTCTGCCTGTCAAAACTTTACGAGAATAACTCAAACACGATCCCTCTGATCTCCAGAGGAATCTCTTCTCAATTTCCACAACCCTATGTTCTTCCCTAAAATCTTATTGTCTACTCTGCAGTATAATTATATCTTTAAGATCATAAAGCAAACTCCACAAAGGCTGGACTTGAGTTTTACTTCTAAACCTAGAATCTAAGGAAGAGCCGTGACCACTCTGTCACCTGTGCTCTTCTCCCCTGGACCCCCACCACCCTCTCTGGTTCCCACCTTATCTTCCCGATGACAAGCACTAACTCTTTTCTTGTTCAGTCTGCTTTCCTCAGATGTGCAACTGGCTGCAGGGCAAGTCCAGATCAAAAAGCCTCAAAAATGTTTTAAACTCAATTCAGAAACCCCACTGACGGGCCCCATTCTACCCTTTCCTTATGTTCTCTGGTTGAAAGCACCCCCACTCTTCCAAGAACACACAAGAAAAAAAGCAGACACTTTGAAATGCTCCATCTTTTTGACTTCCACACGTATGTATCAGTCACTAAACCCTGCTCTTTCTACTTAAACCATGCCTTTAATGCTCATCTCCTTGATTAATGTTTGCTGAACCAAATTATGAGAGAAGCTTAACTCATTTGGGGTTGAAGGCAATGGAGTTGCAGGCAAATGTTGTGTAACACCCATCAAGAGATAACCTGAAGACTGGCCAAACATCTTCTCATGGTGTAATTCTGCAGTGCAACCATTTCTGGTCTTTCAAAATTAAAGACTCCAACGCCCACAACATTATCAGATATGAATGATCCAACCATGGTTATCTTCTCTACAATCTACCAGCAAGGCTGGACTCATTTGAACACTGCAACAGGCTTGCAAGGCTACAACACAGCTCTGATGAGAAATGGCTCACACGCTTGATTCAGCAACTCTGAGGAAAATGACACTTTCTTCCTTAATAAAATCAAGACAGTCTCGCTGGAGATTTTCAGTTAACCCAAAACATCCATCCAGGAGCCTGGCAGAAACTAAACCACGTCAGGCCTTGCTACTCACCAGGAGGCTGACTTCGTTTCTCTTGAGGTGGAGGTGGCCATTTACTTTCTGGTCACCCTCATTCTCTTTATCTGGGTTTTCTTTTCCAGTTATGGGTTCTTTCTCCCCAGCAGTGACCGTTCCTCTGTGTCCCTGATCCAATAAACCCGGATGTGGGAGGTTTAAGTATTTTCAGTCACAACTGTCACTTGCTTAGTTTTTATTCTGCATGAAAGTTCTACTTCCCTCCTTGCAAGTTCTTCAGTTCCATGAATACCTCCACACCTCTTAGAACTCTGGGAGCGAATATAATAAAACAAGAGAATTCTACCAGAAAAGTCAGATCCACTAATTTGGTTCTGTGAGCATCAGCTCTCTGGCTCTCTGCAGAATAACCTCTTCAAAAAACTCCTTGCCAGGAAAGCCCAAAAGGGGAGGTGCATGCTGAAGGTGGATTTCTGGGGTGATTTCTAGCTTGTCTGGTTCAAAACCATTCTGGAGGTTCTTTTAAAAGTTTTGAAGCTTCCTGTTCAGATATCAGTGCCTTGGCCCTAAAATAAACACAAGGAATAGATTATTTCAGAAACCCACAAGAGAGCATGTGACCCAGCAGGGTTAAGCAAATGGTATACTTCAAAAGAGCTTTCTAGAAAGTCAAGAATTGTTTCAAAATAAAAGAGAGGGTAACAGGACTTCAGAGCAAATCTCTTAGTTTCTTCAACAATGACGCCCCACAGAAGATTAAAATTAAATAAGTAGGGTGAAGCTCCGGGTGCGAGGACAGCTATACAAATAAGATAACTGCTGTAGTAATAATGATACTTAAATTGAGGAACTGTCACCTTGGCAGCCCTGAAGTAGACTGAAGAACTCTGGAGATGGGCAAATTTCCAAAAGACAAAGAATTTAACAAGTGGTTTTCAAACTCCCACAAGAGGAACAACAGCTCAGACTATTACGGAATTTCAAATTCCGAAGACGACCCTGGCATCATTTACTCCACTCCTTATCTCTTAAAAATCATCTTCAAAAGTCACTTGAGTTTTCTGGCTTACTCTCTCCAGAAACAGATAGTTCATAGTGTTAAATTTCTCCTTCCACCAAGCTAAAACTGTCCTCCCAGTAACCCTCACGGACTGCATAATACTCTGCAGGAAAACAAAACAAGGTCTAATCTTTCCAAAAGACAATCTTTTGGTCCCTTCAAAACTGTAGGCCTACTGTCACTTTCTCCAAGATTAACATCCCCGGCAACATTTCAAATGCTTGCTCACCATCTGTCATCCTCCTGAGAAAACAACAGACTTTTTTAAAGCTTATTTGGTAGAGAGAAGTCGTCAGAGAGGAACCCACTGAATCTCTGATGGCCTGTACAAACTCTATCTGTTCTCAGCTCTAGATACCTTGAGGTGGGCCTCCATAGGGTCACACTCATGGTATTCTTTGAAGCACATCTGGATGCCTGTGGAGAGGATCTAAGCTCTTGAAACAAAGGACAGCAGCCTGAGAACGCCTATCCCTTGTTTCCAGAGGACTGGGCCCTACACTGCCCAGGTCCACTCTCTTACCTCTGAAAGGTCCTGAAGAGGCTGGTAATGGCCCTGGGGTAGGGCAGCTATTGGGATGTCACCAGAGAAGGCTCTGGCAGCCTGTGAAGTGGCAGCAACGACCCTAGGGAGTCAAGATTGGTCGGCAATGGCCCGGGCGGGGGCGGGAGGTGTAGAACGTGGCCTCAGTGCATCAGCGAGACAGGCAAAAGGGCGCTAACGACTGCGAAGGACCAAAAAGCGATTGGTAACCGTCTAGGGTACTGGGAAGTGTCTGGCCTCAGCTCCAGGGACTGGGAATTGGTGGAGAATTGGTGAGCAAAGGCGCTGGGGTCAATCTGGGTCCGGTCACGGCGCGGAAAAGCCGCGATGAGGCGCTCTCGGTCGCTGTCCAGCCCCTCGGCGTCCCCGGACCGCCCACCTGCCAGAGTAGCCAGGCAGCCCGGGGATCAGGCTTCCAGATCCGGAGGGTGGGCGGCAGCAAGTCCCACCTGGTACCTGCGCGCGCCTCTAAGAGACCCCTGCATCACCGGCCGCCCGCGCCTCCGGCCTCCTAGTTTCCGTAGAGCTGGCGCGCGGCGATGACGTAGTCCAAGCGCGTCGCGCGGCTGTGACGCCAGGGGCCAATGGCGGCGGTGGCGCTGGAACCTTGGCAGACCGCGGCTCCGCGGAAAAGGCGCTCCGCGGCTCGACGTCCGCAGCCTAGAGAGGCGGCGGCGGCCCCGAGCCGGGACGCAGAGCCTGAGGTGGACAGCGGAGTTGTGCTTCGTGGCATCCAGAAGGCCAGGTGAGTGCGCGGTCGGCCTTGGGTCCGAATCTTCACGCCTGTCGGAACCTCAGTCTCTCCACCTGTAAAGTGGGAATAACCGCAAACCTAAGGGGTTATTGTGAGGATTGAAGGAAGGTAACGAGCTCATTGCAGACTGGATTATAGTAAGCGCTCAACAAAGTTTGCCATCCCTTTTACTGCAATTACAACCGCATGACCTTGGGCAAGTTATATAATCTTTGTGCCTCAGTTTTCTCATCTGTGTGGTGGGCATGAAATTAGTACCCATACAGGCTCATTTTTGAGGATTCAGTGAACTGTAAACATTTGGAACAGTGCCTGGCGCATGGTAAGCTCAGTTCCAATGTTTGGTATTAGTATTATGCCACTATTGGTTATTATTGTTATTTCTCATATCAAGGAAGCAATACGAACACGTGATTGTCATCTTCATGACTGTCATTACTAGCTAATTGAGCTGCTGTGTGCCTGGCATCGGCTTGAGCGTTCTACACAGTTTATCAATGAACATCTTAGCCATACTAGGATCCTGGCAGTGCCAAGTCTTAAAGATACATAGATAAGGTATGGAACTAGGTTTTAAATCTATGACTTTGCGACTCCAAAACCTGTGCTTCAAGGCTCTCTGTTATTCTGGGTTATACTGTCTCCCGTCCTTTCATGCCTTGCTATGTACCGTAAATAGCACTGACACAGCTGAAGCACTCAATAAATGTTACTACATTTGTTATTTCGTATTATTGCCTTTATTTATTTGCAGTCCTTTAAGGGCTCAATTAACAACAGCTTTTGTTAGAACTTTAGATCAACAGCTGAAGGATCATCACAACTGAAAGAAATTAGACTAATTTTATGTACTCCTCTTCCCCAGAATTAGGGTCAAGAGGCAGAGGTGACTCAGAGGTTGCTACTGAATAGAAAGAAATTGGCTCACCTGACTGAGCCTGAGAAAAAAGCAGCATTGATTTTTTTTCTCTAGGATCTCAGAAGATGCCAATGAGAATGAGTGTGCCCATGAATTCAGAGAATTCTTAAGGCATTTCCCATATACCTTGACATCGTTATGCCTTCTCACCTTCTTCACTGTTCACCTAGGAGCTCCCTACTTCCCCCTGTACCCCCAAATGTGGTGCAGTCCCCAGTGTCCTAGTAGAGAGGAGCCTAGCACTTTACATGCTGTTTGTTCTCCTGTGCACACACCAGTTTACAAAGCCGTCCCTATGGGTTAGAACTCTCCTTTACTCTTCGTGAGGAATAGTAGAGCAGCCTCTACTCTGAGTCTAATATACTCAGAGTCTCTGAGCAATGGCTTATGGCTTGTTGGTTCAAATACAATTCCTTTTTTTTTTTTTTAAACAATTTTTTTTTCTTGTGATGAGAACTTTTAAGATCTCTTATCAACTTTCAAATATGCAATACAGTATTATTAACTATAGTTGCCATGCTGTACATTACATTTCCATGACTTATTTATTTTATAACTGGAAGTTTGTACCTTTTGACTCCCTTTACCCATTTTGCCCAAACCCCATCCCCTGCCAACCACCAGTCTGTTCACTGTATTTTTTTTAAGATTCCACGTATAAATGTGTCATACAATATGTCTTTCTGTGACTCATTTTACTTACCATAAGTGATTTCATTCTTTTCATGGCTGGATAGTATTTCATTTTTTGTGGTTACATTATATATATGTTCCACATCTTTATTTTTCCATCGATAGTTGTTTCCATATTTTAGCTTTATAAGTAATGCTGAAGTGAACATGGTGGTGCAGATATCTTTTCAAATGAGTGGTTTTTTTTTGTTTTTTATTGGGGGGGGGTTGTTTTGTTTTGTTTTTTTGATAAATACCCAGAAGTGGAATTGCTGGATCATATGGTAGTTCTATTTTTAATTTTTTGAGGAACCACCATACTGTTTTCCATAGTGGCTGCACCAATTTACATTCATATGAATAATACACAAGAGTTCCCTTTTGTCCACATTCTTGTCAACAACATTATTTCTTATCTTTTTGTTAGTAGTCATTTTGACAGGTGTGAGGTGATATATGATTGTAGGTTTGATTTGCATTCGATTAATGATGTTACGCATCTTTCCATGGCCATTTGTATATCTTCTTTAGAAAAATGTCTATTCAAATCCTCTGCTCATTTTTTAATCAGACTAGTTTTTGCTATTGAGTTGTATACATTCTTTATATATTTCAATATTGACCCCTTATCAGATACACGATTTGCAAATATTTTCTCCCATTCAGTAGGTTGCCTTTTCGTTTGTTGATTATTTCCTTTGCTGTGCAGAAGCTTTTTAGTTCCATGTAGTCCCACTTGTTCGTTTTTTCTTTTGTTTCCTTTGCTTTTGGAGTCAGATCCAAAAAAATTATTGCCAAGACGGATGTCAAGGAGCTTTTCCCCTATGTTTTCTTCTAAGAATCTTATGGTTTCAGGTCTAATATTCAAACTTTTAATCTATTTAGGTTAATTTTTGTGTATGGTGTAAGATAGTGGTCCAGTTTCATTCTTTTGCATGTGGCTGTCCAGTTTTCCCAACACCATTTACTGAAGAGACTGACCTTTCACTGTATATTCTTGGCTCCTTTGTCATAAATTGATTAACCATATATGTGTAGATTTATTTCTGGCCTCTCTATTCTGTTCCATTGATCTTTGTGTCTTTTTATGCCAATACCATACTGTTGTGATTACTGTATCTTTGTAATATTGATATCTTTGAAATCAGGGAGCATGATGCCTCCAGCATTGTTCTTCTTTCACAGAATTGCTTTGTTTATTCGGGGTCTTTAGTGGTTCCATACAAATTTTAAGATTATTCTATTGTGAAAAATTCCATTGGGATTTTGATAAGGATTGCATTGAATCTGTAGATTGCTTTACGTAATAGGGACATTTTAACAATGTTAATTCTTCCAGTCTGTGAACATGGAATGTTCTTTCCATTTTTTTTGCATTGTCTTCAATTTCTTTCAACAATGTCTTGTAGTTTCCAGTGTACAGGTCCTTCACCTCCTTTGTTAAGTTTATTCTTAGGTATTTTATTCTTTTTATTGCGATTATGAGGGGGATTTTTTCTTCATTTCTCTTTCTGATAGTTGTTGGTATATAGAAGCAGATTTTTGTATATTGATTTTGTATCTTGCAACTTTACTGAATTTGTTAATTCTAAGTTTTTAGCGAAGTCTCTCGGGTTTTCTATACATAATATCATGTCATCTCCAAATAGTGGCATGATGTCTTTTATTTTTCTTGCTTAATTGCTCTGGCTAGGACTTCCAGTACTATGTTGAATAACAGTGGCAAGAGTGGGCATCCTTGTCTTCTTCCTGATCTGAGAGGAAAAGCTTTCTTTCGATTTTTCACCACTGAGTATGATTCTGGATGGGGGTTTGTCATATATGACCTTATTAATGTTGAGATACTTTTCTTCTATAGCCCTTTTATTGAGAGTTTTTATTATAAATGTATATTGTATCTTGTCACATACTTGTTCTGCATCTATTTAGATGATCGTATGACTTTTATCTTATATTTTGTTAATGTGTATTAGGTTGATTGATTTGCCTATACTGAACCATCCTTACTTACATCCCTGGAATGAATCCTACTCAATCATGGTGTATGATCCTTTTCGTGTGTCGTTGTACTCAATTTGTTAGTATTTTGTTTAGGATTTTTGCATATGTGTTCTTTAGAGATATCGGCCTGTAGAGTGTGAGCGTGTGTGTGTGAGAGCGAGAGTGTGTCTTTCCTTCACCAGGAAAGCCATCTGGTCCCGGACTTTTGGTTTTGGGGAGGTTTTTGATTGCTGTTTCAAATTCATTGTGAGTGATTGGTCTATTTAGGTTTTCCAGTTCTTTGTGTTATTGTCCAGGAAGGTTGTATTTTCTAAGAATTTGTCCATTTCATCTGGGTTGTCCAATTTAGTGGCACATAGCTTTTCATAGTATTCTTGTATAATGTTTTGTATTTCTGCGGTATTCATTGTAATTTCTTTCATTTTTTATTTTATTCTAGTTGTTTCTCTTTTTTCCTTAGTGAGTCTAGATAAAAGTTTGTCAATTTATTTTTTGTCTCTTCAAGGAACCAGCTCTTTGTTTCATTAATTTTTCATTGATGCTCGATTTCCCCTCCTTCTACTGACTTTGGGCTTTGTTTTTCCTTCTCTAGTTCCTTAAGGTGTAATGTTTGATTGTTCAAGATTTTCCTTATTTCTTGAGCTAGGCCTGTATTGCTATGAACTTCCCTCTTAGTACTGATTTTGCCGTATCCAGAAATTTTGGCATGTCATATTTTCATTTTAATTTGCCTCTCTGTATCTTTTGATTTCTTCTTTTATTTCTCCTTTGACCCAATAGTTGTTCAGTAACATATTATTAATCTCCACATATTTGTGATAATCCAGCTTTCTTCTTATAGTTGATTTCTAGTTTCATACTGTTGTGGTCTGAAAAGATGCTTGGTATGATTTAAATCTTCTTAAATTTATTGAAACTTGTTTTGTTTCCCAACATTGGTCTATCCTTGAGAATGTCACATGTCTACTTGAAAAGAATGTGTATCCTGTTGTTTGGGAATGGAAGGTTCTAAAAATATTAAGTCCATCTGGTTTGATGTGTCATTTAAGGCTGATGTTTCCTTGTTGACTTTCTGTGGGGATGACCTATCCATTGGCATAAGTGGGATAGTAAAGTCTCCTACTATTATTGTAAAACTGTATATTTCTCCCTTTAGATCTGTTATAAAATGTCCATCTTTGTCTCGTTACCTTTTCGGTCTTGAAATTTGTTTTCTCTGATGTAAGTATAGCTACACTCTCTTTTCTCTGAGTATCATTGCTTGCAGTATCATCTTCCACGCCTTTAATTTGAGCCTCCGCTGAGCCACTATGTGGGGGCTGCACCTCAGCTGTTCTATCCCTGTCGTGTTAGCTTGGGCCATGGTGGCTGCCAAACTGCATTTGTGGACCCTGTCCCTGTCCTCCCCTTGCCTTACCTCCTCTGTGCATTCCAACCCTCTCACCTTCTGATGTACCGGCGTGTAGATCTCTTTGGCATGTTTGTGTTGAGCAGAGGAGCCTTTGTAATTTTTTTGACATTTCTAGCCTATGTGGTTTGTTTGTGAATTTTTTCAAATTGTCACAAATCTCTAAAAAAATTTTCCAGTATATTTATTGGAAAAAATTGGGGTGAAAGTGATCTTTCACAGTTTAAACCAGTGTCATTCAAGGGTCAGCTGTATTGTGGAACTTGGTTTGTTAATGTTTTATTGAGGATTTTTGCATCTGTATTCATCAGATGCAAAAATTTTTATTTAATTTTCTTCTGGCATCCTTGTCTGGTCTTGGTAACAGGGTAATGCTAGCCTCCTAAAATGAGTTTGGAAGAGTTCCTTCCTCTTTTGTATTTAGGAAGAACTTGAGAAGAATTGGTATTCATTCTTCTTTGAATGTTTGGCAGAATTCACCAATGAAGCCATCTGGCCCTAGACTTTTGTATGTTGCAAAGTTTTGGATAATTAGTGAGTCAGTCTTCTTACTAGTAATTAGTTTATTCAGATTTTCTCTTTTTTTCGTGATTCAGTCGTGGTATGTTTCTTGAAATTTATCTGTATCTTATAGTTTGTCCAATTTGTTGACATATAATTGTTCATAGTAGTCACTTATGATCCTTCGTATTTCTGTGGTATCTGTTTTAATATCTCTACTTTCATTTCTGATTTATTTATTAGAGTCCACTCCTTTTTTTCTTGATGAGTCTACTAAAGGTTTGTCAATTTTATCTTTTCAAATAACTAGGTCTTACTTTCATTGATCTTTGCCTTTTCATTTATTTCTGCTCTAATCTCTTATTTACTTCCTCTTCCTAACTTTGGGCTTGGCTTTTTCTAATATTTCTAGTTCCTTGAAATGAAAAGGTAGGTTGTTTGAGACTTTTCTTGTTTCTTGAGGTAAGCATTTATTGTTATGAACTTCCATCTTAGAACTGCTCTTGCTGCATCCCATAAATGTTGGTATCTCTTTGTTTTAAAGTTTGTCTGATATAAGTATAGATATCTCTGCTTCCTTTTGGTTTCCATTTACATGGAACATCTTTTTCCATTCCTTCACTTTCAGACCGTGTCTGTCCTTACATCCAAAGTGAGCCTCTTATAGGCAGCATATAGATGGGTCTCGTGTTTTTATCCATTCAGCCACTCTGTGTCTGATTGGAGAATCTTTTCAGTCCATTTTAATATAGCACTATGTTTCGCGCTGAGTTTGTGGAAACCAGTTAACTTGAATAAGGAAAGCCCAGTTTGTCTCATCTCTCACTTTCACCTTGGAATTATTTATAACAAAAGCTGTTTATTGAGTACCTGCTCTGTGCCAGGCACTGTGTGGAGTGTTCACTCATTTAATTCCTCCTGTAATAGGTACCGTTCTAATCTCCATTTTAGAGATGAGGAAACTGAAGCTCAGAGAGGCTAAATTTGTGCATGAACAGCTATTTATGGAGCCAGGCTTTGTATTGGACCAAGGATACAGAACAGGCCGAGACCTGTTCCCAGAAATCAGGGGCCTCCTCCAGGAAGCCCTCTCCACAGCCCCTGCTGCCCTTTCTTATGTGCTCTGAGTCTGGACATCTGGATGTGTTCACCACGTATCCTCTTCCTGTCACTCAGGGGTGGGCTCTGCATCTGAGGACACCCATTATGCTCCCCACACCCAGCTCAGGTTCAGGAGGAGGGTCACTGTTAGGTCGGCCCTGAAATGGATGAGAGATGACCATGCCATTTTCTTCAACAGGGAGGACCTGCTTCTTTCTGATTTCTGGAGTTCAGCACTAGGTGAGTCCACCTCACCGAGGCTCGGGATGCGCGGGGTGGGAGGAAGGACTGAATGTGGGCAAAACACAGAGTCCCACCTTCATCTTGCTTCATGGAGCAGTGTACATACTGGGTTCTAATTCTGACTTCCCCCCTACAACTGTATGTTTTGGGCACTTAACTAATTCTGACCCTCAATTTCTTTATCTGTGAAATGGACTTACCCTGTTGCATAATTTTGAGTATTAAATGAGGCTGCGTAGTTAAGTGCTTAGAACAGTACTTGCCTGCTGCACAGGAATAGTAAATGTTATTGTCATTATTATTGAAATTTTAATTTATCCTGCTTTTTTTCCTTCGAGATTACAATATAGACTTTTCCCTCCATGCAATTATAATCTCTTCTTAAACAATATTGATACGTAGAGTGAACACACCATAGTTATAATTTTTATCAAGGGGTGTTTAAGTTTGTTTACTTTGTTTTTTAGTTATTATAACTTTGCAATGAGCACCTTTATGCATAAAGCTTCTACCAAATTTAAGGTAATCTTCTTAGGATATATTTACAGAAGTGAAATTATTCAGTGAAGGGCAGTGACCAATTTGATATCCATTATCAAGTTGTTCTCCAAAAAACTTTACCAATTCTTTTACCAGCAAGGACTAAAAGAGCCAATTCTTCCTGCAACCTTTCCTGGCTGGGGTCTTATTTAAAGGGATCTTTGCTAATAGTGAAAAAAGTTGGTACTTCAGACCATAACCTGCATTTACCACGTACCTCCCATTAAACTAGAATGAGTTCACATTAGAGTTTTATATGAAAACTCTGCCCATAAATAAAACCTTTTTTTGCTTGAAACATTCTCTGAGGTTGTAGGCCGTGGGTATACAGGGACCAGGACGACCTGCCAGGTTTTGGTGGACACCATTGTGTGTCCCAAGCATGTTTAGGAGTGGGCTGGCAGCCCTTCTCTCTGGGGAGTTGAAGCCATTACTGCTCCGCTCCTCTTTTCCCTGGCTCTGTGGGCTGCTTTGGTGGCCGATTTGGTTCGCAGAGTCAGGGCGTGGCGTGCCCTCTGACTGTATTTGGGGGCCTGCTCTTTCAGAAACCATCAACGGATGTCTTACGAAACAGCTGGAACAACTGAAGACCCCCGTAGAGCCTCTTTCAGGAGCCTTTGGAAACCTGCACCTTGACTCCCCACCAGATGAGTCCAATGTGGCCCCTGGCTCCATCCCAGGAGAGACCCTGGCCACGGGAACCTGCTCCTGGAAGTGTGTGTGTTACGGCATTGGGAACTTTTCCACCTGTGTCATAGCTAGAAACCAGCTAACATTTTTGCTTCTCTTCCTGGAAAAGTGCCAGGTATATTTTTTTGACTCTTTATTACCCCTCCCTTGGTCTTACATACAGTGTGCACACAGGTATTGGGGTTGAAATAAACAAAACCTTCTTCCCTTCTGCAGATTCCCAGAAGTCACTGCTGGGTGTATGACCCTCTGTTTAGCCAACTCGAAATTGCAGTTCTCAGCAGCCTCAGGTTGATTGTCCTCAGTGAGAACGAAGTGAGTGATTTAGGAAAGGGGAGTGGGGAGGGCTGCTGACCTCCTGACCCCAGGCTCTATCCTGTGGACACTTTCTTTCAAACAACATTTATTCCTTTTCACTGCTTACTTGCTTTTCCAGTAATATGTGACCCCACATTTTGGACTGTTGTGCCCATCAGAAGAAAATTAATTACACAAATGGCATGACCCAGAACATGTTAGGTTTACAAAATTTTTATGAAGTTTTGATGTCCAGAAATTATGCTAAGTTGGTATTTACTTTCAGTATTAAAATATTACAACAGGGAGATAATGAAAGGGGACAGAACTTCTCCCCTTTGAAGCTGTAGTCAATCACACCCACAGCACCTGGCTGTGAGTTATAGATGGATCCTTTGCCTACCCTTGCATTCCCTAAAATAATTGAGATTCAAAATTTCCGAAGATCTGGGAGAAAAAAATCATTTTACAAGTAGCAGACTGAAGCCAGTGTAAGCAAATACCTCTGATTTTAGTTTTGTGTTGTCTTGGGGATTATAAAATAATCATTTCATTCCTCCGTGTTCTAAAAAACTGCCATCTCATTGCTTATTATGAAACACAAAAATCAGCCCCAGCTGAGACAAGAATCATTTGCCAATGTTGGCAAGCTCCTAAAACACTGCCATTTAATTCAGATCATGTTTTCTGAATCCCTGCTCTGCTTTAGGCAAGGAGCTTTGGGGAGCCCAAGATAAATAAGAGCCAGTCCCTGTCTTCAGGTCACATCAAGGCATGTGGCCTGTAAATAAGTAATCGATAAATCAAACAGTGAAATAGAGCCATGTCCTAGGAACTGAAATGGGAAAGAAACCTGTGCTGTTTGTGGTGATGGAGGAAGGTTTCTTGGCTCTCAGCTGGGATTTGAAGGTTGACCAGGAGTTTGCTAGAGGGACAGGACCAGGGTTACAGGCAGCCTGTGCTGGCTGTTCAGAAACCACTGCCAGTTATTAACAGAAGGGAAGCTGCAAGGAGAATGTAGAGAGGAGAGGCCCAGAGGCAGCAGGGACCAGACAGCAAAGGGAGAGCCAGTGAGGGACAGTACTGTCGCCAAACCTCCTGCCCCATGCTATCACAGACCCAAGAAGTTCCTTCATTGATCCAGAGCTTTCTGTGTTCGTGGGACACACATTTGTTAAATAAACATGAGTTTTTTCTGGACATCATGATTTCCTGACTTTTGGTCCTATATAATTTTATAGATTTCATACACACCACTAATGTAACTTTTCCACAATGAGTTTTTTTTCCCCCTCTCATACTTCAGTTTGCTTTCCTCAGCTCACTTTTTTCCTGAGCTATACTGATATAATTAACATATAGCATTGTATAAGTTTAAGATGTACAATG
>NW_011889032.1:498947-533994 GCF_000151845.1 Pteropus vampyrus | reverse complement strand
GTTTCAGGATGCCTAGGTGTCTGCTCTGTCATTTCCCTTAATGAAATGGGTGCAGTTGCTGGGGCATTCACATTTTCTACTGAATATTTAACCTGCTGTACGACCCTAAGTTTTAAAATTCCTATATTTAAATCACCTTGCCTTTCCGTATGTCTTAAGCTGAATAAAAACCGTTCTCTTTCCTCCTAATCATGCTTTAAATTTTTTATTTCTAGGTTGTTGACAAGGATTCTGCATAAAAATTATGGCTACATTGCAAAGGTATATATCTGAATAAAGGGGCTGGGATAGAAAAGGGTGTGAAATCCTACTTATCACTGTGAGGAATTCTGCTTTTACATGCATAGGCAGAAGCTCATGAGGGACTAACTGAAGGTAGAGTAAAGTTACTGTCATTGAGCTCTCTTGATGGGTCCGTGTTCCAGAAAGCTGTAACGTTTTAGTGCATTTTTCCTAATTTCCTTTATTCTTAGTATCACATTCCAACATATTCACTGCCCTTGGCACTTCCAGTGTATTGCACAAAAGCCCTTAAAATATCCTATTCCTATTTTTTTTTTAACATGGGGAGGAGGGTGACCAGTAAAATGGAAATATAACCCAGGAGAGTAGGGGTTACTGTGACTACCAAGTTTATACTTTGAATTTTTCTGCTCAGATTTTAAAAGGACTGGAGGAACATCAGTTTCCTCAGACTTCACAGTACACGGATGTATTTAACGACACCTCCATCCACTGGTTCCCTGTCCAAAGGCTAAACCAACTCTCCATGGACACCTGGGCATTTCGGGAAGAACCAGATTATCAGGACTGTGAGGACCTCGAAATCATCAGGAACAAGACAGAAGACCCTTCAACTACTGACTCGAACCTGCTATAACGTATTTGACGTTGGCTGAGGAAGCAGCAGCTGCTACTAGAGACTAAAGGGGAGATTGCCATGGACTCCTGAGAACATTCTTTGCAGTGAGCCAAATTTTGAAGAGAACAGCAAATCCCTCAAGTTGGCCCTCCTGTTAGAGGATGATATGCCTGTGAAAGTACCTGGTAAAATTTTACGTACTTCTGAAATAGCATTATCGTGTTATACCCTTCCCTGGTGACTTGGCCTGATAGGGCATATCTCCTGAATAGAGAAGCTACTTTTTCAAAGATGGTTTAAAATATCATTTATTCACAGATACGTCCCCCTCAGGTCCAGGTGTCCAGCCCGCTGCGGGTCTGCCGCAGTCTACTTGGCCATGTCAATCAGACTCTGCAGGGAAGTGGGCACCCAGGTCTTCTCGCCCTGGACGAACACCACTCCCCTATCGATGTAGATGACAATACGGCCGAAGGTGTAGAGCTGCTTCCCTTCATGTCGCTTCCCTATGACAGGCATGAAGACGATGTTGTGCTCCTCAGCCTTGGTCTCAATGAGGTCCTTAAAGTTCATGGGCACAGAGCTGGCGGCCACACCAATGCCCCTCTGGGCCATGTTCTCAGCCTCCCGCCGCTCCTGCATTGCTTCGTACTGGAAGTCTTTCCTCCGCTCTGTGTGGGTGAGGTAGGCGATGTTCTCCCGTGCTCCGGGCTGCATGTAGGCACCTGGAAGACACGGGATGAGGAGAGGTGTTCCAACAGACACAGAAATCAAGACCGTATTTGGGCCGAGGTCTGGTCATGTCACAGGTGCCACTTCTATAAAACCTACTTGTGACTGAGGAGCAGCTGTGCCTCAAAGACACAAAGCACTAGATGATCAAGTACCTAGACTACTGACTGGAATCACATAAAAACTGGTCTTAATATCTGTGGTTAATATCTAGCAACCACAGAGATCATAAAATATTCAACATAAAATGAAATATTCTCAAAGGATTTATCCTTTCCGGGCTGGAAACCTTGACAGACATGCAGTCATTCGCTACTGTTCCGTTCCCATCTCACTGGGTAGTTTTCGCTCCACACTGCCAAACAGGCAGCTCGTAGAACTTTGAAAACATGGCCTATACTACTAACATTTTTAACTTACCCATACAGGCCTTTGGCTCTGAAAGCATTTAAAATGTAGATGGAAAGATGAAACACAAATGTTGAAGGATGGATAATATAGGACCACAAATGCTCAGTGCTAACCTAGGGGTACATATGGGGAGCAGTTCTAGGAGCTTGGGGCCAGAGAGGCTAATGAGGGAGAGTTTAGATTAGAGTATGAAAAATGGAGGTGGCACACCGATGTCCCTTGAAGGACCGGGATAAGTAGAGCAGACAGAAGTATATTTGCCTCATTAAATATAAAATTATATAATCTATGAATTGTTTTATGTAATAGGCTTAAGTAGAAAGAATTAAAGGCTCAGGAAATGGAAATTCCAATCACAGCTGCCACTCTTTAGCTGCGACCTTGAACAAGCTCTTGGCTTTCTTGAGCTCATCTGTGAAACAAGATTAGAGAAGATACTCCAGTGCCTTTGAGAGGTGAACACATTGTAATACAGGATTTGTTAAGGAGGCTCCCAAAACTTCTGATCTAGGCAGAGTGACTCACCTAGAACTGAGTAGTTTGGGGAATAGGTATTAAATGAACAGTCAACTGCCTACTTTGACGCAACAAAGACACCACCCTATTCAGTGCTATATACAAACTAACTCAGTCGCTCTAGGTTTTTTAATAAAACCTAGAAGGTATTAAATGGTCTGAGAGAGTTTACTAATAAGAGAGAGCAACTAATAAGAGTTAGACTGTATGCCCCAAACCCATGCTGTGAGCTTTTACACTTGGGTAGCACACCTAAGGCTGGCTGAATGGACGTACGGATCCCTAAAAAGCCACACAGCACAGTGGTTATGAAGGTAGGTCGTGGAGGTAGGCTCACAAAGTGTGAATCCAGCTTAAATCACTCTTCATTCAGGGAAAGACGCCCCTCCCAGTCACAGGAGAGCTGGCAGTGCATTATATAACCCAGTCCAGTGGGTAAGTCAGGGTCTGTTGGAGTGGAGGGTGAGCTACGCGTAGGCAGCCCATAGGTACCTGAAAACTGAGTCTGTCATTTATATATTCAGAAACGTGGAGCTCAGGGCCAGGACATCAAAAACAGAATCCCCACTCACCAACATTGGAGGACACAGCCCTGTTCATGATATCAAGTGCTTCATTGAATTTGTCCTTGACAGATGGGTGTGCCAGCACCTGGTCTGAGAACATGGACTTCCAGCCCAGGTACCACTTGGTGATCTCTTCGTAATTTGGGCTATTACTGAGCCAGGAGCACAGTACCTGCCAAAAAGGAACAAATAAGAAACTTGCATCCACCATGGCAACAAATGGGAGCAAAACATCCAGAGGGGCCTTTTGTTGTTTTGGTCCTGGGCTTACAAGCTGGTGACCCTTGTAAGGCCATATAGGGGCTCATCAGACTGGCACTTAAGGTCGTGGGATCTGGAGTCAGCTTGATAGCTAAGTGCCCTTGCACATATGAGCCTCAGCCTCCCGTTTATACAGTAGAGAATACCATGGTCCCTATCCTCAAATAATGCAAATCAGGTGCTTAGAACATCTGGCAAATGTCCAATAAATGTGGTCATGTTGTTACTGCTTTACTCATTCCTATCTTGTGTATTTTTCTGCTACATAATTAGAGCACTGTCACTTCACAGTTATCCAAGAATGAAGTGAATCCTCCTTGCCTCCATCCCAGCCCCAACAAAACAAAGCGTACCTGAAGCCACTTGGGGAAGAAGTGCTTTTCAAGGAGCCCCACCAAGCTGGAGACAGAGATCATCCCTTCCCAGTCGATGACCCAATAAAAAGCATCCATGTGCTGCTGATGAGGGTTAATGACTAACTCTCCAAGACACATCCCTGGAAGAGAAACCCAGACTCTAAGACCAAGCCCGGAAGTGCAAAGAGCAAAATCTTCAGCAGACAGTGTCTTTGTTTTTTTTTGGTTTTTGGGGTTTTTTGTTTGTTTCTTTTTGTCTTTGATCTGTTTTTAAAGGTCAACCTTAATCTCTTGACATGGCAATTCTTAAAAATCGTTTTCTTCTCTAACCCAGAAATAAATCACATTTAGAACCAAATACCATGAAAATTTCAGAACACCAATGACTATCCCATTACCAGAAGCCCAAACCAGGCCAGTCAGGAACCAGGAGGCACACTGAGTCTGACATGGTCACTACAGCCTCTCAGTCACTGCCTCAAGGACCCTGGTTTCATTTATATTCAGCCTCAGCACATAAAATGGCACCTCTTTTACAGTGAGCAATGTCCTGTGCTAAGCTCTGTCATACAGCGCAAAGGCCAGGGTTTAGACATGATCCTTGCCGCTGACCACAGAAACCAGGGCACCGAAGCTGCTGGACTTGGATGCTGCGTTCTCCCCATTTCCTTACCCAGCTTGGGCACTATGTTCTTGACCATGAATGCCTCCCAGGAGCCTGGGGTGAAGACATCTTTCCAGGGCTGGAGGATGAGCTTGGCAGAAGAGTCGCTGGGGTGCCACTTCTGCAGGGCGCTGGACAGCTTGCTGCGGATGGGGGAGTACAGTGGCTCCAGGCGCGCCTGCATCAGGGGAAGCCACGGGTGGATCCAAGAGTGGATGGGGACGGTGTCTGTCAGCGGGTTCCAGTTTTCCACCTGTAGCAGGAGTGGGGCGGGGGGAGGAAGCAGCAGTTCATACAGCCTGTGGGACAGTCACATGATGCTCTGTGTAGTTAATAGCAAGGAGGCCACATGCTCTGCTGGCCAAGGTCCAGTCCTTTGCTGATGAGGTCTCCATGTTATGGAGGCCAGGTTAACTCAGAGGCAGCCGAGGTGCTTGGTAGGCCTTTTACCCTACATTTCTCCGAAACAGACTCACAAATGAGTAAATCTATGCAATTGTATTACATCTCAGAAATGGCACAATTCTAATTTTAATAAACCAAGAAAATGAATTCCATATTAATGGGGGCTTTGGAGAGAAAAGGGCTAGAGTTAACATAAGACAACAGCTGTGCTGATAAATTCTGTTAGTTGCAGGTATTTTAGCAACACTGACGTAAAGAGAAATGCTAAATGAGTCCCCATGGTTACTGATGAGAGCTTGTTGCCAGACTCTGGGCCTACCTCCTTCTGCAGCTTGGGGAAGATGAGCTGGTCCAGTATATTATCCAAGATCCACACAGGGATAATGTGTACCCAGCTATCCAAGAAGTCCACCATCGGCTCGCAGTTCCTTGGCTGCCACTGGCTAACAATATTTCGAACAAAAGGCATCCAGACTTCCCATATCAGCCTATGGGAGAAAGGAAGAGGGCAGGCTGGCCTACTGCACCGACTGGTTTCACAGTATACAAAGTACACCACTACCCACTTCTCTACAATAAGAAAAAGGCAACAGCATGAAACTCTGGTCAGAAAACCACCAGGCCAAGTCCCCACGCTGGCCAGACCTGTGCCTGCCGCTTCTCTGCTCTCCTGGCTGCCCACCCAACCTCGGGGCCTCATTCTCAGCAGTACCTGCCTGCCCTGGCAGGGTTGCTGTGGGGTCATACAGGCTCAGGGCCCCCACATGAGGGCCCCTCTCTCCAGGTGTTGTGTGCTTTCCCACCAGAGCTCTGCATAACTGATGCCTCACCCTCTGGGTCATGGCTTTAATGTCACCTCTGAGAGACCTCTGCCTCAAACCTTCTCCCTCAAATAGGTGCATCATGTGCCCAGTTCACACCCTGGGCTTATCTATCCACTTCCTTATTTGCCATCTGCCTTTTCCACTTACTATAGACACAGGCTGTCTGCTTTACTCCCAGGGTAAGCCCAGCACATACATGATCCTCAACAGACACTTGACAAGTGTAGGGTGAACTAATGAATAAGAACCGAAATTCTCAGAGTAGTGCCAGCAGGCAGCAGAAGGTTAATAAAGGCCAGCACCTCAACCTTCCCCAGTCAACAGTAATCCTCAGTCCTCCAAGGAGGATGGCAGCAGGAATGCTGCACGCTGCCCTGGGCTCGGTACCTGTGAAAGGCGTCTGCTGAGAGGTCCTGCCCACCATGAGACAGGAGCTGGTCATTCTCCAGGAGACTTTTCCACTTGGAGATGATCTCGGTGCCATAAGTACAGTCCTGAGGAGAAACACAGCGGCTGAAGGGCAGTGCTAAATCAGCCCTTCTTGCCCGTGGACAATCTCTTCCAGCCACGGAATGCCCTAAATCAGAGGTAGAGGCTGATTTCCCCAACAACTCACTTTGAGGGGATCCCACTCCTTGAAGTACTCTTTCATGAGTGGATAGACGATGGCCACGGCGAGGTCCACGCGGTCGGACATCCGGTACTCCTCGTAGTACTTGTCCTGCAGGGTTTCAAAGATGTGGGCACACTCGTCCAGGGTGAGGGGGTGGCTGCAGTTGGGCTGCATACGCCGCTCGCACTCCTCCACCATCTCCAGGACCTTGCTGAGGTTGGAGATGACCCGTTCTTCATGGTCCAGGACCTCCGACATCTTCTCCAGTTCATGGGAGAGGTTGACCACCATGTCCCGCTCATATTGCAGCTGCCGGTCGTTCTGGATGATCTCCTGCTCCGTGAGGTCGATGAGCAGCTGCAGGTTGTGCTCCAGCTCGGGCAGCGCAAAGCCTGGGGCTTTGGCCTCTCTGCCAGGCTGTGGCAGCTGTTGTGACTGCAGCGGCAGCCCATCGTCGGGGATGTTGTGTTTGTGGCTGATCTGGCTGTAGCTATAGTAGACCTTCTGCTCCCGGCCTGTCATGTCTATGACCTTGGAGAACAGCAGAGGGGACGCAGGTTAACACTCACTATTGTTGCCCTCTGAAACACACCGAAGGCTGGGGAAGGCACAATGATAGTGGAAATGTGTAAAAGCACACTATTTGGCAGAACTGGAGAAGGGCGGTGTTTCTCAAAGGGGGCTCTGTGATGCACTAGGTAAGAAGTGGCTCGGGGACAAGACAATCATGCAAAAACAGTCCTAGATGGGGTCCCTTTGGACAAAGCAGATAGGACTTTTTAGAAAAACTGATTAAATTTGAAAACAGACTATTTAGCTAAGATAGAAATCTATTTTTGTGGAAAAGTAGAGGCTATACTAATCAATGCAGGTAGTAAAGAGTACAATCAAAATAACACCTTTGGTTTAAATAGTGGATACTTAGGCAAGTATCTGAAAGGATGGACACATTGAGGTGTTAAAACTTGGGAAGGAAGGAAAATAATATATTTTTATATTTCTGCCTCTGTATTTCCTGTCTAAAATGTACTACACACTGCTCTACTAAAAAAGCTGTTTTTACTTTGAAAACAAAACACGGCATACAAAAATCCCAGTTATTAGAGAAAGGCAACCTAAGAAATGAGCAAATTCCAATGTTTCAAGAAAACTGAGGAAATCTAAATATGCCCTATAATGAAACAATTATTTATCATCACTTTAAGAGTGTGATCCAAGAACTGTCTAAAATCACCTGGAGAGAAATAAACGTGGAGTCCTCGGGCCCAGTCTAGATCTACTGACTCAGCCACCGGCTGGGACCTGGACATCTGCATTTCTTACTGGCCCCTCGATAATCTGATGTACGACACGCCGATGTTGAGAACCCCACTCATGACTCTGAGCTTTGTGACACATGCACACCATCCTACACCAAACTTCGACAGACAGCTGTCACCACTGTTCTTTGGCTACCTGAGTAAAGGAAAACCTCAGACTGCACATAACTGTCTGAAAATGTGATCTATTCTTAAGGAAGAAAATACTCAGTGCTGGTGTGCCCTGAGGACTCTCTCTGCACTCCTGGTCAGAGAGTAAGTTCATGTGCCCTTTCTAGATTCAAGGGTCTTTGAGACCTTCCTGTTTTCACCTGGTGATTGTATTTCTAAGAATCTATCCTTAAAAAATGAAACAAAGACGTTATGTAAAAACTAGCTTGCCAAAACCCAAACCAAACCAGAAAGAAAGTTAAAGATCTAGTGAGAGAGGTGGGACCTTGTAACAGTGCAGCCACTCTCGGGTTACACACTTGTTAAAGACAGTGTTCACACAGAGTTTTCAATAACACGAATATTATTAAATTCACTGGATCCCAGCTCCAGAAAGAAGAGTGCATTGTCTACCACTCTAGCACCGTGAAGAGTGCCTGGCACACAGTGAGAACGCAGTAACTTACTGAAGGTGTGAGTGCAGTGAATGGGAACATGCTGTTATCAAACGAGAAAAGCCTGGCTAGAAGCCCCAAAGGGACCTTAGAAAATGTTCTGTGATTGACTCCAGGATGTAGGATTTTAGTGTTTTGCAATGCCCCATCCTGGACAAGGTGTCCAAGGGCCCACATACCTTGACCTGGGAAAGCTCCCTCTGGGGAGTGGTAAGCTTCTTGCTAATTCTGCCCTTGGCCTTCAACTCTTCCACAGTCTTGTAAGAGTATTTGGGTTTCTTCTTGCTTCCGCTGGGGTCTTTCCTCCACTGGCTCAGCTCCTTCTGAAACTCCTGAACCAGAGGGATAGTCTGTCACAGGAAAGCCCACTTTTTACAGCAGGTGGGGCCACTGAGACCATTAACTAACAAATATTTAATAGCTGCTTAGATTTTCACAAAGTTCTCTGCTAAGGATTGTGTCTGAGGGACACTAAAACCAACTAAAGATACTCCTTGACACCCACTCCCCCTCTTACAAATACTGAGGTTCAAAAGACAGGTATACCAAACTAGAAAAAGAAACAAAGGTAAAGGCAACATTTACTGAGCATCTATGTCAGGCGCTAAATTAGTTTTAAATTTACCTCATGTGAAACTTAGAAATGCAGCATATAGGATTCTTTTTAAGTACACAAAATCCTGGCTTTCATTTAAAAGGGAGGTAAATAAGCAGGTCCCTAAGTTTCAAAGCACAGATATCTTTTACAATCAGGTTTGCAAAACTTTTCCAAAGGAAGATCTAAAGTAAAGGAGGGAACTGTTAGAGGTTTGTAGATTCTGGCCCAGAAGTGGTTTTGTGGTTGCCATTTTGTTTTTCTTACCTTTATTTAAAACTTCAAATTTTTTCTCAAAAAAATAAATAAAATCTGGACTTCTTTGGGAAAAGCAGAAAATCAGACAATGTTGAGCCCACATTCTACAGGGCAATAATCACCTAGTGCTGAATAGAAACTACCCGTTTAGATGGGCTATGCTCCCACCTGTCTGCTGCAGGCCCCACCACTCCTTGCTGCCTCACCTCAGGCTCGCTTTCCTCACTTACATTGTGTATCTGGCCCTTGTTAGCTTCTAAGTCTGAGAGCCCGACTCAGTAGTCAACCCCACATTATCAAATGTCTCTTTCCCCAGTAAAAGAGAGGGTCATTGCCAAGAACAGAAACATGTGTCTTTGCAGCATCCTGCTTTCCTTCATAAATGCAAAAAAAGAAACATTTCAATCAAGAGAGCTGGCCCCTTCTGTCACTGGAGCAGAGAGATACACAGTTGACAGCATACAGCTCTCTGGCGCACTTGGGATGAGACCCTAGCATCTAAAATAGCTTTCAAGACCAAGTAGTGTGGCCTGCCCACTTCTCAAGGTGCTTCCTTTCCTTCCTTGCTTGGCTATACTACGGTCCTGCCTTGTCTCCTTAATGTCTCCACCATCAAGCTCACAGCTTTTCTCTCAGTATCCTGTGGCCTCCTAACCCTCCCTATGGCTGATACCCTCTCTTCTGCCCAGTGTCAACTGAAACATCTCCTTTCCAAGAGGTCTTCCCTAACCATCCTATTAAAAGCATGTCACCCCCGCCCTGCCACAAACACACACGCACACCCTATCTTATTTTCTACCTTGGCACTTCTTAGCACTTCTCTTTCTAATCACATCGTAGTTGCCTGTTTACTGTCTGTCTCTGTCCACCAGGCTCTAAGCCCTTCGTCACGGTACACCCAGCCTCCAGCAGTGTCTGGCACAGGATATGCCATAACTACCTGAAGACTGACATGAATGAACGAACAAAGTTACAAACTAACTGAAGTGGCACAGACACCACCACCCAGCCTCCTAACTTTTGGTTACCTCTTCAGCTTCTTCTTCAGAGTCAACCACGGGGAAGTCTTGCAGGGACTGAGTGGTCCGCTCTGAGCCATAAGCTCCCACGGCACCTTTTCCCTTTCTCTGTTTGGCTTCGATTGGGTTAATGATACCTGTCAAATTTCAGCAAAAAAAGAGATTCAGATCACAGTAATCCTTGTACCTGAATAAGCCACTCAGTGAAATCACACTTCCTTGGACATTACATACAATAACATATGACCCAGCCAAGAAACCTCTTCTCTAGCCTCACAATACTGTTCAGAACTGTCCTATGTGATGTGAAACTTCAGGGCATTTATGCAGCCACAGAACAGTTTGCTAACATTAGGTTATTTATGTCCTAAAGACAGATTTCCGTTTCTACTTGGATTTATTCTTAAGTTATGGACAGGAAGAAAAGAGAAAAGTTAATTTATTACTAGGAACTCAGGCACATTAAATTTGAGGCTTTGTTCATTTGGAAGCCTTTAACATGGAAAGTACAGTAATTCAGATAATCTATTGATTCTGACTGAAGTAAGGTGAACTGAGACTCCATCTATTTTACATTTATCCCAACTATGCCTGTTTTATAACATGGTTAAACCTTGGAAATAAATGTTCTTCTTATATGAGTTTACGAACAAGACAACATTTTAATGAAGACTTTCCCTTACCCCAAACTTTCCACATCCTTTCACTTCCAGTTAGTACTGCTTAAATCTCAAATTAGAACATTCCCCTTTCTTGTTCCTGGTCACCATTTCTATCCTCCCTCCAGTTCATGTGTGTTTTTTTTTTTTTTCATACAGCTTATGTTTTGAACACATAACCTGGATTTAACCTTAATAATTATGTAGGGAGTGGAATCTGAATTATAGGGAATACTACTGATTACATCCAGTTGGTGACTGCTCATGGGCAATAACTCAAAAACCAGGACAACACCTCCCTGCAGGAGGAATGCAACTGCTTGGTGTGAGTGGCTCTGGTACCAAGAAGATAACAATGTGTGAGAGGAGCTGTGTCTCCATGGGGCTAGGGGAGCGAGGTCAAAAGGAGACAGTGCTACCGAGCAAAGGTGAAGGAAACCAACACAGCATTTGCTTGGCCAAGTTTATAGCTAAATGTCTCTAGCTATTTTAAAAAGCTACACACAATACTTCATTGAAATTCCTGAAGGACAGATAGCTGTTTTTGCAAAACTGAAACCCTTGTGAGCAGGAACTATAAACTCTCACGCCTTCAGGGCCCAGGAAAATTAATGTAAACAAGTGGGTTAAAGCAAAGGACGACAGGGAGTGGGGACCATTTCGAGGAGACCATGAGCACTACCCTGGGGCCGCTGATTCAACTGAACCAATTACTGTCAGGCAGGTCTAGAATTTTAGCTGAGGTTGTCTGACTTTTAAATACTGGCTATGAATTCAAATTTTTTTAGAAACATGGACAGGCCCAAAAGAAGCTTGTCTTCAACGTATGAGCTTACAGCCTGTTCTAGATCCTAACCCTCTTCTTCCTGCTCAAACAAGTATTATATCTCAGTTTGATAAAGCAAGGTAGCTCAGGAGCACAACTAGTCTTGTGTTGGCAGATCAGGCTGAGGAGTTTAAGTACTTTCAAAGGAGAAAAAGCAGACCACTCCCCAAACCACTCCTTCCTCTGCCTTGCCTCCCTTGCTCAAGACACAAGGTTGATGGTGCCGTTACCTTGTGCATTCTTCCCGAGGCCCCTTCCAGGAACATAGCCCATCTTCTGAAGAAGCTTCTGTCCAATTCCTTTTGTATGTCTTTCCCAGCTGCCAAAATCCATGAAAGATTTGGTTCCTCCTGCAAAACCTTTCTGGCTGGGTTTAAAATTGCCACCCTGAAAAATAAATAAATAAATAAAAAATCAAAGCATAGTTGATTGGAAAAAGAAGAAAATTCTAAGAAAGACAGCTTGGCTGATGAGAAAATGGCCGGGCAGTCACACAGCACTATGAAGAGTTTCATATAAACCCAAAATATGTCCATGATGTGTTAGGAAAGAAAAGAGACTGCATCACACACTTCACATCTTGCAGAACCAGCCACCACAAGGAGCAACCCACACAGCTGGCCTCCAGCTGAGACCCCCACTTGCTAGGAGATACTTGGCCACAATGACCTTCTAAGGATATTACTAAGGTCACAGTCCTTTGATAAAGATGTTACCGTTTTTAACTTCTTTGGTCCGAAATCCTTAGGAAATTCATCCTGCTTAGCAGGTTTCTCTTCATCATCAGAATCTTCCAGCTCCGCCTCCTCTGCTGCCCCTTTCTTGAGCCCGGCACTGATGAAGTTGACTGGAGCGGAGTAGTCACGGGCCCTGCAGGTAAACACAATGTCCCATGGGGTGGTCCGTAAAGAACTCTTCTGCAGCCATCCCCTGTAGAAACTTTGCTGGCCAGAGAACTCCTTAGAGTGGCCATCATGGGATCCATGTTAAAAGAACGACACATTTACTTATATTAAAAGGGCCTCAGATCTGGCATCCCATTTAACTTTTTTACCTGATGTGCTCGAGTCAGCTCTACGGCTGAAGAGCTATCAGTATCAGTGTAGAGTCGATTAAAAATTCAAAGTATGTTATGATAATACCACTTTCCTTTTACATTTTTTAAAATTAACTTAATTCAAAAAGCATTTCTTTTGGACACTATTTCAAGTACAAAAATCAAACAAGAAAAGAAATTCTGACAAAAATCATACACATTATAAGAGATTATATAAATGGCAAGTATACTGACGATTATATACAACTCTAAGAAAAAGTTCATGTCCATTAATTTGTATATAAAAACTAAAATACCTCAGAAATTAACCCTGTAAGATGGAAAGCATTGATTTTAACTGATTGTTTCAGGAGTGTACTTAAGTCATTAACCACAGACCCTTTTGTATAAACTGAAGCCAACACCTTCGTATTGTGTGGTTAAAGGAACACAGCGAAAAGGTTCCAGTGGAAAACCCTGGGAATACTGCAAAATGAAGTGATGCTTTATAAAATGACAAACCTAGTAATTAAACATCCCCATGGAGGCAATAAAACTGAGGAAATTCTTTCCTAAAAGATGCGATATAACTTATTGGTTAAGAGCCCAAAACTCTAGAGTCAGCTAGGCCAGGGTTCTTAAAGCCTAGCTGTGTGGCCTTTGGCCGCAGTTTCTTAATCGGTATGAGATGATGATAATGGTACCTTTCTCATAAGGCAAATGAGACCAGGCATGTGAAAAACCCAGAACAAGGAAGCAGCCAATAGATGACGGCTGGCTGCTCTAATGAGCTCATGATTATGCAGTTCTTGACCCTGATCTATTTATCATCCACTTTTCGAGTTCTTTGTCAGATGAGAAGAGGTTGAACTACACTTTCTTTTCAGCCTCCTTTGTGAAAAAGGCACAACCTCAACGGGCCCACAAGCCACGGATGAGGACAGGGAGACAAACCCAAACCTGCTACACACTCTAGATAAGCAGTTTGCAGCCCACACACACATAACTTCACACTGAGGAGCTTTTGGCCTCAATCCTCACCTCCCTACCACCAACCTAGCCCAGGCCCCCACCACCTCTGCAAGGACTGGTGCCTCAGCCTCCCCACAGAGCTCCATGCTGACTCTGCACATCAGCAAAAAGGTCTTCTCCAAATGTAACCCTGCCCCCAGGTCATACCCTCTCCATAAAGAGCCATGGGCCTCTTCTCAAACTATGCTCTGCTCCCCTCCCTCTTGCCACACCAGCTTGCAAAATTATTCAGATCCTGATGGATAGATACCCTGTTGCTTCCCATCAAGGGCCTTTGCATACTCATGCCTCTCCTACCACCTTAGTAACCTATTTTCATATCGGCTCAAGGGGCACTTCTCCAAAGGAATCTTCCCTAACCTCCAGAATAGGTCAAACACCCTGAAATGAGCTAAGGCCCTCAGGCCCTAAATCACAGTTACCAACTTCCATTGTGTGAGCTGTTGATTAATGCCTAACTCCATCCACTAGGGACTGGGCTCTTGACAAGGATTGGGTCTACATAAGGCCCTATATAATTGCTCAATAAACACAACTGACGATCAAATCAGTGAAAGAACACTTTAGCCTAAAGAGGAAACTGATACTCCCTAACTGATGTCACAGCCAAGGGACTCAGTAAGGCTAGAGAGAAGTATATTTAGTGGGTATCTCCCCAATTCCCTCTCCATCTTCCCCAATCCATTCCCAAACGCAAGGGGAAGCCACTCCATGCAAGCCAGTACCGTTTGCCTCCAAAGCTGGGCCTCTCTTCATCTGAGTCTCGTTCTGCCCACACTCCATAGGTGGCCTCTTCCTTCGTCTGCCAGTGGCGCTGCCGGTTGGGGTTGAACTCATTCTGCAGATCCCAGTCAGTGATCTCAAAGTTCTCCCGCTCATCCTCGTCATCATCCATGTGGCCTTCCCCGTCCCGGTACAGGTGGGACAGTGACATGGCCAGTCACTAAAGGAAGAGACAAAAAAGGCACAGTCTGTGATAAGTCTTGAGAGTGGCAAGAAGGCTTCCTTGTGAGTTCCTACTCTTTGCTACCTTCGGAACTTCCTCCAAACTTCAAGTCCATTCAAATCAGTTATAATTCAAAAAAGCAGCCATTAAAAATATATTTTTGGATATCAGTACGAAAACAGTGGAACAAACAATTAGTCCCTACAGTCTATGTGATTCTAAAGCATGTATTTCCTTGCCTTATCAGTGTCATAAAACCTCTCACAAACACACACAAACCACAAAAAAAATAACTAAGTTATTTTCTATATTATTGCCTCAGAAATTGTGTAGACATCATCCCAGACTCTACATTTTATTACTTTTTTTCTATTGTTGAGAGAAGTTATATCTGGACCCTTGGCAGTCCCAGGAAGTGATTTCTTTAGAATATGCTTTCTGAAACACATTAATTGATGAGGCCTTAAGACTTCCCAAATGCGAACCTATTCTGATGGCTGGAAGACAGTAGTGATTATGAACACTACCTAACAGTTAAACATCTATTGAATAGAATAGAAAATTCAGCTCCTGCTAGCTGGGTGATGAGATTCAGCTGTTTCTTTCTTAAATGCATCAACTACCACATCAGCCTTAAAGAATACTTGCAAGGCAGAGTTAATGAGATGGCACGCAAAAAACACTGAACTCAGAATAAGTGTTCAAGGAACAATGGCTGTTACTGTAGTCACATGATTAAGTTCATCCACATTACTATTACTGGACTAGGGAGTGAACTTTAGCAAAGTGATTGTGAAATCAGCTGCTAAAATCACAGCTCGAATTCGAATCCTCACTTTACCAGGTACTCACTCAGTGTATGAGAATTAAAGGCACATTAAGTTCCAAGTACACAACACCACATGGTAATACACTCAATTTATGACAGCAATTGTGATTCTGGTCTATCAGTTGCTGCAAGCAGCCCTCACAGACAGGGAGTTTGTTTACTATCTCCACAGGCAATGTCAAACTCTGATCAGCTGTTACATAGTTTTCCCTGCTTGTTCTACTCATTGGTGTACTGGTTGGGTGCTGCTAGACCTAACCCACGCAGGAGTGCAAAGGAGGGAAATGTTCTGCAGAGTCCCAGATAGATGAGAGTCAATAATACCACTGCCTTCTTCCGCACAGGGCCTGGTAATAATCACAGAGTTGTCGCGAGTTAAAGAAATTTCAGGTGGTGCTAAGCACTTGCTGGATGCCTAGGCCGATAATCATTAACGTAAGCAACAAGACACTTCTACGAGGTTGGTACTATTAGCTTCAGACGAGAAAAATGAGGCTCCGAGAAGTTAAACAATTTGCCCTATCCACATCTAGGGCTCGACACTAGGTGGGTTTAAAGCCAGGGTTCGAGCGTCTCTCTACCTGCTGTCCAGGTTTCGGTTCCCAACTCGACCTAGGCCCCCCACTCCTCGGTAACCCCGAGCGGGCCCGCCTCTCTCTCTACCTCGGCAGAGCTGTCTGCGAAATGGAAGCCCACACCGGCGAGGCCGAGGCCTGCCTCCCGTGGCCCTCGCACCCACTCCCCCCGGTACGGAGCTCCCCGGTCCCCTTCCACTCCCCGGCTCACCTCGCCCGCGTCCAGCGTCCTAAGGTCAGGGTCCCACTCAGTGCGAGAGACGAGCAGCTCAGGCGGTCGGACCCCGGATGTGCCGGAACCTGCGCGCCGGAAATGACGTTTTTCGACAGTGGAAATGTGCGCTGGTTGCCGTGGGAGCAATGGAACGCTTGAGCGGTTCTGCCTCTAAAGCAGCGGGCTGAGATGCTTGAAAGGACAGGCGGATTTTCAGGGCCCTGAATGGCTGTGAGGGTGACATCCTGGCCCTGCCGGCCTCCCTGCCGAGCCCGCTTCATGGCGACGCCCAGCCTGTAATGACTAGTGTGGACGTCGCCGAGTCACCTCTGCGGGCTCCTTTGTCAGCGGTGGGATTCTAAATCTGTAAAATGGGTATATGATATAAGACTAGCTCATAAAATAGTTCTGAAGAATCGTGAGAGACATTAAGGGGGCTGGGATGCGGCATTCTTAGAATAATGATGGCCAATACCATATCCTGAATCTTTGGAGTCTCAGTATAGTATAAGTATCGTGTAGGCCCAGAGCAATTGCCTTATCTAGGTGTCTTAGGGAGTGAAGGAATGAATGAGCAAATTCTAGCGGTCCCAGGTATTCCCTCCAGGAAATCTTTCCATTCTCTTTATTTCCAACATGTTGTAAATAAATTTCATTCATTCACTAACCTAATAAAAATATACTGAGTGCCTACACTGCACTAGGTTCAGAGCACGCAATGAACAAAACAAGCGCCAGCTCTCCCAGGGTATCCCTCACCAGCTCTGAATTCTGTGTAGGCACAAGGGCCCTGGAGTTCTAATCTTAGCTCTACCACTTATCAACTGTGGACCTTGAGTAAGTCACTACATCTCTCTAAGCCTTAGTTTTCTCTTCAGCAAAATAGTTGAAGATCCAATGAGATAAAATATATAAGCCATATAAGCACACAGTAGGTGCTTAGGAAGTGTTAGCTGTTAATGTTTGCTTATGTTCTCTCTTTTTCTCCTCCCTACGATAGAAAGATCCAAGAGACAATTATTGGAGTGAACAAAGAGCACTGGACTTAGAGTCAAAGGACTCCGGTCTTACCTCCCATGGTTGTTAGTAATTAAATGAGAAACTACATGAACATGAAGTCAATTAAAAGTCGGCTTCTTGGGAATAGGGACCGTGATTTAATGGTCTCAGTATCCCCAGTGACATGTAGTGTCACTGTGCCTAACACAAAGTATGTTTTCAAGAAAGAAACTAGAAAGTGAGGTTTTAGTAGAGAAGGCCATGGGGAGAGAGTCTGACAGACTAAAAGTTCCACCAAGGGGCAGAGTGATGGAAACAAGATGACATAAACCATTTTGAGTCTGGGCCTGAAAATGTATATGCATCTATTTATGACCCAAAGCCAAAAATATAAGCAAGCTTAGCTTGGCTTCTCTGTAGCTCTGTCTATAGCTTTACAGCCAACTTTGTAGAGCTGCAGTTATTTTGATCATGAGGGACTGATGGATTTGCTTCACCAAATGAACCCCACCATGTGGCTTCTGGAGAAGAGAACTTAGTGGACTGTTGTGGAGTCATTAAGAATGTAGGCTATGATCAAGTGATCAGAGTGTATCCTTAAGAATGGAACCAATAGAAATCACGTACCACTTGATGTGATACCCTGAGCAGATCACAGCATTGCTTCTGTGATATTCCTGCACACCCTGAACCAAATCAGACAAACCCAAATAAAGAGACATTCTACAAAACAACTAGTCTGTACTCTTCAAAAGTGCCAAGATCGTGGACGTCAAAGAAAGACTGCAGTTCCAGAATGAAGAAGAGTAAGAGGCATGATGATTAAATGCAATCATATGATTCTGAACTGGATCTTTTTGCTGTAAAGGAAGTTTTTGGGACAACTGGTAAAATTTAAATGGGATTTGAGGTTTCCATGGTAGTGATGTATCCATGTTAATTTCCTGATTTTGATGGTTGTCCTGTGATTACATTGGAGAATGTGTTTTTTGGAAATACTAAAGTATTTGTGGATGGTAAGGCATCAACAGGAAACAATCTTAAATGATTAAGAAAAAAAAGTCTTTTTTTAATGGACTTAGAATTTTTTTTTTAATGAAGTTTCTGGAATAAAACTTCAAGGATCCCAATCTCTATTTTGCTGCTTCCTAGGTTTGGGACCTAAGTTTTTCATCTGTAAAATGAGGATAATAACAGTACTGCTCTAAAAGGGTTGTTTTCAAGACACCCCCCCCCCCCCCTAAAAAAAAGGCAGAGGTAGGGACTAATTAATGCATGTAAATCCTGGCATAGTAAGAGCTTCGTACATGGTTGTAACTATTTTTCATGTAAAAGACCCAAGCTCATACATTTGCATGGAGGGTCTCTCAGCCTCAAAGGTTAATGGTTTTTCACGATTTCTGGGTTCAAGTGCCCAGACTCAGGAAAAGCAAGGAGAGAAGCAGACAGATTTAGATTCAGGATTTCATATCCATCCTGGTCTCCTGTCACTGTCCAGAAAAACCCTTGCTTTGGGACTCAGGGACATCTAGGCCCGTGTTTAGATTCCCAATGAGGTACTCAGACATGTAGCCTTCCCAGAAGAGGTTGCCAGGCAACAAGGCTCCTCAGCAGGAGCCTAGCAGGACTCTCGGACACTCATCAGTCCATTCCTCCCTTTTTACAGCTGAGGCAATGGAGGAGGCCATGTCACAAGGAATGTGCCCAGGGTTACACAGTAAGTTTAAGGACAGAGCTAGGCCTGGAATCCAAGACTTCAGATTTCCAGGGCAATACTTTCTCTGCTGTACCACATGTGGGGCCCCCCTCATCATCACTGCCTACTTATTTGAACTAATACTTCTAGAGTGATTCCTATCTGCTCAGAGTCACAAAAACAAACCCTCTGAATACATTATTTCTTAGACTCCTCAACCTTCGGAGGTCGTTTCTATTATCACCTAAGTCCACACTCCTAATCACTCCTTTTTGCAGCCTGTGCTATATAACTCTGTTCCCACATTGCCTTCAAAAGATTTGGGGGGAAAATTCTTGCTCAGTTACAACTTTAAATGGGAAATGTTCTGCAGAGTCCCAGATAGATGAGAGTCAATAATACCACTGCCTTCTTCCGCACAGGGCCTGGTAATAATCACAGAGTTGTCGCGAGTTAAAGAAATTTCAGGTGGTGCTAAGCACTTGCTGGATGCCTAGGCCGATAATCATTAACGTAAGCAACAAGACACTTCTACGAGGTTGGTACTATTAGCTTCAGACGAGAAAAATGAGGCTCCGAGAAGTTAAACAATTTGCCCTATCCACATCCAGGGCTCGACACTAGGTGGGTTTAAAGCCAGGGTTCGAGCGTCTCTCTACCTGCTGTCCAGGTTTCGGTTCCCAACTCGACCTAGGCCCCCCACTCCTCGGTAACCCCGAGCGGGCCCGCCTCTCTCTCTACCTCGGCAGAGCTGTCTGCGAAATGGAAGCCCACACCGGCGAGGCCGAGGCCTGCCTCCCGTGGCCCTCGCACCCACTCCCCCCGGTACGGAGCTCCCCGGTCCCCTTCCACTCCCCGGCTCACCTCGCCCGCGTCCAGCGTCCTAAGGTCAGGGTCCCACTCAGTGCGAGAGACGAGCAGCTCAGGCGGTCGGACCCCGGATGTGCCGGAACCTGCGCGCCGGAAATGACGTTTTTCGACAGTGGAAATGTGCGCTGGTTGCCGTGGGAGCAATGGAACGCTTGAGCGGTTCTGCCTCTAAAGCAGCGGGCTGAGATGCTTGAAAGGACAGGCGGATTTTCAGGGCCCTGAATGGCTGTGAGGGTGACATCCTGGCCCTGCCGGCCTCCCTGCCGAGCCCGCTTCATGGCGACGCCCAGCCTGTAATGACTAGTGTGGACGTCGCCGAGTCACCTCTGCGGGCTCCTTTGTCAGCGGTGGAATTCTAAATCTGTAAAATGGGTATATGATATAAGACTAGCTCATAAAATAGTTCTGAAGAATCGTGAGAGACATTAAGGGGGCTGGGATGCGGCATTCTTAGAATAATGATGGCCAATACCATATCCTGAATCTTTGGAGTCTCAGTATAGTATAAGTATCGTGTAGGCCCAGAGCAATTGCCTTATCTAGGTGTCTTAGGGAGTGAAGGAATGAATGAGCAAATTCTAGCGGTCCCAGGTATTCCCTCCAGGAAATCTTTCCATTCTCTTTATTTCCAACATGTTGTAAATAAATTTCATTCATTCACTAACCTAATAAAAATATACTGAGTGCCTACACTGCACTAGGTTCAGAGCACGCAATGAACAAAACAAGCGCCAGCTCTCCCAGGGTATCCCTCACCAGCTCTGAATTCTGTGTAGGCACAAGGGCCCTGGAGTTCTAATCTTAGCTCTACCACTTATCAACTGTGGACCTTGAGTAAGTCACTACATCTCTCTAAGCCTTAGTTTTCTCTTCAGCAAAATAGTTGAAGATCCAATGAGATAAAATATATAAGCCATATAAGCACACAGTAGGTGCTTAGGAAGTGTTAGCTGTTAATGTTTGCTTATGTTCTCTCTTTTTCTCCTCCCTACGATAGAAAGATCCAAGAGACAATTATTGGAGTGAACAAAGAGCACTGGACTTAGAGTCAAAGGACTCCGGTCTTACCTCCCATGGTTGTTAGTAATTAAATGAGAAACTACATGAACATGAAGTCAATTAAAAGTCGGCTTCTTGGGAATAGGGACCGTGATTTAATGGTCTCAGTATCCCCAGTGACATGTAGTGTCACTGTGCCTAACACAAAGTATGTTTTCAAGAAAGAAACTAGAAAGTGAGGTTTTAGTAGAGAAGGCCATGGGGAGAGAGTCTGACAGACTAAAAGTTCCACCAAGGGGCAGAGTGATGGAAACAAGATGACATAAACCATTTTGAGTCTGGGCCTGAAAATGTATATGCATCTATTTATGACCCAAAGCCAAAAATATAAGCAAGCTTAGCTTGGCTTCTCTGTAGCTCTGTCTATAGCTTTACAGCCAACTTTGTAGAGCTGCAGTTATTTTGATCATGAGGGACTGATGGATTTGCTTCACCAAATGAACCCCACCATGTGGCTTCTGGAGAAGAGAACTTAGTGAACTGTTGTGGAGTCATTAAGAATGTAGGCTATGATCAAGTGATCAGAGTGTATCCTTAAGAATGGAACCAATAGAAATCACGTACCACTTGATGTGATACCCTGAGCAGATCACAGCATTGCTTCTGTGATATTCCTGCACACCCTGAACCAAATCAGACAAACCCAAATAAAGAGACATTCTACAAAACAACTAGTCTGTACTCTTCAAAAGTGCCAAGATCGTGGACGTCAAAGAAAGACTGCAGTTCCAGAATGAAGAAGAGTAAGAGGCATGAAGATTAAATGCAATCATATGATTCTGAACTGGATCTTTTTGCTGTAAAGGAAGTTTTGGGGACAACTGGTAAAATTTAAATGGGATTTGAGGTTTCCATGGTAGTGATGTATCCATGTTAATTTCCTGATTTTGATGGTTGTCCTGTGATTACATTGGAGAATGTGTTTTTTGGAAATACTAAAGTATTTGTGGATGGTAAGGCATCAACAGGAAACAATCTTAAATGATTAAGAAAAAAAAGTCTTTTTTTAATGGACTTAGAATTTTTTTTTTAATGAAGTTTCTGGAATAAAACTTCAAGGATCCCAATCTCTATTTTGCTGCTTCCTAGGTTTGGGACCTAAGTTTTTCATCTGTAAAATGAGGATAATAACAGTACTGCTCTAAAAGGGTTGTTTTCAAGACCCCCCCCCCCCACACACACCTAAAAAAAAGGCAGAGGTAGGGACTAATTAATGCATGTAAATCCTGGCATAGTAAGAGCTTCGTACATGGTTGTAACTATTTTTCATGTAAAAGACCCAAGCTCATACATTTGCATGGAGAGTCTCTCAGCCTCAAAGGTTAATGGTTTTTCACGATTTCTGGGTTCAAATGCCCAGACTCAGGAAAAGCAAGGAGAGAAGCAGACAGATTTAGATTCAGGATTTCACATCCATCCTGGTCTCCTGTCACTGTCCAGAAAAACCCTTGCTTTGGGACTCAGGGACATCTAGGCCCGTGTTTAGATTCCCAATGAGGTACTCAGACATGTAGCCTTCCCAGAAGAGGTTGCCAGGCAACAAGGCTCCTCAGCAGGAGCCTAGCAGGACTCTCGGACACTCATCAGTCCATTCCTCCCTTTTTACAGCTGAGGCAATGGAGGAGGCCATGTCACAAGGAATGTGCCCAGGGTTACACAGTAAGTTTAAGGACAGAGCTAGGCCTGGAATCCAAGACTTCAGATTTCCAGGGCAATACTTTCTCTGCTGTACCACATGTGGGGCCCCCCTCATCATCACTGCCTACTTATTTGAACTAATACTTCTAGAGTGATTCCTATCTGTTCAGAGTCACAAAAACAAACCCTCTAAATACATTATTTCTTAGACTCCTCAACCTTCGGAGGTCGTTTCTATTATCACCTAAGTCCACACTCCTAATCACTCCTTTTTGCAGCCTGTGCTATATAACTCTGTTCCCACATTGCCTTCAAAAGATTTGGGGGGAAAATTCTTGCTCAGTTACAACTTTAAATAGACTGATACCATAGAAACAATCTGTAAGTGGTATTTCAAAGCTGATATATTTAAAGTCTAGCACAAGTACCTTTTCTAGGACAGTGACATTATACAGTTGTACATGGCTTATTCTTATTTTGGATCTTGCCACAAAAATATATATCATGTCCTGAATTGAAAATCTGGATCAACTGAGATTAACAAGTTTTGTTTCCCTTTAAATGTTTCTTATAGATGGTTTCTATCCTTTCAAGAACTTGTGAACACTATTGTTATATAGAAGGGTGGGACATGAGGTTCCACAGGCCTGAGACATCTGTAAGGCAAGCATCCTCAAGACACAGGTGAGGTGAGGAACCACAGCCTTCATCATTCATTTATTCATTCAACCTTCATCATTCATTCATTCACTCACTGAGTCACTAACACATATTTAGTAAGTTCCTATGTATCATCTATTGCAGTTTAACAATTACCTTCAAATCGAGAGCTGGAAACAACAGTGAATATTATCACACAATTTCTTTGGGCGGGAATTCAAGAGCGGCTCAGCTGGCTTGTTCTGACTTGGGGTCTTCCTTGGGACTGCAGTCAAGATGTCAGCTGGGACTGCAGTCATCTACAAGCTTGACAGGAACTGGAGTGAGTTCTAGGTGACTCACTCACATGGCTGGCAGGCTGGTGCTGGTTGTGGGCAGGAGGCCTCAGTTTCTTGCTACGGGAACTTCTACCTAAGACTGTTGAGTGTCCTCATGACATAGTGACTGGCCTCCCTGAGGATGAGTTGAATCAAGAGAGAAGGACAGAACCACCAGTGTTTTTATGATCTAGTCTCAGAAGTCATACACTGTTATTTCCCCAATATCTGATTAGTCACATGGTCAGCCCTATTTAATAGAGTTACCAGATTTAGCAAATAAAAATACAGGCTGCCTAGTTCAATGTGAATTTCAGTTAGTATTGTAAAATACTAAGAAGTCATTCATTGTTTTATCTGAAATTTAAGTTTAACCATTTATCTAGTATTAATCTGGAACTCTATCTCTACTCAGTATGGAAAGGGATGACATACAAAGGGGTGTGAATTGCAGGAGGAAAGAACTACTTGGGGCCACCTTGGAAGCTAGGCATATGCAGGTAAATGATGAGCAAAGAAAAACAATAGTTCTCAAACTCATAGTTTACAGTCTAGTAAGACCAACTTGAATCAAATCACCAAGCAAATAAATGCAAAATCTCGACTTTGGTACAGTGGTTCGAAAAGAAGTAGCTGAAGCTTGGGACAGGGAGGGGGTTGTCATCAGAAGAGCCATTTTTATGTTTTGTAGAATGAGCTTTTACATGTGACTTTGTGTTTGTGTGTATGTTGGGCGGGGGGCAGCCTATGGAAGGTTCTGCCTCTAGAAGAAGGAAACAAAATCCTGAAAATACACACACACAAATAAATACATGCAAAAAATGGTGAAAACCGAATAAGGTCTGTGGTCTGTAGCCCATAGCTTTGTACTCATTTTGATGTCGGCTGCAGTTGTGTAACATGTCAGTACTGGGGAAACTGCCAGAAGGGACTCTTTGTACTACTTTTGCAACTTCATATCAACCTACAATTAGTTCAAAATAAAAAGTTAACCAACAACCCATTTAAAAAAAAAAAATATCCAGCTATTGCAGTGGAAACAAGGTTAGATCAGAATAATCCAGACTTGTGGAAGGGACTTAAGTCAGAATAGGGCCACTTGGTCAAGAGCACATCTGGTAAGTGGGGCTAGAGCTTCCACCTGAAGGAATGGCATTCCCTTTGTTAATGATCCTGAGAAGTGTTTGTTTAAAACAGAGGACAGGGCAGTAGATGTCTTCCTGGTTCTAGGCCCAGATTTTGGCTTGGGGACGTCTGGAGGAGCTCCATCAGTGGGAAGAACTGTCCTTGGACTCCAGGCGGAGGCTGGAGAAACCCCCCAAGAAGTCTGGGGTTTGGGATGGGCTAGCCTTCTGGGGGCCTGGAATCACTATTTCAATATAAAGAAAAGGTTTGTGCTCGCTTTGGCAGCACATATTCTAAAATCAATATAAAGGAAAGGTATGTCTTTATTTTGTACCCTAATTGAGGGTACAATTTGATGAGAGGGAACATTTGATGAATTCATACAGTATGTGATGACTTGCAAGTGAGGCTGATAAATTGGTTTTTATGATGACTGTGGCTGATTCTCTTTTTCAGAGATGACCACAACGCCTGTTACCCCACATGCTTTTCTGTATTGTGACCTTGCCATTCCACCAGCAAATGGAGTCTATTTCTCTACTTCCTTGGATGTGGGAGGGCCCTATGATTGCTTTGATGAACTATGTGGAAGTGACACTGGGCCATTCCCAGGCATACTCTTAACTCAGGGTCCCCAACCCCTGGGCCACATACTAGTACCAGTCCATAGCCTGTTAGGAACTGGGCTGCACACCAGAAAGCAGCAGGCAGGCTGGTGAAGCTCCACTTATATTTGCAGCCGATCCCCAGCACTAACATCATGGCCTCAGCTCCACCTCAGATCATCAGGCATTAGAGTCTCATAGGAGAACCAGTTCCTGAGGCCAAAAAGGATAGGGACCACTGCAGCTGATTAGAAGTTGTGCTGCTTCTAGTCTCTTGCAACACTTGCTCTAGGGAGAGGCCAGCTGCCATATTATTATGACTATCTTGAGACTACCATGCTGTGAGGAAGCCCAGGTTATTTGTGTGGAGAGGCTACATGACAGAGATGCCCCCCAAAAGCCTCTACATGCTCCAATCATCCCAGCCCAGGCACCATACATGTGAATGAAGAAGCTTTCACATGACAAAAGTGCCAGTCACGGTCTGACTGTAAGAACCACCCTGCTCACTCTAGTTAACTCCCAGAGCTGAGAGATTTTACAATAATTTGTTTTAGGTCCCTATGTTCAGGGCTGGTTGATTTTTCAGTAATAGATGAGTGGAACAATGAATGAAGCTGGACGTCTTCTGCTTCCCAGTGAGTGCTGACCATGGGCTTCCTATGTTTGTAACTCCATCACTGCCCATCTCACTGCAGTCTCAAGAAAGGAGATACAAGAATTGTTTTACACTGTGGTTTCATCACATCCTGCCTATGTCACCCATCAGCTCCTCCTAATAAACCTGGGAAGTTTAACTTCCCCATTCTACAGATAAAGAAATGCAGGCTCGAGCCACTCAACTGCTACGTTGGCCTGATTCCAAAAAATCCAAGCCCCAAACCAGTGTGAGTCACTTCCTTCCCAAAGCCTTGCTATTAACATCTTTAAAGATTTGAAACTCTTCTGAGCCCAGCTGATCTCTCAGCATTTGGGGGCCGTGGAGTAAAAGGTTAATCAGTAGGCTTGGAGAAATCAAACCCCACACATGCCAAAGAATGGATTGGGCCCTTGACCAGCTCCTGGAATTATCACCTCTTAAGCCCTTGGAATATTGTCTAATAAGAGTGACCCTGGGCCACACTAGGCCAGTTAGTCGATGCCAACAACATGACTTATGATGGAGACTGTGAGTCGTGCTATATCATTTGACTCTTGGAAGGGCTGGAGACTAAGTAACTGGAGACTAAGTAACTGGAGACTAGGGTGAGTCATATGGCTGCCCTACGCCTATGTGACTGCTGCTCAAGAAGAAGTGCTGGATGCCAAAGCTCAGGTGAACCTTCCTGGGTGGCAGTACTGCATCCGTGTTGTCACACAGCATTGTTAGAATGACGCGTGTCCCTAAGATTTCGCAAGGAAAGGATGACTAGAAGCTCACACTTGGTCTCTCCAGGACTCTGCTCGACGTGCCTTTTTCTTTTGCCGATTTTAACCTGTATCTTTTCATGGGAATAAACCATAACCATGAGTCTAACAGGTTTTCTGAGTTCTGTGAATCCTTCTAGCAAATCACTGAACCTGAGGGTGGCCTTGAGGTCCCCTGACACAGGAGTTCAGCTGTGCCTTGAATGGACTTATTCTTCAGCCTTTTCTCGTCATCAATCAAACTGACAAAATTCAATATGGATAAACAAAAATCTATTCACTCTGTAAAGTAAGGCACAGACAAATGAGTCCCTGTTCACTTTATTCAAATAATATATTTTTTTCTTTGTGAAACTGAGTAGAACCGAGGAAGAATCAAAGTAAGCCTCATATATTAAATTTTTAAATAGATTCTTGGAATTCAAAAGTGAGGGTCAATAGGAGAGGCACAGGTTGTGGGCCTTGTCCCAGCAAACAAAGCCACCAAGGTAGTCCTGCAAATGAAGGAAGGTGGCAAATCCATTTCTTAAAAAAAGTTCTTGAGGGGAAAAATAAAAAATACCTAAGTTTCAAAAGCCGGACTACTTCCACGCTCTTCATTCTCTTCGTTCACTACCCGGGCGTGTCCGAAGATAGAGTTTCAAGGAAAATTTTCAATGATTCAGGCTTGCAAACATATGCAAATACATTCCTCATCAGCAGTCCTTTTTTTTTGGCGATTAATAGCAAGCAATATGCTTGGATTAGAGGTCCGATTTCCACTCGAATGCAAAGTTTCTTCTCTTCTTGGCAACAAAGCCACTTGCAGAGACCTGAAAGGAAGGAAACCACATTAGCCCCAGAGGAACAATTCTGAAATAGATCTTTTATATTTATATGTGTGACTGCAGAACGTATGGGCTTCATGCATTCGCATAAGATGTGAGGTTATCTATATGCATCCCAGATGGCCAGAGAGAATTTAAATCCCGTTTCTCGGGTTCTTCCTCATGTCTCAACCTGCATACACCTGATCTCAAAGATACACTTTTCTTATTTATGAAGGGCAAATGGCAATGACTGCATGATAAATGCCAATGAATGTTTGGGGGCGAGGGAAGACTTAGCATTTGTTCAAGGCCAATCCTATACCAGTAATGTAGGGAGGAGGCAAGATAACTAAAATGTTAAATCGAGCTATTTTCAGAGACTAATCAGCCCTACAGCCAGATCACAAGGAAACCTGAAGAACACAAGGAGATTTCTGCTGGGATTGCTAACAAACCATTTCCCCACACTGAAGGGAAAACAGAAAAACAGAATCTTTAAGTGGTACCCTACACAAAATAAAATCATTCATTCCCTATGGCTAAAATCATGGAGAACCGATGGATCAAAGGCTGGGAACTGCCAGCAGGCCTTTCACGCTACATATTCTTACCTTTTCTCTGCTACATACTCTTACCTTTTCTCACCGTAAGCCCATATTATAGGAAAATGGGTAAACAAAGTCTTTAAACTATAATTCACAGAAACTAAGGATGATATATAAACTGGATTCTCCAGACACTTGGGGCTTTTGTTCTTATCTGGGCATTCTGTCTTTGCTTTTCCCTTTCTCTAATAAATGCTCCTTTTGACTAACTTTGGAGGGCGTTTGAATTCTTTCTTGCGCTCAGCAAAGAACCCTTTAGGATCTCAGTGCAGGGCTTGAGCTCCCCCCAAACTCGGATGGAGCCCTATCCTGAATCACCAGGAATCAGCTAAAGCACCCTGTATATGGTTTCTCTTTTAAACAGTGTTTAAACAGTGAACCGAGGGGTATATCTGGCTTTTGTCAGCAAGAATATTCAAGATTCTACTAACGGATCTGTAGGTAGAGCAAGGGGAATAGAGTAAGGGAGAAACACAGAGAACATTTGTTTCCATGTGAGGTTTTTTTTTTCCCTTTGGAATTAAATAGAACTTCAGGATCTCAGCAAGACTCAAGATGGGAACCCTGATAATGACAGGGGCTGAGTGTCGCCAGCCTTGTAGGTTGGTGCCAAGTGGATTTCAAAAAAAAAATGAAAAAAAAAAATGCTGATTATTTAAAAATAAGGAGACTAAAAATAAAGTCTCGGTTAGAAGTGTTGTTTCTGTCTAAAAGACTAGGGAAAATAGCAATGGAAGTTGGTTCTGACCTCTCTGTAAGTCCAAATTTCCTTGTGCCTGATAAGAAGTGGGGGGCGGACATAAGGAAGTGAGCTTACTCACTGGACTTAACTCCAGTGCCTGCAACCACAGCATGGGCCCATTACTCCCACGTGGCCAGCTCACTTCCTCTCAAGGCTACGCTTGTTGGTGGACACTGGTGAAGCCCCATTCTCCACATGTGGAAAATGGAGGCTGAGATGAGTCAGTTCTTACATCTTTGACTTCAAGTTCAGAAGCTGTTCTCCTATCCCTTAGCCAAAATATAGATGGATAAATATACACTTAAAATTGTTCCTTAAAAGCAAATTCTGGGGGGAGATGACTTTTGGGTGGCTCTGTGGTCTTGGGCAAGGCAAAGCCTTTCTCTGGGCTTTGGTTTTTCTCTTCCGTAGAATGGGACAATCAGGTCACCTGCCTCCTAGGGCTGCTGAGAGTTAAATGAGAAACACAGGAGGAGCACTGGGCCCAATGCCACAGGGGCTTATTCTTAGACTAGAACTGCTTGTGGCTATTGTTAGAATATTAATTGCTCTGGGCCGAACCCGATGTTGTTTACTGAACTGACAGCATTCCATGCAAAAATGGTTCTAGAATCCCTCATCACACTGGTCCTCCGGGCCCCCTCTCTAATGCCAGACAAACCTTCATCAGGTTGGCTCCACACTGATCCCTGCCCCCACCCTTGTCCAGAGCTAGGAGACTAAGCCTTGATTCTATAAATAGCTCCCCGGCCTATCACCATGGAAACCTCCCAGAGGGCTGGGTCAGCCCACCTTGATGGACACTCTTCCCCAGGGAGGCGCTGGAAAGGCAAGCTTTTCAAAAAGTGGATTCTGGGCTCAGAAGTGGCGGGTGCCCCCAGCGAAGTCTGCAGGCCTACCTGGAAATCATGAACTTCCCAAGTGGGAGGAGGTGCTGTTCTGGTTCACCTGGAAAAAGACAACATACAGAGAAAGGGGTTATGACCAAGTGTGGGTGCTAGGGTCTTGCTGCTCTGAGGTTTATCCCTCAGCATCATTGCATCGGGCACACACATGCACTCGTTCATTGAATATTTACTGCACACCCACTATGTGCCAAGTGCTGGGGATATGTGAACATGACAGACCCAGTCCTATTCTCATGCAGCTTACATTCTAATACAGTGAGAGCGTGTTAAACACATAGGCAAGATAATATCAACCCCGGGCAATACAGTTGGCTGATGTGTGTGACTGTTGTTGGGACTACTTCACATAGGGTGGTTAGGGATGACACAAGGGGATGACATTTAAGCTGAAGTGCAATGTCCTGGGTTCCAGTTCTTAAAACATGTGAGATCTCCAAGCAGCTTCTGTATGCTAATGGGATCACTGGTGGCAGGGTGCCTCTAGAAAGCTTCAGCATGGTGGCAGCTGGTCACCAGAAAAACCAAGGCATGATTAAAGGGCTGGAAATTTCAACCCCACACCCCTCAGCCTCTGGGGAAGGGAGAGAGGCTGAAGACTGAATAAATAACCAATGGCCAAACGATTGAATCCATCATGCCTACTTCATGAAACCTCCATAAAAACTGCTAAGCGACAGGTTCGGAGAATTTCCGAGCTGGTGAACACATCGAAGTGCTGTTGGGGTGGGGGGGAGGTTCACGCATCCAGAGCATGGGATCCCCACTCCTTCCCCCAAACCTCACCCGATGGATCTCTTCCATTTAGCTGTTCCTAAATTGTGCCCTTTATAATAAACCGGTGACCTGGGAAATAAACAACTTACCTGAGTCTTGTAAGTTGTTCCAGCGAATTATCAAACCTGGGGAGTAGAGATCATGGGAAGCCCCAAATGTGTAGATAGCCGGGCAGAAGTGCGGGTAGCCTGGGCACCCCACTGCAGCTGGCATCTGAAGTGGGGGCAGCCTTGTGGGAATGTGCCCTTAACCTGCAGGGTCTGATGCTATCTCTGGGAGTCGGTGTCAGAATTGAACTGAATTATTTTGACGCCCAGTTGGTGTCCAGACAGTCAGAGAATTGGTTGTTGGTGTTGGAAAATACCCCATAAACCAAAATCTAAAAGATGAAAACAAGGCCTGACATGCAAAGATCTGGGTGGAAAAGCATTCCCAAAGGGGGAACAGCAATGACCTGGAAGGGGGAGGGCGTTTGGAGCCTGCTTTGCATTAGTCGTCATTCTAACATGTGAGCTGCTTTGCTCTGCTGGCTTAATATTTCTCCATATTTTGGGTTTCATAATTACCATTTTGGATGGCTATAAAGGCTTCTGTAGAATGTGTGTGCCATCATTTACTTAACTGTTGACCTAAGATAGTTTCCAATTTTTGCTATATCCTGAATAAAGTCCTGAGCACAGTGGAGGGCAGTGGAGGGGATGGGGGAGGGGAAAGCCAGGGTCTGGTGTGCAGGGCAGCTCGTCAGAGGGTGGGAGTGCCCACGATGACAGAGAACATGCCATTCCTTCGAATTTTGTTTCTTACACAGCAAAAAATCAGCCTCAGGCCAGCTAGATGTCTTGAACACGCCCTACACTGCAGGGGACTGTCAACTGGTCCAAAGCTTTTATGAAACAATTTTAGCCTTGTAGTTCAAAAAGTCTTAAAAAGATCTGAATGAACCATTCTACCCACTGATCCTACTTCTTAAAAATGTATTTTAAGGAAATGATTCAGTAGAGCCCTCCCACCCTTGCCCCACAGAGGAAAGTCAAAATCAGAGTGATGTGCACGTGACATAATTTGGGGTATTTCCCAAAAGCAGAAAATGATCTTAAGGCAACAGTCAAATGGTGGCACATAAAAATAATGCATTCCAGAGAATACTGTGTAGCTAGCTATCCAAAATGGCAAGAGTGAAACCACAAGATGGAAAAACATTAAGAAAGCAAACAAAGCAGCTCATGCATTGGAATCTCCATGAAAGCAAAAATGCAAATCCGGGTGGGTTTCGAATTGTGGATAATTCCTCTCACTCCCGCTTCTGTTGTTCTTGTTACATCATCTCTTTGGTTAAAAGAGATAATAAATTACTACTGACTAATTCTGGCGACATTTTTTCACAGTGGCTAAGGATGGGTCTCTGATCTCACAAAGGGAGTGTGGACTTCGCCCCAAAGAACAGAGATGTGCACAAAAGCTGTGTTCCCCAGGCAATCAGACTTCATGAATTTGAGAATTAAATTGGGGATTGGCACAGGGTGGCCTGCCCTTTATTTGCCAAATTAAATACACACACACACACACACACACGCACGCACACACACACATTAAAACTACTAATTTTAACACTGCCACTTCACTTAAAAGGGAGCGCTTTAACACTAAAAGGAGGACAGCTATAATGTTGATGAAGGGAGAGTTCTTCTTGACATGCTCCATGGACCGCCTGCCAGGGACAAAGGACATACCCAGGGTGCGTGAGCAGCACAGCCATGGGTGTGTGCACAGGGATGCAGAAGGGTATCACGTCTGCATCTGCACATATACCTGTATCACATGACCCTCATGTTTCATTTTCTGGTAGACTGAAGAAAATGTTGTGCTGGGTCATGTCTGAGAATTGCTGCTTTAAATAAAACTGAATTTGGGGCTAAAGACAGAGAGTTCCCACCAAGTCCCTCCAACTGCTTTCGAGCAAGGAGACAGTTGAAGGAAGGGGCTCAGGCAGAAGGGCTGCTGAGACCTGGCCCCAGCTAGATCAGACACTTACAGAGTCTCTGGCCCAACCCCCATGTCCACTCAATTTTCTGACAGGGAAACTATCATCCATATTAGAGAAGGGAAGTGTCTAAAGGCACGCGGCAAGCTAGTGGTATGACCAGATAAACAGAACTCAGAAATTCCTGTGGAGTTTCTAACCTGAAAATATCCTTTCAGATTGGCTGGTGTTTTATAGTCCCCTTTCAAAACCTAGGAAAGAGAAAAGAGATATCAATGATTATCATGAAAATGATCAAAAAATAAAATTTAGTCCATTACCTCCACATCCACTTACTCTCCCTCCCATCCATCCATCCATCCATCCATCCATCCATCCATCCATCCATCCATCCAGATGATCCACAAGTAATAATAAAGACAAGTAAGCAAGAACATATCAAACCACAGGAAGTGCTACAAAGAAAGTAAAACAAAAGGATGTGCTCAGGCGTGCCCAGAGGGCTTCTTTTGAGTGTATGATTAAAAAAACCTCTTGGAACAGGTGATCTTTGAGCTGAAGCTCAATGACAAGGAAAACTAGCCAGGCTAACCTCTGAAGGAAAAGCATTCCAGGCAGAGGACACAGCCAGGGGAAAGGCCCTGAGCTGGAAAAGAGAAAATTCCTGGCCTTTCCACTATCTTGTGATATATAGGGCACCAGTGCTGTCCAATCCTGATAATGCAAACCATCCATGTAACTCAAAAATTTTCCAGTAGCCACATTTAAAAAAAGCGAATCAGGTAAAATTAATTCTAGTAATACCTTTTATTTAACCTGATATAGCTAAGATATTACTATAACATGTAATCAGTATAAAAATGATTAATGAGAAACTGTACATACATCTTTTTGTACTACGATTTCAAAATCCAGTAAGTATTTCACACATACAGCACCTTTCAATTTGGACTAGTCACATTTCACTGGTCACAGCTCAATGCCCACACAGAGTTAGTGGCTAGTGGCTATCATGGACAGTGCAGGTGTAGAGTATAAACAATTTCATTAACACTGGGGTCCTTTCAATCAGAGTTTACTGTGTCCCAGGGTTTATTACAGGAACAGAGAGTGTCTACAGAATACGTAGACAGACACACACATACACACACATACACGGCTTTCAATGAGGGGACTTAGCTTTGTAGTAATAGCAAAACCACTATGAAGACTAAACAAGTGACAAGCGTTTGACGCTTGCTAAGACTTGTGGAACCCCTCAGGGAGGACACCTCTTTGGAAGGAAACTAAAGACATCTTCCATTTTAAACACACAACGGAGCTCCAGAGAGCTGATCTTAATCATCAGTGCTCATCGGAACTTTTTATACCACACACAAAATTGGGCCTTACTCCAGGAGCTTCTGACCCACAGTCTGGGGTAAAGAGACTTCAGGGAGTCTCTGTCTTTAAAGAGACTTCAGGGAGCTGCTGCTGAGCCCCTGGCTGAGAATGTGGGGTAAGGAGAGCCCCACCTGGTGGTGCTGTGGTTTTCATCCTGCTCCCATTGCTGCTCCTGAGAGGCAACATGGGAGGCTGGATTTCAAGATCATTTCAAAGAGAGTTCTTCTTTTTAATCCAGTTAATTTAATTTTTTATTGTGAAATAAGACATGCATACAGAAAAGTAGATAAAATGCATAAGTACAGTTTAAAGAATAACTATTGTGAAATAATAAAAATTAATAAATGACACTATTTATAATAGAAATAATAAACGAATAAAAATAAACCACATCCAGTTTGCCAACATCCACGCTGTCAGTGTGGTCTGGGCATCTACACGGGCTCTCTGCAGATTCCCATAAATAGATGTTTGCAAAGTCCACTGATGTCATGGGAAGAGGAAGTGATGAGACCCACAGATGGGCTTATAGCTCAATCACAAGGGCAGGGCCCCCAAAGCTCAATGTTTGTAAATTCTCTCTGTTAAAAAGAGAGGCTGCGCATGTCAGAGAGGTGTAAAAGACTTGTTAGCACCAAACGGAGTCTTTCTCCTGGAGTTAACTGAAGGATGAGAGGAGACTTGAGAAAGGAATGACTTTCTTTTTCTTTGTGATTCAACACGAAGGAACTGTGTACTTTTTATAATCAGCACGTAATTAAAATGCTGAGCTTGGCTTAAATTAAGATTCTGGGTCTTAATAGCATAAGAACTAAAAGGCCCTTCCTCAGGCCTGGGTCCCTTTTTCAAGTATTTTCTTTAACTTAGTGTCTCTAGGGAAGTGAGAACACAGCACCCAGAGTAAACTAGAAGCTGTGACAGCAACATGTAAATAAGACCACGAATTAGACCTTTATGATTTCAAAACATCTTGTCAAGATTTCCCTTGACCATCTTAACTAATGAGGACTTAAAAAGTAATTCGAACTGGACATAACTCATATTTGACTGAGAAATCAACAGTGAATCTTATGCAAGCATGAAAGGGACCAATGGTTTATTTATACCCAGTCTCAACATAGAGTTGAAGTGCTTTATAAATGAACAAACAACTGGGAAAACAGAGAGGAAATGGTAAATAAGAGTAGAGAAATAAAATGAAATTAGTGCACAAATGGGCATGCTGGTAGATGCTAGAGAGAGGCTACCGGTTGGCTCTGAGCTACCTTGTGGCCCAAGCAAAAACGGAAATACAAGCATTCATAGGATTCACTATGTCCATAAGATAGAAACAAACCAGCTGCTTA
>NW_011889032.1:488391-497822 GCF_000151845.1 Pteropus vampyrus | reverse complement strand
TTTTTACGCCTACAGCACCTGGTCTTCCTAGGTGGTCTCCCATCCATGTACTAACCAGGTTGACCCTGCTTAGCTTCTGAGATCAGACGAGATCGGGCATGTTCAGGGTGGCATGGCTGTAGACTGTTAGGTCTTAGTAAGTGTTAGCTTTTTCTCGCTCCCTCTCCCACATACATACACACAGAAAATCTGTGGTTTTGTCTGCAGTTTCTAAAACAGAAATTATATGCTCTATTTATTGGAAATTATTTTTTTCTACTCAACACCACCTTCTTTTTCCAGCTGTGTAGTATTCCTCCGTAGCACATTTTTAAATTCTCCTAAAGACGGACACTTACGTTGCTTTCAAGTTTTTGCTGTTACGATGCACCACCATCATCTTAAACGTACTTCCTTATGTTCCCCTATAACAAGCTTACCCAGCCATCAGAATCGTGGAGATTCTACCAGTTTGGGGGCCCTCCATGATGAAAGGTGGGGAATTCCCAGGCTGGAGGGTCTATTTCTAGATGCTTCCATCCCAATAAGAGGTAACTTGGAGAAGAACAGATACAAAAAGATGTAGCAAAAGGAAGACAGGATCGGGGAGAGAACTGGGGAGGGTGAAAAGGTGTGGACTGGTGGGAAGAGCAGGGATTTGGAGTCTGCAGACCTGGATTTAAGTCTCAACTCTAGTCGGTGTGTCAGAGATCTTAAATATGTACTTGGCCCTTGCCACAACCCTTCTATTTCTGGGGCTTTGTGGACAGAAATAACACAGACACGACCCAGAACATGAATGTGAGAAATGCTTGCTGTGGGTCAATAAAACTAGAAATAACCAGTGTCTAAAAATAGGGGATATTAGACATGGTGATCTGTGTAGTGGATTATTATGCAGCCATCCAAAGTGACATCACAGAGAAGTGCTGGGGGGCCATGAGCAAGTGGTCCCAAATACAAAGTGGAAAAAGGTTACAGAGGAAAACGTTTTATCAATGTTCCCTGACACAGGTCCAGCAGGACATATGTCAAAATCTGAGTCATGGAATTATGGATTGTTTTCCTTTCTTGTTTAGTGTGTTTTCCCAATTCCCTGCAATAAAGATGTGTTCCTTTGGCAATCTGGTGTTTTGCCATGAGAATTTACAAAACCCCAGCTCCAGCACCAACCAGCTAGGGTACTCAGCACATGGGCACTTCACTGCTTGGGGAGAGCTGCTGTAACCCCCCAGCTCCACTCAGGAGCTCTTGGGAATGGAGCCTGACAGGGACCAGCCATGAAGAAAATCAAGAGGCACGTCCTGGGAAGGACCACTCTTTCTCTGGGCTCTCCAGGATGCTCCAGCCTGATCAGATGGTGATACAGAGATAGCGCACTTTGACCCTGCACTTTCTTCCCAAAGGAGGAAGGAAGAGAGCAAGGGACAGAAGAAGGGTGGGAGGAGGGGAAGTTCTGAACACGGAGAGCTTGAGAGAGCACAGGCTCTGGAGTCCATCACACCTGGGCTTAAGTCTCAGCACCACGCTTTGCCAGCTGTGTGGCCTTAGGCCAGTAACTTTTCTCTGAGATTCAGTTTCTTCAACTACAAAATAGGATAAGTGAAGGTCCTGTGTCTTCGGGTTGCTGTGGTGATTAAAGGAATGATGTTTGTTGGGGACTTAACTCAGTGCTTGCCACAGAGCAGGCGCTCATTAAATGGTAGTGAGGTTGAGGATGATGAGTATTCCAATAAAAGCAATATCAACACTAACAATGATAACAATAATAATAGTAATAGTAGCCCCTAACATGTTTTACCCTATTTGATGCTGATAGGTATCTACTTATAAGGTAGATGGATCATAGCCCCATGTTACAGATGAGGAAATGCAGGCACTGAGAGGTTGAGCCACTTGCTCAAGGTCACACAGCTAGGAAGTTGCAGAGCTGGGATTTGAACCCAGACAGCCTGGTTCCAGAATTCATGTTCTTAACCTTTACCCACTACAGCCTTGCTACGAAGCATATTCAAAGTTTGCTGATTCTGTCAGAAAAAAGCAATTGCCCCCCTATTTTTGGATAATGAAGATGAGCCACAGAGAGGTATAAGTGATTTGCTCAATGCCACAGAACTATGAGTTGGGATATCCGGTTCAAGGCCCTGCTCCGGACCAGCCCCTTTCTCAGATCTTCTCCATTACAACAGAGGCAGCTGAGACTCAGAGAGGCATAGTGACTTGGCTAAGGCCACACAGCTCAGAGAGGCTGAGACCATCTTCCCACCTAGTGCCTCCGACTCTAGGACTAGGGGTGTGGGTGGAGCATCGGGGGCTCCACTCACTTGGACAGGGAGACGCCACCAGGCTTGCCAATGAGGTCCTCATGGTGCAGGACAGCATCGCTCCAGGCGATGCCAAGGAAGTCGAGAATGAGCTTGAGGGAACGCCTGGGGTGCAGCACCAGCTGCTCGTAGTACACAGGCAGGCACTTGTCCTTGCCCACCTCCATACACTGGGCGTACATCACCTCGATGGCCTTGTTCCACTTGGTGAGGCAGTCACGGTAGCTGCTGAGGTCGAAGCCTGCAATGGTGACCTTGCGTGTGATCATAGAGTGCACAGAGGCCCGGCCGTCCCGTACCATCAGCAGGAACTTGGAGTTAGGGAATAGGCGTGACAGGTAGACTGAGGACTTGAGGGTGAAGGGGTCCTTGTTGCAGAGCACACGAGCAGGCTCTCCGTGCTTGGCGATCACCTCCAGGATGAAGGCCTGCATGGCGGCGTCCAGCACCTCATCTGTCACGCCGGCCTCGTCCAGCCGCAGCTTCTCACGGCCCGACTTGGACCAGGCCTGGCGCATAGCCAGCACGCGCGGGATGATGCGGGTCTCCTCGCCACAGCGCACCTCAGGGTGGGCATCCAGCATGGCACGCATCAGTGTGGTGCCGCTGCGGGGCACGCCACCCACGAAGATGAGTGGCATGGCCTTGCCATAACGGTACTCCACGTGGTCCATGCCCGTCATCACCAAGTCCTCCTGCTCTGGTCGCATGGCCCACCGGGGGCTCCGCGGACCCTCCAGCACCGCCCGGCACTCCAGCACCTGCTGCCCCAGCTGAACCGCCAGTACCAGGGCCAGGGCACAGCCGGCTGCCAGCAGCGCCCTCCGCACCGACAGGCGCATAGTGGGCCTGGGGTGGGGGGCCTGCTTCAGCGACAGGTCAATGGGAGGCCCGCCAGGCTCACATCTGAGGAGAGAGAAGGGTACACGTGGTCAGGGAGGTCTGTGAGCTGCGAGCCCTTTACCATACAGACCCCAATGACAGCAAACGTGAGGATGCAGACAGTCACAGCAGAGAACTCGCTCACCAAACCGGGCACTTCATCTATCTTAACACATGAGATCTTCCAACCACCTTCAGGGTAGGTGCTATTATCACCCCAGAGGATGCTGGAGCCAGACGACCTAGGTTCAAATCTCTTTTCGCCATTTCCTAGCTGTGGGATCTTGCTCAGTTCCTTCATCTCTCAGTGCCTCAGTTTCCTCATCTGATCAATGGACAGAGTAGTAATTATTTTTAAACTGATTATCAAAATGTGGACAATAATAATGCACTAGAACGTCAGACTCCAGCAGCGCATCATTTCACAAGGACACAGTTTTTGCTTGTTTTGTTCACGGCTGTCTCCCCAGCTCCTAGCACAGAGCCTGGCACCTGCTAGGTGCTCAATAAACATTTATGGACTATGTCTTGGTTAAATGAGCAGGGCCTGGTACAGAGAAAGTGCTACGAGAGAGGATGGAAACTGATGCGTGGTGAGGTTGCTCACAGGCACTTGACTGGAAAGCAGCCAAGTCAGAGTCCTAGAATCAGATCCCAGCCAGCCAGCTCTGGAGTCTGCTCTGAATGACCACACTCTGCAGCTGTAGGAGCTGTTTTTCAGGAGAAGGTGCAGAATATCGTGGTCTGGGTTTCTTCTCAAATCCCCATCTATTCATTCCATCTTCATTCATTAAATACTTATGAAACACGAAAAGGTGCCAGACACGGTGCTCAGGGCTGGGGACATGAGACAGCCAGGCCTCTGGCCTCGAGGAGCTTATGTCCTAGTCGGGGATGCAAACGGTATACATGCTATTGCCAGGCTGTGGTAACAACCTGCATAGAAATGAGCTGAACACTGTGAGAGGGACCAAGCAGAGAGGGCATCTTGGAGGAAGTGACATCCAAGCCAAGACCTAAATGAGAAGGAGCTGGCCATGTGAAGATGTGTGGAAATGTGGGAAGGGTGCTCGAGGCAGAGGGAACAGAGAGTGCAAAGATCCGAGATGGCGGAGGGTGTGGAGTGTTCGGGAACCTGAGAGGAGACTGCTGGGGCTGGAGGGGAGGGAGCGGAAGACAGGAGGCAGCTGGCTGCAAGGCAAGGGGACAGGGGAAGGAAACGGACTTACTCTAAGGGCAGCCCCTGGAGAGAGGGCCTGTAGGAGAGAGAACAGAGGTAGGGAGGTCAGTCTGGAGTCTCCTGCTGGTGTCCCAGGAAACCTCAGGGATGCTGAGACTATGGGGGTGACAGAGGGAAAGGATGACTTAGGACATGAATTATGACCCTGAGCCTATGCTCTCAACCCTCCCAGGCACTGCTAATAAAGATGATCAGACTTCAATGGCAATTCTATAGATAAGAACTTGTTTGAAAAGTAGGGCCCACCCAGCTCAGCTACCCCCTTCTCTGGTCACCTCAAATGACAGATCTGCCCTCCTCCCCAGTTTATCCTTAAGGCCTTTCAATTTTACAACTGTTGTCCAATACAGAAAATGCAGACTCAGACAACGGACGGACAATCAGCCAACCTCTAACCACCCCAGCCCTTCTCTGCCTTGCCGTTGCTCTGTTTCTGAGACTTCGCTTCCTCTCTCATCTTCCAGAATCAAAGGGCTTGAGATCTCTGGGCCTTCAGAGAGTAAGGTAGGCTTGGTTTGAATCCCAACTCTGCCACTTCCTGTGTGGCTGTGTGAGCTTGGGCAACAGACTTCACTTCTCTGAGCCCCATCTGTAAAATGGGTTGATGAGTGTCAACATTAAAGGTTAATCATGAACATTAAATGACCCTCTTAAGAACTTAAGAACGCACCCGGCAGGTGGGGAGCATTTAAAAGATTTCGACCACGATGACTGGCTATTCATTTATTCTAACATTTAATGAGCACCTACTGTTGCTGGGAGTTGGACTGTGGAGCTAAAAGATACAGCCTCAGCCCCCACGTCCATGCACACTGTGAACCCACACCTGGAAGGGAGTGATGGGTTCTATTGAGTAGGTGAGGGAAGACTTCCTACAGAAGGCAGCCCTCGTCCCGAGTTCTAACAGTGGAGAGGTGGAGTTTGGAATAGCCAGGTAGAGGAGAGAGAAAGGTGTTCCTGGCAAAGGGAGCAGCCAGTACCAAGGCACAGGTAGGAAAGAACCCACGTGACTTGGGAGCTGCCAGCGGCCTAGGGAACAGTAAAGGGCCTGGAGGGAAGGAAGTGTGAAGACAGCATTCCTTTTCAGACATGCGGTGCAGCCAAAACAACCAAAGGATCTGGTTTGCAGCTGGACCAATACACCCACAAGGGACTGGGCTCCCCGGGACTCCTTAGTCCGCAGCAAGTGGAAAATAAACACCAGAGCCAAGGGAACACAACAGTCTTGGGCCTGGGGTTGAAACTGCTGAGAGGCCATGGCATTTCCTGGCCATGTGGCTTTGGGAGAGTCACTTCCTCCAGCTAAGCCACAGTTTCCTCAGCTGCAAAGAAAGGTGGGTCCACTGACCTCAAAGGGCTGCTGGGAGGGTTCTAGAAGTGATTGGCAAAGATGAGTCTCCTGGGGTCACTGGCCTCTCTGAACAGTGGAAAATAGCTAGAGAACCTCTCCCCAGAAACCGGCTGCTGGCAAGATCTGAAGGATGGCTTGAGAAGCAAAAGCAGGGTGACTTGGCAGAGAGAAAGCAGCTGAGAACCCACAAAGCAGAAGGCAGCTTCCTGACCACTTAGAGCCAGGGACCCAGAGCCACTCTAGGAGGGGCCACAGAGCCCAGCCCAGGAACCTGGGCCTGCCCTCCATCCCACCACCCTGTTGGACCCTGTCAAGGGAGGTGTCCTGACATCCTGGCAGTGAGAAGGATGGGTAAGAGCCTCGGACTTGGAGCCCTGAAAGCCCAGGTTCAAATCCCGCCTTTGACACTTGCCAGCTGGTGATCTGGACAAGGGACTTCACCATTCGGAGCTTCTATGTTCTCCTCCGAAAATAAAAAGGGATAATAATAACCTTTTCTCAGAGAGTTATTATGAGGTTCAGGAACTTGTGTGAAGTGCTGAGTGAGCAGAGTAAGCACATCAAAAGCACTAGCACTGGTAAAATAGGACGCAGACGGTTTGGATTGTGGCCTTGAATCTGCTCAGCAACTCTGGGTAAGACCCTGCCCGCTCTGGGACTCGGCCTTCTCTATTTGATCACCAGGAGAATCAGCTTCCTAAGAGACATGGAGGAGCACAGGCCTGCCCTCCCTCTGCTGCTGGGATCCAACTCTGTCTAGCACCAGATTTCTAAGAGAGAATGCTGCACGGGGTGGGGGTGGGGGGCGTGTTTGCTCAGCTGCCCAATAATGGAGGCTGGGGGTGTGCAGGTGGCTGTGCCTAGGGCTGTCTCAGGAGGAGCCAAGACTCTGGGGCCCTTTGGGCTGCACTTAACTTCACTGGGTACTCTCATCCCTGGGCTCTACCCCTAGTGACCACTTGCCAAGGCTGTCCACTGGCTGAACCCTGCAGAGCAGAGGAGATGGGTGGGTGCTATAGAGAGGGGCTGGGCCCTCTCAGATGGGCAGAGGAGGATGTCAGGCTCCCCAAGGGCAAGAAATAGTGATTTTGGGGGAAAGTACTCTGGAAGACAAGCTGTACTACAGGGGGAGACCATCTCAGCCCAAGATGTTACAGCTGGGGTCTGAACTCAAATGGTCCTACAGGGAATGAACTGGCCCACTTCTCAGGCAGAGAGGCATGAGCTGAGATCTGAGCTAAGGCACTGTGGCCTTGTGGAGCCCTTGGGTCTCTGCCAACCCATTTTACTGATGGGGCACTTGAGGCCCATGAGGGGAACTCACTTAGCAGAATCACATTTTGAGCGTAAGGCTCGACCTTGGTCCCCCCTTGGTCCCATTCCAGGAGGCAGGCTGGTTAAGAACACAGTTCTTAGATGACCTGCTGACTACACAGACTGTCACCCCTCTGAGCCTCAGTTTTCCCATTCTGTAAAATGGGCTGTTGAAAGGTTTTGACAAGATAATAGCAAGTACTCAAAAACCTCAGCTGTTATTTTATTTGTGCCATGATGAGTATGGGCCGGGTACAGGCTGTTGCTACATTTCTCCGTCCTCTCTTCCTTCCTAGTCCCTGACTCCTCACTTCTACCCAGTTTGCTTGTTTTTTGTTTTTTTTGTTTTTTGATCCCTGAAATACCAGCCCAATTAGTACATCTAAATCCAGATGGTAAAGGGTTTCCAGGTGTTACCACAGCAACCAGCCCCCTACCCCGCCCCCAAACTACAGAATACACAGGCCTGTCACTCCTGGGGCATGGGTGGCCAATGATGGGAGGCCTGCCTCTTGGAACAAATAAGAACAATTAAGGACCAGGCACTTGAAGCTCTTCCAGAGGCAAGATGGCTTGGGCCCAGCTTCCCTCAAGTGGCCCTTGAAATGCCAGAGAGCTCAGCCTTTCAGAGCAAAGGGACAGGGCTGTCAGCCTTCAGTAACTTAGGACTTCGTGTCCCAAGTGAAGCACTAGCCACTCGTAGGTATTTAAATTTAAAGTAAAATTAAAGAAAATTTAAAATTCACCCCCTCATTTGCACTGGCCACGTTTCAAGTGTCCAGTCATATGGTGGCCAGTAGCCACTGTACTGAACAGTGCAGATCTAGAATGGGGTGGGCAAACTGGCCCTCGGCCTGCTTTCGTCCGGCCTGCCAGCTGAGAATGGCTTTTATATTTTTTTTTAAGAGAAGGAGAGGAGAATGAGGGGGAGGACAGAAGCGGGAGAGGAAGGGAAGAAAAGCAGCAACAAAAACCCTATGGGCTGCAATATTTACTATCTGGACATTTACAGTTTGTGGACTCCTGGCCTAGAATGGTCCCATCATTTGTACATTCTGTTGGACTCAGAAGACAAATGGGAAGCATGGGGGTGGGGACGGAAGAGCCCTCCTTTTCTTATAGGAGGAATATCAGCATTTATTATTCACCACTGTGTATTTAACACCAGGCCGAGGGCTTTCCATGCCCTACTTCGTTTTATCCTCTGGTGAGGAGGGCGAGGGCCCTGGCTCTCTAATTTATGGATGACAAGGACCCATGTGGGTGCCGGGTAAGCAAAACTTTACCAAAAAAGTGAACACCAAATCAACCAAACCAACCAGCAAATGCAAACCAAAAAAAAAAAAAAAAGACAAGAAGGAAAAAGACTCAAAATGCCACAATGCCACCAGGGGTGGTATTCTGGTGGCAGGTGATAACATTTTTCTCCTAAAAACATACTTTCGTGGTATTGTTGTATTGTCTTTCTATGTGATCATCAAACAACTAGTATTTTTTAAAAATTTTATATGGCAGGAATAGTAGGGGGCCAGACTGCTTGGGCTCAAATCCTAGCTCCACCAGCTACTGGCTGTGTGACCTTAACAAGTCACTTACTCTCTCTGAGCCTCAGTTTCCTCGTCTATAAAATGGGAATGATTAATACTGCCTCACAGAAGGCGCACATGTGGCACCTGGACCCTTGAAATGTGGCCATTGTGAACAAGGAACTAGCCTCATAGAAGAACTGGAAGGTGTCAATAAGTCTGAGCATGTCAGAAAGCACCTGGCACACAGTGAGGGCTATTTACATATTGGCTTTCGTTTTCTAATTTCATCCTCAGTAGAAACTTTCAAGGTGGGGATGTTTATCTCCATCTGATAATAAGGAGATTGGAGCTCTGAGAGTTGAAGTAGTTAGCAGAAGCCCACAACTCGTAAGAAGAAAAGCCAGTTTCCAAATCTGGCTCTGTCCCAAGATGACGTCCTGCGCATTGTGTCATGGCGGCTCGTAAAATGGGGGCAGCAGGAAGAGATGGGAGGAGGCTTTGCTCATTCTTTCCATTGCCCAGTTGGCTGCTCTGAATGACCACTGGAAGGGAGGGGTGGGGGAGAGGGCTGATCAGTCTTTGAGATCTCTTTAGACCCAGATTCATTCATTCCACAAATGTTTACTGAGCACCTACTATGTGCTCGGTACTGATCAAGATGCTGCAACACACCAGGGATAGTAGACAAAGGCCCCTGCCCTCATGGAGCGAAATTCTAGTGGGGAGCAAGGAAATAAGCATATGAGACAGTAATTATATCTGTAATAGATACATGGAAGGAAATGCCCATGGTGGGAAGGGGAACCATGCCA
>NW_011889032.1:484163-486865 GCF_000151845.1 Pteropus vampyrus | reverse complement strand
TCTATTGTCCCGCAGGCCATAGTCTGCCAAACCCCCTGGCCTGTGTGATGAAAAGATAACTCCATGAAATGCAAATACAATGAGCTGTGGTGAAGCCCAGCATATATTTTGGTTCTGGGCCCCATCTTGGAAGGGTCAGTAGAAGGATTCGTGTCCAGCCTTTGGTGGGTGAGAGAAAAATATACAACTCGGGAAAAAAAAAATCAATAGTTGATTTTTTTACTTAAAAAAAGCAGCATCTATATCTGCTCTACCGTCAAATAAAGACTTAAAGAAAGAGACTTGTGTGTGCCTGGCACTTTAATGTACGTTTTGCCTCTAATAACAACCCTAGGTGGCAGGCACTATTATTAGCTCCATTTGATAGCTGAGGCTCAGAGAGGTGAAGTGCTTAGCCCAAGGTCACACAGCCGGCTGAGCCTGAACTGGAACCCAGGTCTTTCTGATACCAGAACCCAAGCTCTTAACCAGGCCCCCAAATCCTTACCCTTCCTAATACACAGATGGGGATGCTATTTGTCCAAGGTTATGTAGCTGCTCAGGGCAGTAACCAGCTCCAGTTCCAGGGCCCTGTCTCCCAGCCTTGCCCCTAGCACCTGGCACAGCCCCTGCTTTGGGCTTCCTGCTTGAGAACACATGGGGCTCCCGCCGGGTAAACAATTAAACAGGAAAGGCCCAGAGTGACCTTTTGAGAGTTGGGGCTTCCTGCACCTGCATTGCCCCTCCCCCTACACAGGACTCTGTCTCCATTCCTCTGCCAAGAAACTGCTAAACATGAAGGAATAAGCACTAGAGTAGGAGTCCACACATCTAGCTTCTAGTTCTGGTTCTGCTGATAACTAGCAATACAGCCCTGGGGGAGAAGGGAGGTGTCACCTACTTCTCTGTGCCTCGGTTTCCTCGTCTGTGAAATGGGAATGCGGACAGCAGTAGTGAGGATTAACTAGATGAACTGATATGCAGCACTCAGAACAGAGCTTTGTTACTGTATCAATGTTCTTTCTTCCCTTTAAGATGTTCTTGAACTTCCAAGTGCATCAGAATTTCCTGAAATTGTTAAAAGACATATTCCAGGATCCTGGCCCCGGATATTCCAGTTTGGAAGTAATGAGATGGAGCCCAGGGATCCGCATGAACAAGTGTGGTCTCCTCCCCCTGCTCTGGGAAATACTGTCTGGGGCACTGATTTCAGCACTCAAGGACTATTTCCTGGGCAACCACCCAGACCAGGTAAGGGGAATGCAATGCTCATAGAGTGTTGGGGTCAAGAGCTGGACAGACGCAGGGGCAATCTGGGCCTCTGCCACTCTCCAGCTGTGTGACCTTGAGCCAGCGACTTCTCTCTTGGCCTCATTCGCCTCAGCTCCGGAATAAAAATGCAGACAGAACCTACCTGGATAGTTGTTGTGAGGCTGGCACAGGGTGAGCTTAGTGACACTAGCTACGATTACATACTATTATTTCTTAGGTGCCACAGGCCTGCCTGTAAGGGGTGTCAGAGCAACACACACAGGAGAGGCAGACAAAGCACAGAGAGGAGGGATGGATGCCAGGATGGCGGATGTGCAGGTGGCTGTGGGAGCTCCCGTAGGGCATGATAGAGCAGCTCAGCGCCACACCTAATGGCCAAACATCACTGCAGAAAGCATCCAGCACCATTGCTGACCTCCCAAAACAACCATGAGGCAGAAAGCTGCCCCTGGACCAGGCCACAATAAGAAACACAGACAGGGGAGGCGGCTGCCTACACTCACAGAAGTGGAGGGAGGCGTCAGGACTCGACCCCAAGCCTAACTGGTTCTTGGACCCTTCTTATGCTGTGGAACCCTTTGGCCATCTGGTGAAACCTATGGGCCCCTTCCCAGAAGAGCGTTTTTAAGTGGAATAAAATGCAGAAGATTAAAAGGATATCAATTATAGTAGAATCTGGCTAAGAACACTGATAAAAAATGCTGCGATATAGTAACCCATATGTTCCTTTATTAGAGCAATAAATAACAAGATGAGGGGCGGGCATCACAATGACTACAATTTGCATGGAGTGATAAGAAATCTGTAGCAGCTGAAAGGTGATATAAAGATATATGTGATTTCTCTTGGTGACCGGGGCCCAGCTGCTGCAATCTGTCACCTATATTGACCCCGGTAAGAAGTATTAAATTGGGTCATTAAATCAGATGTCGTTTTTTTCTGTCCTAATTCCTGGGTCCCTGGGGGGCTATCCATGGACGATGGCTCCAGGGACCCAAAGAGCTGTACTCCCGCCTCAGGAGGGGCCTGGGCCCCCATGCTTGCCCATTCCCTCTCTCCATTATCGAAGACAAGAGTGCCAGGGGTTTGTATCAGGGAAAGTTTGATGGCATATTCTGGAGCATGATTTGGGTGTTTCGTTTTATTTAAGAAAATAAAAACAGGAGATAATAGAACCATTATGCAAGAATCAAGATGTCCATTCACATTGACATCACATGCCAGGACATGACCTTGGACATGAACTCAAGTCAGAGTGGGTAGAGGACATTAGGGGCTGGAGTGAAGTGACCTTGGCCCCAGACGCTGTACACATGGCCACAAAGGAAGCAGAACAAGGCTCTGCATCTCAGTCACCAGCAGTGGATGAGAAAATGTTTGGGGAGGTGGACAGAGCCGTGGGTGTGTACCTGCCTGTGCTCCAGACCCCTAGCAGTGTCTTCTCCTCTTTG
>NW_011889032.1:480457-483158 GCF_000151845.1 Pteropus vampyrus | reverse complement strand
ATTCACCTAAAGTGTACATTTCAACAGTTCTTAGTATATGTACACCATCATAATCATGTTTAAAATGTTTTCATTGCCCTCAACGAGAAACCAAGACCTTTAGCCATCACCCTCAATCTCCTCATTCCCATCCCTCCCCGCCCCTGACAACAACTAATCTACTTTGTCTCTATGGATTTGCCTCTTCTATTTCATATAAATGGACTAGCTTTTTTCGTTTAGCATGTTTTCAAAGTTCATACATTGGTTTTGATTATTTTTAAATTTATATTGCAATGTTATTTATCTTAACTACTGAGCTTTTTGGTGCTCCCTTAAATTTTGCACCTGAGACACCTTAATCTCGGCCCTGCTACCTGGGGCCCCTCTAGGCCAAATCTGGGTTTCTACAAACCACAAATCAATGTATGGTTCTGTTCACAACTATACCCAGGAGCCAGGGGGCTCGGGACCCCCCAGAACTGCAACTTCTGCTTTGAAGTGGGCATTTATTGAGCTCTGGCTGTATTTACCTCCCTGGCCACTTCATTCCTTTTCCCCAGTCAAGGCATAGCCACTGAAGCAGGCACCAAGGCTGGGGAAAAGGCAGGGGACAGGAGTCAGGGGGCCACGGATCCAGGTTCGTCTCTGCTGCTCCCTGTCTGGGCAGCTCTGGCCAAGACACTCAGCCTCTCTGGGCCTTGGTTTCCTCATCTCTCAAATAGAACATATGGGGAGCCCTTCTCACAGGGCTGTTGAGAGGAGACTATGACAGTCCTTGGGGAATTGTCACGTAACGATATAGGTGAATGCTCACTTGCTCTCAGCTGGCACAAAGCTAAAAACCTTGTGAGCATGGCACCATCTAATGCTCTCAGTTGCCCTGAGAGGAAGGTATGATGATGTTCCATTTTACAGATGAGGAATCAGAGGCTCAGGGAAGCTATGCAGCTGGTAGGAGCCAGGCCAGGATTCATATTGAGGTCTAACTCTAAAACACAGGGTCTAAAGTGGAGCTGGCTTCATCCGTCTTGTTATGTGACAGGCTCTTCCACTCAAAGACCTCACTATGGGTCCCTATGGGTTTAAAGGAAGATGATACACATGAATAGCTCCCCAGGGGGCACAAAAGCTCACCTCTGGGAACCTCTGGGCTTCCCCCTGGCTGTCCTGAAAACCAGTGGGCATACCCCAGTCCTATTTTCATCCAAACCACACATCTCTTCCACATAAAGTTTAGTAGCCGAGTCTGCGGCCTTTGAAGGGAGGGAGGGGCCGGCCAGCCCAGGAAAAGGGGAAAGCAGGTTCCAATCCTTGCTGCGCTGCCAAAGCACAGTGCAAGCAGAACACGTCTCTTCCCTCTCTGGGACTCGGTTTCCACACCACTGACTTCCAGAGGCTGAACTCTCTATCTCCCTCCCCTGCCCCACACTCAACTTCAGTATCTAGAACTTTCTTTGATTCGACACCTGACTTGGTGCCCTGTGTAGGATTTCACCTAAAAGAGGAGTTCATGGTTAACATTTACAAAAATACAAAAGGTTTCAGTTTCCTTTTCTGTAAAATGAGGACAATGACAGCACCCACCTCCTCGGGCTGCTGTGAGGGAACAAGGTAATAGTACATCCAAAATGTTTAGAGGAGCCCTGGACGCATGCTAAGTCTCTAATATATGTGGCCCAAGATGCCCTGACACTCCCAACTCTGAGACGTGAGCTGCGAAGACGACTTTGGACGAGGCTCTCATCCTCTCTGAGCCTCAGTGTCCCCACCTGAAGAGGGGATCCACTTCATAGGCTATCGAGAGGGCTCAACAGTTCAGGGTAACCACAATGGGTAGCCTGGTGCCTGGTACCCTGGAAACTCTTAAGGAATAAAAGGCACTGCATCCAAAGTCCCCCAGGATCCAAAAGGAGAGGCTTCAGCTACTCACACTCTGGAAGGCTGGGGAAACCGTCTGGCTAAGAGTCTGGATTTCATCCTGCACATATTCTGGCAAACTCCAGCAGGCAGGTGTCTCTCTTGCCCCGGAAGAGGGGCTGTTTCCAGCAGCAACACTCACCCTTTCTTTGTCCAAGGCTGCACACCCAGCTACCACAGACCACGGTGGTTTCTCCTAATTGGTCTTCCTTCATTGGCCAGCACCCAGCTCGCTAATCCGCTTCAAAGGCACAGGGCCTCATGAGAACATGGTAGGTAAGGCACACAGCACAGTGGCCAATGGGTAAGGGCTCAGGAGGGGCTGGACATGCATCCACATCCAACTCTGCCAATGACAAGCCATGAGTCCTGGGGCCAGTTAACGTCAATGGCCTGTTTCCTCATCTGTAAAATGGGGCTAAACCGCCTGCCTCAGAGGGTTGCTGGGATGGCTGCCAAGTCAAGTGCTCAGGGCAGGACTCGGCAGGGGGAGGATTTCAGTAAATGCCAGGTATTTATTTACCATCATCTCTAATTAGATGTTCTAATTAAATATCCATAGTACAACCATAACAGACCTGGATACGACTATAAAAAAGATTCACTACTGAGAGACATCTGGGATAAGATGTTAGGTGAAATAGGGTTATCTGATCCTCTTCTGGTAAATATTTATGTTGGAAAAATATTCCAGAAAGGTACGCCCTAAAGGCTAACTGGAGCTTCATTTATTCCCTCCCCCACCTTGAATTCTCTATTTTATAGTAAATATATACCAATGGTGTGATGCAAAATAAAGAAA
>NW_011889032.1:457945-479902 GCF_000151845.1 Pteropus vampyrus | reverse complement strand
GAATGCTAAACCAGCAGGCACAGAAAGGAAATTTAGACTTGGGTACTAGGCAGCCATGGCAGGTGTTGGAGCAGGAAAAGTGCATTCTGAAGCTGTCCGGGGCTGGTAGTCAGTGCCCACCTACAGGGACTGTCCCTGCCCAGGTCCTCCATCCCAGGCTCCACATCGTTGGCAGTCTTCCCAGAGCTGCTGGGCCAAAACACAGCACAACTTCTGCAGGCTACACCCTGCCACTTCCAGCCTTGCCCACTTCTTGGGTGCCGGCTGGGCTGGTGGATGTCAAGCAATCCACAAGCTAGGGGACTTGAAGCAGCCCACACAGGCTCAGTCCACAGGTATGATGACCAGGAGACCCAGATGCACGGCAGAGGCCACAGCGTGGCAGAGGAGATATGGCCCCTACTTCAGAGCTATGAAAACTGGTTTCCTCCTACCTTGCTATGTGACCTTGAGAAAGTCCCTCCCCCTCTCTGAGTTCCAGTTGGCCCAGAAGCAAAGAGGATCTTAATAGCTTCCCTAGGCTTAGGGGCTGCCAGAGGGATGCAACACAATAAAACAACGATGCTTTCTTTTGGTTGTGCTCCCACTATGTGCCAGGCACTGTGCCGAGCACCTCAGGTGTGTACTCTCATTAAATCCTCACAGTTCTAGAAGTGGGTCTTTGTACTATTCCTGTTTTTAAAATTGACTTACTCAAGTCACAAGCACAATCTCCATATTTTAAAAAAAACAGAGGATGTGGTTCCATAGTGTAGCAGTTAGCATGTCTGCTTTACACACAGAAGGTCCTGGGTTCACGTCCCAGTGGAGCCACGGTCCATGGTCTATGGGCCATGCCACCCTGAACAAGCCCAATGTCTGATCTCGGAAGCTAAGCAGGGTTGGGCCTGGTTAGTACTTGGATGGGAGACCACCTAGGAAGACCAGGTGCTGTAAGCATAAATAATAATAATAATAATAAATTTTAAAAATAATAATAATAAAAATAAAAAAATAGAGAAGGCTTAAGTCTCTTTGGAGGAAAATCTCCAATTTTGTCCTCATCCATCTTTTCTAAGAGGTAACCACTGTTGATCAGTTTGGGGAGGAGCCACCCACACCGGCTTTCTGAGGTTACAGCCAAATACCTATCTGAATGGAAGTCACACAGGGCCTCTCTTCTGCCTTCTCCAACACCCATCCCTCCCTCCTTCCATCCACATGCTAGCATATCACACCAGTGGTTCTTGACTGAGGCCTATTTTGCTCCTCATGGAAACACTGGCAATGTCTGGAGAGTTTTGGTTGTCATAACTAGGGGTCATCTGATGAGTGGAGGCCAGATGCTCCACAACGGCCTACAAAGGCCAGGTCAGCCTCTACCACAAAGAATCATTTGGCCCAAATGTCAGCAATGCCAAGGGCTCCAGATCACATGCATCCTTCTGAATCTTGCTTGGTTCCCTCCAAACTAGATCGTGGAGCCCTTTCCATACCAGTGTATTTGTTTCATCATTCAGTAAACATTGCATGAGCACCTACTGTGTGCCCGACCCTGTTCCACCATGGGGTCACATTGGTTAATGATAAATACAGAAGCGCCTGCACTCAGGGGGTGCTCCATCCTTAGGGAAAAGAAGACACATCGATTTGCAAGACCCCAATGGACCTCTCTCCCTCCTTTAATTGCTCCAGAGCATCCCTGGCAGAGATGGCCCATCATGCACTTGGCCAAGGCCTTCCTGATGGCAATTTAAGCTGTTTTCGTCTTTGATGCATGTGCCCCATCATAAAGAAACACACATGAGAGATGTATTAGCAGGGTCTCCTGGAAGCTTGCATTCCAGAGGTACTGAACCAGAATCTGCATTTTGACTAGACCCCAGGCATTCTCCTGCACATTAAACTTTGAGAAGTGCAGCTCCAGGTAGGTACCTAAAAGGGGTTGGCTAACTCAGGAGCCATGCATCCTTTCTGTTTTAGCAGAAACTGCCAAAGTGCCTCCAAAAGACCCTCCCGCCAGCAGTCTGCAAGTTCCACTTTGTACTGTCAGATAATTCTGTTTATGCCAAGCTGACAATTCCTTCCAATTTCCAGAGGTGGAGACTGAGGTCAAATGAGGTGTCTAGACAACCAGAGACTGAGTCGACAACCTCTAGGCCTCTCTCAGCTCTGGTTTTTAGAATCTGGCCACGTCCTGGGCATGTTCCATGCCAGCTTCCTGCCTAACGACTCTGGCTGTCAGAAAGTGGCTAAGAGTAGGAAGGCAGAAAGGTTACAGGCTCACCCAGCAAAGGAAGGAGAGGTCCTGAGGGAGGGAGCAGGCTCTGTGGGCTGGGCATCTGTGAGCACCGACCCAGAGGCTGCCTTTGTCCTTTCATGGCCAGTCATCCAGGATGGAGGACCAAGACGGGGCACAGGGCATGTCTACCCTTATAAAGCACAGCAGGTAATGCCAGGGCTCCAGGGTGAAGGTGAGGATGGGGGCCATGAAGTAGGGGGAAAGGGTTGGTTGGGGACCCCAGCTTTGCTCTCACCAGCTACACTTCTCAACCTCAGTCTCCTCTCCTGAAAAACAGGCTCAGACTATTCACTACAGAGAGCTGCTGGAAGACTCAGTAGCCGCCATCTGGAGCCTGCCTTGGGCTGGAGCTGTGCTGCTATACTCAACTTACTACATCCTCATACAACCCGTTGTGGTCAGCTTTGCTATCTCCCCGCTTGACAGATAAAGAAATTGAGGCTCAGAGAGATGCAGTGTTCTGCTCTTGATTGCACACTGAGATATGGCCATGGGAGCAGTGGCCTTGGACTTACAAGTTCAGTATTCCTCACCTGAATTCTGCCTCTGTCGAACTGTGTGACCCTGGGCAAGCCGCCTCACCTCTCTGAGTCTCAACTTTCTCAGCAGTGAAATAGGAACATCACACAGAGTTCAGAGATGGGAAACCACTCTGCAAACTGGAGAGTAACTCAGGACTCCATATTGTCACCCCCAAAAGACCCAGCCCAGGAAAATCTGTCATCTACAGGCATCTTTTATCTCTCCTGAGCTCTAAGTGTGATATGGGTAAGGTCACACAAAGCCAGGAGACTCCAGAGCAGAAAAGCTATTTGCTTAAGGTCACAAAGCTGATAAGTAGTGTCAAGCAGGGCCCGGCAGCAAGAGGTAGGGTATCAAACCTGAGTGGGGTGCAGGCAGTAGCCAAGGTGAGGGCCAGGATGAGGCTGGCAGGTGTCTGGAGTGGTGACTACCAGGGTCAGCCAGACCTGCAGTGGCCGAGGTCTCTCTTGCTGGCTCTTAGCTGGGAGGCCTTTTGAAGGATTGGCCAGTCTCGGATTTGTCCACCTTTCCCCAAAGGCTCCTCCTCTCTCTGGGTCCAGCCTAGTTGCCTGCCCAGGGACAGCGGGCACTACTTATCTGGGTGTCAGGGCTTCTCTCTGCAATCATAGCTCAGGTCTCCTAGGCTATGCAATCTCCCTAAGGCCAGACTTGCCCATCTTTTAGAATTTGCTCACACCACTGTAGCCACAGGGTATAACGACCACTGACACCTGACCACATTACCCTGGCTTAAACCCTTCCATGAGCCCTCGGCCTCAGCATGACAGATATACTGAAGAAATCCAAAATTTGAAAAGATATAGGCACCCCTATGTTCACTGCAGTATTATTTACAATAGCCAAGATATGGAAGCGACCTAAGTGTCCACCGATAGACAAATGGCTAAAGATGTGGTATATACATACAATAAAATAGCAGCCATAAAAAAAGAATGAAATCTTATCTTTTACGACAACATGGATGAACCTAGAGGGTATTATGCTAAGTGGAATAAGACACAGAGAGAAAGACAAATACCAGAAGATTTCACTTATATGTGGAATCTTAAAAACAAAATAACTGAACGAACAAAACAGAAACAAACTCATAGGTACAGAGAACAAAATGATGGTTGCCAGATAAAAGTGGGGTGGAGGAATGAGTGAAAAAGGAAAAAGGATTAAGAAGTACAAATTGCCAGTTTTAAAAACAGTCACAGGAACGTAAAGTACAGCATAGGGAATATAGTCAATAATATTGTAATAACTATGTATGGTGTCGTATGGGTACTAGACTTATCAGGGGGATCACTCTGTAAGTTATATGAATGTCTAATCACTATGTTGTATTCCGGAAACTAATATAATATTGTTTGTCAACTATAATTGAAAAATTAAAAAAGAAATGCAATAATAGATTTTATTTCACCCAATATATCCAAAATGTTATCATTAATCAATATGAAAATTAAACTAAACATAATAAAATTCAAAATTAAAATTAATGTAACATTTTACTTTCTTTTTTCCCTTTAGTACTAAACCTTTAAAATATGGGGTGTATCTTCTACTTTTAGCACATCTCAATTTGGATCATAAATTTTCAGTGGACAGTCTGATCTGTACTGAGAGTTCATAAAACTTACAGTTGAAAAGGCACACTCACAGCCTCGAACAGTTTCACACATATTTAGAAGCTTTCCAAGAATGAAATTGAGTATTTGTTTTAAAATCTACACTTAAAATATATTAAAATAAAAACTTCAGTTCCACAGGCACAATAGCCACATTTCAAGGGCTCCGCAGCCACATGTGGTATGTGGCTCCCAGGATGGACACACAGGATGATTAAGTCCTTAACTGTCTGGTCATCGTGGCCCTCCCATACCTCCTTTCGAGGCTTGTCCTAGACAGAAGGTGAAACCTCCCCACATGCACGGAGTTTCCCATCTCTAAGTTTCACCGATGCTATCTGTGTGCCCTTGCTCAATGTCCCCAATTCCTGGCAACTCCCGCTCATTCCTTCAAGACTGAGCTCCAGGTCTCTCCCTCTGGGAAGCCTCCTCTGACAGCCTCTGGATGGGATAACATTGCCAGTCCCTCTGCCCATTCCTTAATTGTAACATCACACGGTATTGTATCTGTCCATTTCGAGGCAGTTGGGCCAGACAATCCCTGGGGTGGGGGGCCATCTTGTGTACTGAAGGATGTTGAGCTGCATCCCTAGCCTCTACCCACTAGATGCCAGTAGCATGCCCTCCCCAACTTGTGACAACCAAAAATTTCTCCAGGCATTGCCAAGTGTCCCTGAGGGGCACAATCATTCCAGGCTGGGAACCAGTACCTGGCAGAAAGCACCCAAGCCCTCACTTGAACAAAAAAAGCTTATCCCAGGATACTCTACCATGAAGCTTGCCTCCTCCAAGAAGGCTTCCGTGATGCCCTAGCCTGATTAGTGCTTCCCCTTGGGATCCCACAGCACCCTGAGCCCACCTGCGATGCAACCCCTCCAAAGGTAGTAACTGGGGTTTGTTCACTGCTACTTAATAGATATTTATAGAACTGACCTGAGAAACAGGAATGACTTAGGTCGTAAAGCCCCAGCAAAGGTGCTAATAATAGTCAAGTCTGTGTTTATACACCAAGCTCTGGGCTAAATACCCTGCTGGGCTTAGAGAGGGAAAATGAGGCTCAGGCATGTAAAGGGCTGGCCCTGCGTTCAAATCAACGAAATCCTGGTTCCTCTTGTTATTGGTCAAAAGAAGTTAAACACATGGAAGATGTTTATGATACATATATTAAACAAGACATTTGTGTCCAGAATATATAAAGAGCTCTATGAAATCAATAGGAACAGGACAGGCAACTTGAGAAAAAAATTGGGCAAGTATGAAGAGATACTTCATATAAGAGATTATTTAAAGAGTCAGTAAGAATATGAATGGGTGCTCAATTTCATTACACGTCAAGGAAATAAATGCAAATTAAAAGTACAACATAGAACCACTGTTACATCCAAAAGACTGAAAAAAAAATGATAATACCAAGTATTGGCAAGGATGTGACAACCAGAACTTTCATGCTCCTCTGGTGGGAGGGTAACCTGGCATGAACTCTTTGGAAAATTCTTTGCCTAACAGAGATGGAAGCTCAACGTGAACCTTCTCTAGGTTGAACGACCTAGCCATTCAACCGCTAAGTACACAGCCATCAGAAAAGGATCTAACTGTTCACCAACGGGCACAGATAGAAATGTTCCCAGCAGCGCTACAGTGGTAGCCCCCAACTGGAAACTCAAATGTCCATTAACAAAAGGATGGATAAGTAATACAAATAAATACATATAAACTAAACAGCAAGGAGAGAGAACAGGCCAGAACATCACACAATAATATGGATGAATTTCACAGATAGTTATGCTAAGGAGAAAGAGCAAATATGAAAGAGAACATATATATGTTTTTATGTATGTAAAATACTTTGTAGTTTATATGTATATAAAGTACCAAGACAGGAAAAATTAATCTCCCACAGGAGACTTCAGGATGGTGGTTTCCTTTAGGGGCAGCATGACTGGAGGGGGCATGAGGTATCTTGTGTGGTGCTGGGTACATGCTATTTCTTGATCTGGGTACCGATCACACAGACACGTTCATCTTTTGCAAATTCACTGAGCTGCCTACTTATGATGTGCGCTAAGTATGATAGACTTCAATAAAAACAGTCTTAAAGAACCATGCTTCGTCAAATGCTGAGGCATGGATGGTGTTGCTGGCCAGGTGTCCTTCCACCCTCATACCTTTCCTGCCTGCTACAGAGGAACACAACAAGACCCATTCAATCGTTCAACACTCACTGGCAGGCGCTCTTCCAGGGCCAGGCCTTGCGCCAAGTGCAGGGAACATAAAGGTGAATTGAGCTGTGGCCTCCAGTCATGCCACCCACATCCCAGTTCCTGGCACACATACCAAAAACCCACACTCAGTAAATGAGTGACCAAGCCAAGGTGGCTTTTGATCAGAGGCCAAGGAAGTGATGTCTGTTTGTCTTCCTCTTTTTCTCCCTACCATCCCTCGGTGTGTGACGATTTTCAGAGTTTTTCCTTAAGCTGGGCCAAACCTGGCCATTCGAGCACAGAGAGCAGGAGCTGCATACTTTGCTACTTGTCTCTGCCACCACCTGCCCTCCCTTCCCACCAGACTTTCCCCTTCTCTTGCAGTCTGGTGACTCCTGGACTGTCATCTCTCAACATCAGACTCAGGTGTCAACTGTCTCCTTGTCACTTCCACTTGGGCATTGAGCTGGTACCTCAAACTTAAGGCATCCAAAGTAGATCTCCTGGTTTTTCCTAACTCATTGCCCCAGCAATCGGTGGCAGTTCATTCTGCTGAGGCTGAGAGCCTCGAAGGCAGCCCAAGGCCTGACTCCCCTCTCTCTCTCACTCTCCCACCCCAAGCCAACCCGACGGCATATCCTGTCAACAGTGCCTTCGAAACAGAGCCATGCAATGACTTCTTGGATATGACACCGAAGGCACCGGTGACCAAAGAAAAAGCAGACAAAATGGACTTCATGAAAATTAAAACATTTTGTGCATCAAAAGATACTACCCACAGAGGAAAAAGGCAACATAGAATGGGAGAAAAATATCTGCGAATCATATATCTGATAAGGGATAACTATCCAGAATACACAGGAAAATCCTAAAACTCAACAAAAACAACCCAATTTAAAAAATGGGCAAAGGACCTGAATAGACATTTCTTTAAAGAAGACGCATGAGGCCAATAAGCACCTGAAAAGATGCTCGACAGCACTAATCACAGGGAAATGAAAAATCAAAATACCACCATGCCCATTAGGATGGCCACTGTGAAAAAGCAGAAAACAAGTGTTGGCGAGGATGTGGAGAAACTGGAACCTTCATACACTTTTGGTGGGAATAGAAAATGGTGCAGCTGCTATGAAAAAGTTTGGCAGTTCCTTAAAAAATTAAAAGTAGAATCATCATAGAACCCAGCAATTCCACTTCTAGGTATATACCCGAAAGAATTAAAAAGCGGGGTCTCAAAGAGATATTTATACATTCAAGTTCAGAGCAACATTACGATAGCTAAAACATGGGAGCAACCCATGTCCATCAATGGATAAATGGACAAGCAAAATGTGGTACATACATGCAATGAAATATTATTCAGCCTTAAAAAGGAAGGAAATTCTGACACATGTTACAACATGGAGGAAACTTGAGTGCAATAAGCCGGTCACAAAAGGACAAAGACTGTATGATTGCACTTATATGAGATCCCTAGAGTAGTCAAAATCACAGAGACAATAGAGTGGTGGTTGCCAGGAGCTGGAGGGAGGGGCGCATGGAGAGTTATTTAATAGGTAGAGTTTCAGTTACAAGATGAAGTGTTATGGGGACCGATGGTGGTGATGGTAGCACAATGTAGATGTAATGCACTGAACTGTACACTTAAAAATAGTTAAGATGATAAATTTTAGGTTATATGAATTTGAATACAATTAAAAACAAAACGCCAGAGCCAGAACCTACCCACTTCACACCCCTCACACGTGTGGGGCATTTGTATGTTTTGTGCACCCAGTTCTCACTGCCTGGTCCAAGGCTCCCCGGTCTCTTGCCTTTATAACTCCTAACTGACCTCCCGGATTCTGCCCTTGTCTCCTCAGCCCATTTTCAATGAGCAGCCAGTGATCCTACGAAGACAGAAATCAGGTCGCAGCCCTTCTCTACCCTGTATCCTCCCACGGCTCCCACTTCACTCGGGAAGAGCCAGTCCCCACACAGCCCGCAGGCCCTACGGTTCCACCCTGCCTCTTACCTTTCCCGCCTCATCCTCCACCCGCCGCACCTTTCTCTCTTCCAGCAACAAGGCTCCCTTGCTGTTCCTCACACGTGAACTCGGTCCCATTTCAGAGCCTTCACCGCGGCTGTCTCTGCTGCCTGGCCACCCTTTCCCCAGACACCGCCTGGCCTTCCTGGCCTTGCTTGCATCTTTCTCCCCATCACCCATTTCGTACCGTAACCTGACCCACCAACACATCATTCCAGACCTCCTTACGCTGCATGATTTTTCTTTTTCCCTAACACTCACCACCTTTTAACGCAGAAATGGCCCTCTTAGAGCCAGGATTGCTAAGTTAACGGGGTGTAAACTTTGATGTGTTATTGGGGAGAGAATGCCTGTGAATGAAGCCAACACGGAAGAAAGCCCATCTAAGAGACAGAGCAAAAGAGACAGTGCCCTGACACATGGGAGCACCTGGATACAGCAGTACCTGAAGGCAATAAGCCTTTTTCCATTTACCTGAACCAATAAATTCCTTCATTTGCCACCTTAGGTAATTAGGATTCTACCACTCACAGCCAAGTGATACATAAAATAGGCTCTTTTTCCAGGCCCCAGCATGATCGGGGGTGGGGCGGGGGGAAAGAAGGTTCTGATAAAACTAAGCAAAATTCATTTTCAAAGTCTTACTTGAAGGCTCAGGGTAATGGCTGGAGCCAGCTAACCACTCTCACTTCTGTTCCAAAGGTGTGAGTTTGAGTTTTCCACTCAAACTCAAGCCGAGGGGCAGAAGCCGAGGGGCAGAACACCTTTACACAAAGGTCAGAGGGTTGTTCGAACACTTTGTAGTTTACGGCTTCTTCGTTTTGATTGCATTACCTTCCACTTCTTTGTTGGGGAGGTTTTGAAATGGCTGTGGGCCAAAAGGTGGAAAGGCTTAACGAAGAACAAAGCAAGCAAGTAATAAGTACGTGCTGGATGTAATGTTCCCAGATAAGACAGTCCAAACCTTCTTTTGTGGTTCAACCAGGAGGCATCTTGTCGATCCGGCATGAGGGAGGGATGGGGGTGGAATACACGTGGGCCTTGTAAGGGCACAGTTGGCAGGCCTGGTTCTGAAGGCGGCACGTAGCTAAGAATCTAGTTTCCCAAGGCCCTAGCCTGCCCCTCTGCCTCCTTCTTGGAAAAGCTGCAGCCCAGGACTGGGAGACCCTCCTTTTGCTCCCTCGCTCCTGAAATAGACAGAAGAGGAAGAATTTCAAAGGCTTCAAGAGCTGCTCAGAACAAGAACACTCAAAAAAATCGAAGGGAGAAACTTATGAGGAAGAAGGGGTATCTCCTTAAAGTTCGCTATCTTCCACGGGCCTACTTCAGAATGAATGAGTGGACTTTTCCAAAGAAAAATGGTTTGGCACTCTGAGGTGGCCTGGGGCCTTGTTATAAAGTGTTTCCATCTGCAGATTTGCCTGGACAATGCCAGGAACAAGGTCAAGGAGCAAAATGCTGTACGATAGTCTCTGAATTCTGAGCCCCCGTTTCCTCATCTGTAAAATGGGTCAACACAATTCTTGTTGCTATGAATTACTGAGCACCTCTCTGCATCAGGAACCACATAATCTTATCTATAACCATCACGGCAACCCAAGAGATGATCACTATTACGATCCCCATTTTACAGGTGAGGAAATGAGGCCCAGAGAGGGGACGTGACTGGTCCAAGGTCTCACAGCTTGTGTACAAACTAACTGACATTCCAACTCAAGTGTGTCTGACTCGGAAGGCCACATCTTTCCTCCACATCAGGGCTCCTCTCGATGTCTGCCTTCCGGGTCATTCTGCGGTTTCAATGACATCACACACGAAAAGATAAAGATGTGCCTGTTTGCTCTGAAACTGGCAGGTCTTAGGTAGTCAGGTATTTGAGGAATGAATGGCTGGAGACAGACACAAGTCCCTGGAGTCCTCATTATCAGCTTTGTCTGGGCTCTCTCTGTCTCTAGTCCTAAGTGGAGAAGGTCCCAGAGAGCAGAGCTGGGAAAAGGTGACAGTGAGCAATCTCCTTCTTTCAATGAAGAAGCATATACCTGGGTGTCCTCACCCTCCAGAATGTCAGCTCCCAACGAGGAGTCAGGCTGTGCCCATCTCTTCCCACCACCACCTCAGCCCCACCAGGAACTTGCCACTCACCAGCCGACCCTACCAGAAGGCAGCCAGAGGGGAGCCATCTTTCCTGCCCATTCTTTTGAGACTTCAGGCTACACCGGTTTTTTCTGGATCGTATGATGAGACAATGTGCCGTGAACCTCCCACCCTGTACGCCCAGGACCACCCAGGGACTCCAGCAGGACATGCTCCACAACCTCTGAGTTCGAGGCAAAACTCGAGCTCTACCTACCTGGCCTTGGCCACACCTGTCTTGTCCCCCATCACTCACCTATGGGAGTCCTCAGCCACGCCCCCTTAGCCCCAGATGGAGGGCTAGGTTCTAATCCCACTCCTCTGCTTCCCCAGATAAGGGGCCCAATTCCTCTGTGCTCCACTAGTCTCATCTGAAAATGGGGCTATTAAAAGCACCTCCCTGGAAAGTGATATGGTTTGTACCTAGGAGGCTCTTAGTCAAGATGAACCTGACTAGATTATGTTGTTGATCCATTTTACAGATGAGGAAACTGAGACTCAGAGAAGTTCAAAGATTCACCCCACACTAGGACATCAGAGCACCGGCTCTGGTTATCATGACTTTGACACCAAATGCCTTCCTGTCCCTGTACTATGCCTGACACTATTCTTTCTTCCTACAACACCTCCCTTCCCTTTTCGTCTCTTCTCTAATAATCACAGTAATAATAATAATAATAACGATAATAATCGTAGCTACCAACTGCTGAGGGCCTCTTATTTGCAAGACTACACACGGCGCTTCACATGGCCCAACCCCTTCCTAGCACACCCTCTCGGAACAATGACACTATCATTTATGTGCTTCTGTGATGGTTAACTGTCAACCTGACTGTGCTAAGGGATGCCCAGAAAGCTGGGTGCGTTTGTGATGGCATTTCTGGAAAAGATTAACATTGAAATTGGCACACTGAGTAAACACCCTCACCAATGTGAGTGGGCACTATCTAATTCCACTGAGGGCCTGAAGAGAGCACAAAGGTAGAGGAAGGGCAAGTCTGCTCAGTTTTTTTGCTTGAGCCCTTGCACATTGGCGCTCCTGGTTCTCGGGCCTTCCGACTCGAACTGAATTACACCACCAGCTTTCCTGGGTCTCCAGCTTGCATGTGGCAGGTCATGAGGGCTTCTCAGGCTCCATAATTGAGTGAGCCAATTCCTATAATAGATCTCCTCTGATAAATATATATGTATATCCTATTGACTTTTTCTCTGGAGAACCCTCATACATCTCCCTTCATAGCCACCTTGTCCCCTACAATGGTAGCTCTCCAAGGACAGGGATGGTCTGTCTTGCTCACAGCTGGATCCCGGTGCCTAGCACTAAGTCTGGAACACAGAAGGTCATCGATATTTGCTGCATAAATGAGACTCCACTGAATCCTCACGAAAACCTACTGATGTTAAGTGATGATAGCACCATTTTAAAATGAAGATGCAAAGGGCACAAATAATTAAGAAAATTACCAAAGGCCACACAGCACTAAATGGTAAAACCAAGATTTGGACCTGGGGCTTTCAGATGCACCCCCCTATCCCCCACCGCATCCCACATTCCAGATGAGCTCCACCAGAAGCCTCAGACACCTTCTCTGACCGCTACTCTGAGGCCTGGCCTTCCTGCAACACATCAACGCTGTACTTTGGGGTTAACATTCCCAGGGGACCTTCCTAGTGCCAGAAAAGCCCCATGAAGGAGCTTGTGGGTCAGCACAGGAGACTGACAGCCAAGTATCTCAGTAAGTAACTGGATAATTGGCAGAATGAAATGAGAGCTAGATTAGGGAAGTAAATAAGTCATGTGATCAGAGAGGTCAGAGGAAGGGGCTGTGGATTCCAACCGGGACAGGGTGGGGGAGTGGGAGGCAGGAATGTGAGCTGAGTCTAAGAGGATGGCCAGCATTTTAACAGGTGCAGAGGTTAGGGGAAGCATCCCGGGAAGAGTGAGGAGCTGGAGCAGAGAGGCCCAGAGGTGTGAAAGTGCAGTGGAAATGAGGGGAACGGAAAAGGATTCAGTATATACAGAACCTTCTTGGGCTGGGGGGAATAACGACGGTAATAAAAATAACAATAATAGTAACGATAGCAAACACATGTGCAGTGCTGACTCCATGCTCAGGCACTGTTCTACGCACTTTATGTATATCAGCACATTCAATCCTCACAACCAATCTGTGAAAACAGTGCTGTTATTATCCCATTTTATAGATGAGGAAGCCGAGGCAGAGAGGTCACAGTAAGTATGTGGCAGAGCACAGTCTTGAACCTGCGCTATCTGGTTTTAGAGTGTGCTCAGTCTCTACTATAGCAGTTTTCAAAGTGGATTCCCAGACCAGCAGCATCCACAGCACCTGAGAACTTGTTAGAAATGCAAATGCTCAGGCCCCTTCCAGACCTGCTGAATGAGGAACCTTGGGCATGGGCAGCAGCAAGCTGTGCTGAACAAGCCATCCAGGGGACGTTGCTTGCTCAAAGGTGCTACACTCCTACACACCTTCTCAGAAGGGGAGGGGAGGTAGGAGGAAAGGGGAGGCAGGAGAGCAGGGCAGGGGCCAGATCTCTGGGTCCGAGTGCCCTGATATGGAGCTCCCCTAGTCCTTTGAGGCTGGGAGCCATGCTCCTCCTTCTGGGTTTTTCCAGCTAATCTGCAGAAGGCCCTGTGATATAACAGTATCCTTGTGATCCAGCACAGACCATGGCAACATATAACCAGAGGACTGAGGTTCCCAAGGCTGGGGCAGCCACAGTTACTGCAGACCCAGCCCCCTCTGCAATCCTCAGGACTGTGCACATCATCATCAGGAAGGTACAGAGAGGCCCCAGGGAAGTCAAAGGAAGAAGAGCTTGTCCGGAGGCCCCCAGCACATAGGCGAGGGCAAGCTAGCCTCAAACATGAGTCTCTCACCTCTTAGGAGGGGTTTTCACACGACAACCACAGGGGGCCCATCAGAGCACCCACACCCGGCAGCTACACACTCTCCCTGCACTGTTTCCTACACTCAGTTCTGTACTCCAAAACTGTTTGCATGACCCTGGGCAAGTCACCTTAACTCTCTAGGCCTCAGTTAACCCCATCTGTGAAAGGAAGAGGCTGGACTCAATTTCTAATTTGCTATTCTCCCCAAAACTCTTAGCCAACAGCTATGTAATGCTGGCCTGAGGTGTGCTCCAGAAAGGCAGCTAACACAGTGTGGAACAGGCAGGGAGGGGTAGGGCACAGGGACTGGGTTCTGAGAGGATGTGGGGAATGCATAGCCCCGTGCATTCCAGAGATGGGTGGTCGGATGGTGGGATTCAGAACCCACCACAAGGTGCAAAGTGCAAAATACTTTTACGTATTTTTAAAGGCAGAGTAACCAACACCCCCACGAGTGACAGAGCCTTGCTGAGAGCCAGAAATCAAATCAAACTTCAAGTAGCATCCTGCCCTCTTGCTACCAACTTAGGCTCCCTCTTCCCCTACCTCTCCCATGGCCCTGGGGCCGGCAGGGCAAGGGGCTAGTGGGTGGTTGGATGGTGGGATTCAAAACCCTAGCCATGCAGTATGGCTTCTTCAGGCTCCCGACTTCCCTGGGCCTCCACCTCTTCACGGGGAAGTAGCACACCACCATCTCCCATGTCTCCAGGGGTGCTTGGCCTAGTCTCCAGGCTCTGTGAGGGTTCCGATGGTTCTGAGGCAGGATGTCACAGCCAAAGGAAGTGGGGCAGTTTCTAATAACAGACAGGAAGATCTGTGCTTGCTGGCCTGTACATGGCGGGGGGGGGGGGCGGGTAGGAGTGGGGTGGGGGTGGTGGGGAGGAAGGGGAAGTAGTGCAGGAGGTGGGGGAGGAAGAAGACAGACAGATAGACAGAGCTGAAGCAAGCCGGCCAGGCAGAGGTAGACAGAGAGACAGTGAAGGAGGAAAGACAGAAACAATGAGAAACAGAGATGGGGGAGGCAGAATCGGGGAAAGAGTCATAAACAGAGGGAGACAGGGATGGAAAGGAGACTGGGAAAGACAAAAATAGAGACCAAGAGAGACGCACGGGGCAGGAGCAGCCTGGAACAGGAACCTCAGCTCTGCAGCAGCATCTAGTACCCACAGAGTCATGCCCCGCCCCTGAGTGGAGACTCCTGAAGCTTCAAAGAAGGAGCACAACTTTAAGAACAAGGTCACTGCTGGTCTGGCATGGCCCCTTCTAAGTCCCCTACCTCCTGTCACGTGACTCCCCAGATTCCCACCTTCTTGATGTTGGCTACATCCAGAACTCCCTTTACTTTTACTTATTTAAAATTTTTGTTAGATGGATTCAATATTGTTAAAACGTATTTTTAAAGGAAGCTGTAACCCACTGGCTTAAATTAAAAACATGCCCTAATTAAAAAGTACCTGCACAAATAAATGCAAAAGAAGCAATTCTTAGAGCTTCTAGCTGCAGACTGACACCTGCCCAAGGGGCTCAGGGGGAGCCCAGCAGGGGTCTGTCTTTGTTAAAGGACGATAGTCTGGAGAAAGGCATTAAGTTAGCACCAAGTGGAGCCTTTCTCCTGGAAGTCATCAGAGAGTGGAGGGAGACTTGGAGAAGAAAACGCTTTCGTTCTTCAAGGTGAAATCCAGGTTCTCTGGCATGCCACTTGAGGCTGTGTTATAACTCGATTCCCACTGATCTCCGATGTTAACACCTCACCTCCCACCCCCAACGCACACACCCAAACACTAAAGTCTCTATGGCATGAACTCTACCAAACATATGAGGCCGCAGCATCGCCCATCTCCAAACTTTTGCACCTGTGGTTCCCTCCCCTTGGAAAACCTTTCCTGCCCTCCTCTACCCAGCTAACTTCTACTGACACAATTTGCACCCCCTCCTCCAGGAAGCCTTCCCTGACTGCCTCCCATCCCTGTATCAGTGTCTATCAAAGCACTTTGCACCTTGTGGTGGGTTCTGAATCCCACCATCCGACCACCCATCTCTGGAATGCACGGGGCTATGCATTCCCCACATCCTCTCAGAACTCAGCAAGGTGCCTAACTCCCAGCACTGGCTGCAGATATGTCAACTAGACGGGAGAACAGACAAATAAATGAGGCACCCAGATGCCCTTGTACAGGTTGAAACAAAACCCTCTCTATGCTCTGTAAAAAAATTCCAGATAGAAGCTCCTGTAAAACGAGAATGAGATGACCTGGCTCCAATGGCCTCGCCTACTCTCTAGCCCACAGACTCTGGGTCAGTGACTCAGCCCCTGTGAACCTCGGTTTTCTCACCTATAAAATGAAGACAATAGTGTTAGCTATGAGAGTTGAGCCGAGTATCCAGGAGGCACTCGAATGTCATTTTTATTATCACCTTACACTCACCAAACCACAAAATATTATCACTTGACGGGTCCCAAGAAGTGATTATATCAGGGGTGGCCTGACATTTTGTAAAGGTTCCAATAAATATTTCAGTTTGTGGATCATACGGTCTCTGTTGAAACTACACAATTCTGCCGTTGTAGATGGTAGCAGCCAAAGACACAATGCAAATAAATGAGCATAGCTGTGTTCCAATAAAACTTTATTTATAAAAACAAGCAGTGGGCCAAACCTGGCCCATGTAGTTTGCTGACCTATGATCTGCACCCTCACTGCTCCAAGTGTGGCCTTTAGACAAGCAGCACTAGAGTACTGTGTGAGCTGGTTAGAAATGTCACAGGCCCCGCTGCAAACCTGCTGAATCAGAATTTGCACTTTAAAAAGGTCCCCAGGGGATTTGTGTAAGCATTAAAATTTGAGAGGTTCTGTACCCAACTTCCTAGCTAAGTACTTCCTGTCAGAGATGTGGTTCACTCTTTTTCTCATCTGATACCTTCACCAGAAGGTAAACTCCAGGAAAACTGGACACGGAAGCCTGTTAAATCCTGATTCCCAGCATCTAGCTGAGAACCTACCACATGTCCCGATTTATCAAGTAGGTACCGAATGCCCAGTGTGACCCAGGCAGGCACAGTGCCAGGTGCCAGGGACATGCAATGACTGTAGACACTAGTGGAGAGTCTTATTGAGTAGATGTCCACGCAGTGATGGGATGGATGGAAGACTCCTGTGGGCAGCCTCTGGAGTTGGGAAGACCTGGGTTTGGATCCTGGTGCTGTCCCATCAGGCCTGTGTGACCTTGGGAAAGTGACTCTACTGTCTCGAGGCTCAGTTTCTGAGAACTGGAGTGGTAACAAATGCCTCCCTGGTGTCTTGTGAGGACAGAGGAAGGATGTGAGATGGGGTCCCAGCAGCTGTGCAGGTGGTGCAGATGTGCTGGGACACGCACACACACTCGCTAGTACTCATAGTAGAAGGACCGCAGCCGGCCCCAAATCTCTCACTGAGGGTCAGTCGGGAGCCTGAACCAGGTAAGGAGGGACTCTGGGCCCAGAGACAGAAGCTCCTGTTGGGGACAAGCTTCTGTTGTATTAACAACATCGAGGGTTTAAAGCAGCAGAAAAGGCATCGGGAGGCCTCAGACAGCCTTTGATGTCCTAGGAACACAGAGCTGGAAGGATTCTTGGAGAGCACTGAAACCAGTGGTTAAAAAAAATCTGTTCTTAAAGCAATGGAAGTGTTTGTTCAAGTGACACCCAGGCAAGTCTGTGGCATCGTCAGAGCCCTGAAGGGGGCCAGAGGGCCCTTGAGGCCAGGCAGTGCATACATGTAATGATGGGGAGTGGTGGGGAATGTGGTGACCAGGAGAGCCCAAGCGATCTAAGGGGCAGCTTCAGGCCACTCCAGTTTGGCCCAAGCTCCTGAGTTTCCAAGAGAAGTGAGAAATTGGATTTATTCTCTAAAAATATTTGACTGTCGCTTTGATTTAAAATAAAACACCGTAGGAGTTAAAAACCATCCTGTGGGTCAAAGCCATTGACCAGCAGCTTCTGTTATGGGCCAACATGCCTGTATCACAGGTGGGGAAACTGAGACTCAAAGAGGGGAAGCGCCTTGCCCAGTGTCACACAGTATTTGGAGGCAGAGCTGGGACTCAGCCGCGTCTAAGCTCTTGCCCACCCCAGACTGCTCATGAGAGTGTGGGAAGTGCAAGGGAGTAGCGGGGAGGTGGGAGGTGGGAATCCAGACTTCACAAGCCAAGAGGCTGCTCGTTCTGTCCACCCAGGAAGGAGTGGAGACAAAGGGGAAGGGTTAGGGATGAACGTCTATTATTAATATATAACAATATAATATATCATAATTATATAATAACGTAATAAGAGCTGAAATTTTCTGAGTGTTTTCTACATGCTGAGCATTGAGACAGAAGATCGACAGCGGGTAAGATGGTAATGAAGAGTGTGGATTCTGGATTCAAATTCTCTCTCTCCTACTTCCTGGCTGGGTGACCTTGTACAACTTACTTATTCCCTGTGCCTGTTTGTTCATCTCATAGGGCTGTTGGGAGAATTAAATGAGTTAAAGTACATAAAATGCATTTCTAATGACTGCCCTTTGACAGATGGTTCACAAAGGGACATGCTCAAGAGTCCAAAGAGTCTGTGTGACCTGCGGGCCCCACATTTTGCCTGGTGGCAGGGTAGGCACTGCCAACAACATCAGAAGGTAGGTTCTATTTGCTCCTCTATCCTGCAGATGAGAAAACTGATGCACAGGGAAGGCAACCAATGGCCCCAGACACATAGCCCCTAAGCAGAGCAGTGGGACGGTAACACAGACCCAAGTCCTTGAGCATGCTACTGCCGAGCCCGCTTTCTGGCCACCTGCCCGCCTTTTGGACACAGCAGCCTGGGTCAAAGGTCTAGCTGATGCAAGAATTTATTTGGCAAAGGGCCAGCAGCCCTTCCCTTGGTGCCCACCATGTGAGCATACAGGATAACACGAAGCTCCTCCCCAGGCAAAGCCCCAGACACTCCACAGGGCACATGGGCACTACCCTTCAAAGTTCTTCTCTGTGATTTCTGGGGCTTGGCCCAGCTCTAGGGCTGCTCTGAATGAATCATTCCCACGAATCCTCCTCAGGCCGCAGCCCGGGGTGAAAGAGACCCAAAAAGGGGCATGGGAAGGGGCAGGCATTCTAGAACCTTCTCTGGGAAAGCCCCAGACAGGACAGATGTGTCTGCAGAAAGTGAGGGGACTTGAAGGCAGTAGGAAGACGTGGGAAGTGGGGAGGCCCACAGCTACCCAGACAAGTTTCCACATGGCCGATCCCAGGCACCAGATCACACCCAGGCTTTCATACCACCAATACCAGCCACATGTGACCTGCCAGTCTTGCTACAAATAGATCCAGAAAGTCATATTCATAATGTGGTAGGGCAGCCTTACCAATCACAAGGTGCTATTATTCTGGGTCAGCCCAAGCCCAATCCCCAGCAGGGCACACTGAGGCCCAGAGAGAGGCAGTCCCTTGCCAAACCTCTTCAGCCCTGTTTACATTTTCCCAGGCTGCCAGGAATTCAGGGTTTTTAAAGGGCAAGAAAAGGTGAGTATGCACAAATAAATAAAAGCAGGAGGCTGGATACAGCCACCAGAAGGCCTGGTCTCAAGTAGTTCACTTAGGATACTCGTGTTCACCTGCAGAATAAACATGGAGGGCCAGTGTGGAGAATGGGCAGGACCAGACTCCCTTTGGGGGCCAAGGGACAGGCTTTCCCTTTCAGTTGCAGTCCAGGAAACCCAAGAGTCTCTCTAGCCACTCTGGATCCTCAGATGTCAAGGGGATCCCCTGCTGGCCTGGGGTGTGAAGGTCTGAGCAGTTTCCATCTTTCCTTCATCTGCCCACAGGTTCTTAAAAGGCACTACCAGGCTGTGTGCCAGATGCTGGGGTGAGTGCTGTGAGCTCCTGGGTTCCTCACTACCTCTCCTTGTCCCACACAGGGCCTGGTAGAATTCCCTCAGCAAGTATTTGTCACCATTACAGGAGGAACAAAAGTGCACACATACCTCAGGCTAAGCTCTGAAAGGCTTGATCTGTTTCTCTAGCTGATTGTCCCAGAGATATTGCTGGTGACCTGCAGGACACTTCTTATTCTGCTAATGAGGCGCTTAATTTAATGCACATTAGAAAATAATTTATAACTAGCACATCAAAGCCAGTGATTTCAAAGATTATAACTGCTTAAGAAAAAACTAAATTTATATGAGATTATCAGAATTTTTATATGCTGCTGGTGGGAATGTAAAATGGTGCAGCTTCTTAGGCAAGTCCTCAAAAGGTTAAACATAGCATTACCATCTGACCCAGCAATTCCACACGTAGGGATATACCCTAGAGAATTGAAAACGTATGTCCCTACAAAGACTTGTACATGAATGTTCATAGCAGCATTATTCATAATAACCAAAAAGTGGAAATAACCCAAATATCTATCAACTGATAAATGATAAATAAAATGTGGTACAGCAATACAATGGAATATTATTCAGTTATAAAAAGTAACGAAATACTTTAAAAAGGGGCGGGGGGGGAGCACTGATGCTACCACGTGAACTTTGGTAACATTATTCTAAGTGAAAGGCACCAGTCACAAAAGGCCACACAGTGTATGATTCCGTTTACCTGAAACGTCCAGCATAGGCAAATCCATAGAAACAGAAAGTAGATTAGTGGTTGCCAGGGGATGGGGAAGGAAGGATTGAGGAATGACTGCTGATGGGCCCAGGGTTTCTTTTTGAGTGAAAATGTTCTTGAATTAGATGAAAATGTTCTAGAATTAGATGGCTGTACAACTCTGTGACTGTCCCCAAAACCACTGAATTGAGTACTTTAAATACGTGAATTATATGGTATATGAATTCTATCTCAATAAAGCTGCTATAAAACAAATTACATGAGGTTTTAAAAAATGAGGTGATATAAACATACATATGAATAATAGTACAAGTAGAGTTTAATGGGGTAAAATGGTTCATAAACGATGCAACAAATCCAATATTAATTACAGTCATGGAAACTGAGGCTGGGTGAGGAAGAATGACTCGCCTACACATCACTACTAAACCAGAGTGAGTCACACCTAAATCTGTTCAAATCCAGAAGCTTCGCCTGACCATTAGGCTAACCCAGCTGTAATGAAAGGATATGAGATGGGGATGCAAGAGGTGTCCACAGTCCAGTGTGGAAGACAGATCTGCAAGGAGGTTGGTAAGTGAGGTTAAGAGCCAGCTGCCTCCCTGGGGTTCAAAACAGGAAGCACCCAACAATGCCTGGGGAGTAGCAGAGACTTCCAGGAGAGTGTGCTACCCCAGGAAGCTCCTGAAGGGTGGGTAGGAGTTGGCCAGCCTCTACCCCAATATCCCTACACACCTGAAGTCAGGAGGTCTGAAGGTGAGATTCAGACCTACCACATGCCAGCTGTGGGACCTAAGGCATGAGCACTTGACCTCTCCGAGCCTCAGTTTCTCCATCTACAAAAGAGGAAGAGGCAAGATGGTAGGCGCAGTGCCTTCTTAGGACTGCACTGAATCGGATGGTTCTCGCCCCTCCTGCTGAGTAGAAGGGTCTTTGACTGGAAAAGTCAGACCTCGATTTCTGCCCCACATAATAAAGACTCTGCCAAGCAGCCTCGGTGGTGACCATGCCCCCTTTTCCTCGTTGCCACTCCTAGACCCACCTTTATGAGACGCGTTCCGTCCAGCTCACACAGAGGGGGAGGTTGACGGCAGTGGGATCCTCTGGCCAAACTTCGCCCCCCTCCTCCTGGGTCGCCCCCAAGTTCACGAGGTCTTCCCCATGCTCTCGGCGCCCCCATTCCCGGCCAGCGATTTTCGCCTCCCACTGCCTTCACTTTTGATACGCCTCGCAACTCCGCCGCGGCAGCAAGTTAACTTCCACGCGCCCCTCGCGCGTCCCGGCATCCGCCTGGGGGGTCTCCGCGAGCCGGGGAGAGGTCGGGGACTCGAACGATGGTGACACGCAGCGCTCTCCCAACCCCCTGCTTCCCGCAACACAGACACTGCGCGCCTCCGGGGCGCAGGGTCCGAAGCGGGAAGCGCGGTACGGGGACTGGGTCTCTTGCCGCACCCCGCGGAAAGCGCTTGGAGCGCCGGGCGGGTGCAGATCCTCGAACCGCCCGCCCGCACCGCCTCCCTCCCAGCTCTCAGCCCCGGAGCCCCGGCAGCTGCGCCGGGCCCGGGAAGAAGCCGCGGGGGCCGAGGGCTCCGGGGCCCGAGGCCGACCCGCAGGCGGCCCCGTGG
>NW_011889032.1:452468-457586 GCF_000151845.1 Pteropus vampyrus | reverse complement strand
CGGCCCCGCCCACGGCTGCTCCCCGCCCCCGCTGGCCCTAGTTCCAGCCGCGCGGTGGGGAGCGTTGGCCCAGGGAGCTGACCCCCGCCCCGGAAGCCGTCCTCTGTTTGCTGGCTTACCCCCAGTACCAGCAGCTCATCACTCTAACTCCCGGGGCAGCTAGCTTGTTTAAGTGAAGTCTCTTCAGTCTATAAGCAGTGAGTCTATAAGCACGATCGCTAAGAAGTGGTGTAAGGGAAGAAAACTAGACCCTGAGCAGGGTGCATTTATGAAATAGTTGTGTAAAACGAAAAAAAAAAGAGAAGAAGGAGGGACTATTCACATTCATATATGTCAGTGGTTCTCAAGGGAGGGCCCCCCCTCCCAGGTACATTTGACAATGTCTAAAGACATTTTCGGTTGTCACAGTTTGGGGCAGAGGTTGTACTACTGGCATCTAGGATGCTGCTAAACATCCTACCACGAACAGGACAACTCCCACCCCCCCTGCCCCGCCCCCAGCAAAAACCCATCGAGCCTAAAATGTCAATTGTGCTGAGGTTCAGAAACCCTGACACACATGAATAAAATAAATTTCGAGCTGGTAGATCTCAGCTCAGTCTAAGATATTTAACCTCTCTGTGCCTGTTTCTCATTCTATAAAATGGGTATATAATAGATCTATCTATGTACTAATGCATGTGCACTGAATACTGGAAGGAAGGAGAGGAAGAGATATGGGCTTACTTTTCACTGTGAATCTTTGTTATTCTGTTTGAATATTTTAATTTTTCCCATATGTATATATTACTTGTTTAAAATAAATGTCTCTAATAGTTACAACCATAACAGCAAACATTTCGTATCTCTATTTAAAATTACTTGCTAAGTTCCAGGCATTGCGCTAAACACTTTATATTTACACATTTAAACCTTTAATAGCCTTATGATAGGTCTGCTATCATCCCCATCATAGAGATAAGGAAACCAAGGCACACAGATATTAAGTAATTTGTCTATGGCCAGCCATTTGTTCCTTCATAGCTCACTCATTAATTCGTTTATATATCCAATAAATAGTGCATGCCATACAGAAAGTGCTGGAACTGACAGAGTTAAATCCTCTGCCTTCACGGAGCTGCTGTTACTGGTCTGGAATCAATAGAACAGTATTGTATAGTGTTTATCGTATACATATTAGAGGCTTTTTATGACAAACTGCATAGTAACCCTGCTGAGTGTTTTATAATGTCCCTTTGTGGGTGGAGAAATGAAGATCAAGGGAAGAGGTCTGAAGAAGGCATGTGTTTAATAACATTCTAGGTACAGCGTTTCCTGAGCACCCTGTTCTGGGTGCTGGGAGTCAGCAAGTAAAAGGAGCACTAGGGTCCTGTGCCCAAGTAGAGGAAGCTGGACTCTCCAACAAGCATCGAGGAGTTGGGAACAGGGGATATTAACCTGGCCCAGGAAGGAAGGAGCCAGAGTATTTATACTATGTCTTTATACTGAGACCTGAGCCTAGATGAGGGTACATATAAGAGTATAACCAGTCACAAGGACCCACAGGTGCAGAGGTGCAGCACCCGGGTAGATCCTTTGTGGTGAGGTCTGCATGAAGTGCAAGGTGGACAGGATGCGTGGGGATGGGTGAGAGAAGGCCAGAGGGGTCTGCAGGGGCTGGATGCTGCAGGGCTTTGTGGGCTATGGGAAGGAGTCGGGACTTCATCTTGCAGTGATGGAGAAACATGGAAGATATTCAGCAGGGGGAGGACATGGTTAGCCTTGCTTCCTGCAAAGGTCCATTTGGCTGCTGCATGAAGGAGTACAGGCACGGAGACTGATTCGAGGCTGCCGAAATACTCCAGGAGAGGCTGGCCAACCTAGGGTGGAACCAGGGGCATGGATGGAGTGTTGAGTTCCAGAGATGTTTGCAAGACAGAACTGGCAGATCTTTTGCAGGGCTAAAGAAGAGAACTAGAATGATCTTCTAGTTTCTGGGTCGGGCCTTCTCCTCTCAGTCTTCTAACTCAGCAAACCCGTTCAGGTCTCAAGCTGGCTGTTACCTATTTGAGGTAGCCTCATCACCTCCCAGAGCATCCTGATGGGATGGACAATGGACTGCGAAGCCTGGGAATTTGGTGTGACTTTGAAGACAGACGAAATAGCTCATTCCTATCTCCTCCTCCAGTCTACGAATGACCAGGCAGGGCCTCCTCTGTCTTCTCTCCCAAACTGTATCCCCAGGATCTAGACAAACCTGGTACTTGGGAGGCCCTTAGTCAATATTTTTCCAAAGCAGGAAGAATAAAGGTGGCATAAAACATTTTGATTCTAAAACTCTTTCCAGCTCTGACATTTGAAAAGATGCTGCTGCTGGTGCTGCTGCTGCTTCTTGCTGTGCTCTGAGCACCTTGTAAGTATCATATTCAAGCTGATTATTTATCCTTCCCCACAATCTGCCCAGGTTTTATCATTACTTTCATTTTACAGATGAGGAAATGGAGGCTCCATCAAGTAATTTGACTTGACCTAGGGCAATAACTAGTAGATGCAAACTCAGTACAGTGGTGGAAGCAGGTGGCCCCACAATGGGCAGGAAACCAAGGCAGAGGGGCAGGTTCCCTTCTCCTGCTGGAAGGCTGGGGTTACCGTGCCTGTCTGGGAACCCAAGCTTCACAAAGCTCTCTGATCTTGAGTATCTGATCCAGGTGACTGGCTGTCATGGCAACATGGCTCTAAAGAGCTACTCACCTCTCTAGACCCTCCTTAGGGCACGCTGGCACCACACCCTTTTCCAAAAATTCAGTTGCTATGTGTCCATCAGCATCTGGTGCTGCCACAAAATGATCACACCTCTGGGTGGTCCTCCTACCCTCACCCACCCCTTGTACACACACTGCTGACTTTGTGTCCGTGCCTCAATGTCCAAAAGATTGTGAGTTGATTCCTGTTGCCATGGATGGAGATGATATTCCACAACCAATGTGCTTTGTCTTCCCAAAGGCCTGCGACTCAAAGATTCATGAGCTGGAATCTAGCAATAAAACACAGTGATGTCCCAGCTTGTCCAGGTATTGCATTCTGAAGACCTTGTTTAGGGCAAAACTCATGCAGAGTCTAAACCAGCACTGAGGAGCCCCCCGAGAAGGCTGTGAGCAGCATGGCTACTCTGCCAACTCCAGCTCCACTGGTCACCTCCAGCATCGTACCCACCATTCTTTCTTCAGTTGAGCACCTAATGAAGTCGAAACTCAAAGTTTTGATCTTGAGGCAAAAAATGTGACTTAACTTTAAGCTCCGATGAGAGGCTAACATTTTGAGATGCATGTTGAAACTAGGACCCACAAAAAGAACAACGGATCTATAACTCTTATGCCACATTCACTTCTGTCCCCTTCATATTTATTTTCTTTTACTTATTTCGTTTTGTCTTTGTTTTTTGTTTTTGCTTGTAATTTTCACCTGTTCTGTTTTTAGTACATTTGGTTATTAATAAATTCATTAGCAAAATTTGAATAACTGTATTGATGAAGCAATACGTTAAATATAATTACTTTTGTTATTTTCTTCCAGTTTTTGTTTGTGTTGCCAAGTGTATACATCATGTTTCAGTGATGCTAATATGTGCATTTTTTTCATATAACACCTGTGAGAAAATAAGGAGATTGACACCTTTGAGGTGAAAACCATCCAGAAGATCTAGACTATGAAAAGAAGTTTTACGACCAACTTAATCGATGAATTTCTGTTATGTTTTCCTTTCATTGGACTCACACTTGGATCATAAAATCATGGTGCCTCTTGCCGTCAGTGAGATCTTAGCACATAGGAGATACACAAGTTGGATTTGTGCGGCTCACGTGATTGTAAGGCTTGACTCCACTGCAGGAGAATAATAGAGCTGCACTCATAGACCTTAGATACTGAGGATGGGAATCTATGTGGCTCGAGTTTAGAATCTGAGACTCTTGGAAGCTTAGAGATAAATTACAGAATCTTGGAGAATCATGGAATTTTGGAACCATAGAATCCCAGTGTCAGAATCTTGGGGCTGGATGGCCATCTGAGCTGCCATCTCACAGATGGGAAGAATGCATCCCAGGGAATAGAAGTGATTTTCCCAACACTGCAGCTTCTAACAGTACAGTGGGGCTAACACCGGTGTCTCCTGATTCCTGCCCAGGAATCTCGTCTTTTAGGCCAAGACAGGACAATCTTCTAACGGAAAGTGCTGGGCAAATTGGAGGGTGGAGGTTGAAAGAGCTGTGGACAGGAGGAAGGGGGGGGGGTGCGTGCTGCTCCAGAGGGTAAGCCCTTCTATGTCAGGTGGTGCCTCAAGTTTGAAGCTCAGCAAAACCACAGAGTAGGTGTCATGAGGCCCCGCCTTTCCAATTTCACCTCTGCCACACTCAGCATCTCCTTCCCACCCCCTACTTCTGCCCACACAACCACCAACGTACTCCTCCCACCTCAATAAGCTTCACTTGAGCCCACCGCAAGCTCTCTCAACCTCTGTGCCTTTGCCCACGGTGTTCCAGATCTGCCAAGTGCAGTTGTGCAAGTTGAGCACAGCACAAGGGTGCCACATTCTCATCGTAGACATTACAGATTTATACCAATAAATCCTGGCAGCTGGCAGTGAAATGTCTTGAGGAAAAGGCATCTTTTTATCATTAGCAGGGAGCCTGCTGTTTTCTCTGCCTGGCCTGTCCTCCTCCTCTCCCTTCTCCACTAAGCAAGCTCCGGCTCCATCCTTCAAGGCCTCCTTCAGATATCCCCTCCTCCAGGAAGATAACCATGGCAACACCTCCACCAGGCTTCCTGCACGGATTAAAGGTTAATAACATCAATCAATGCTCACTGGTGATATGAGAGTCAATATTGCCTGGTGCAGATTTCCAAAAAGCAGGAAATATACCGTTTGTAGAAGGAGAGATGATTCTAAGTGGAAGCTGGACCCAGGATTATATAACACTGAATTGGACACAAGAAAATAATGCTTTTGTCAATCTTCCTTGATTAAATCATGGAGAAATATTTCAGTTTGGTGCAAGCATGTCTTTCATACCTCTGACACTCACTAATTACCCATTTTGTCAAAGAGTGTGCAGGTTGCAGGCTTAGAGCCTTTCACAGGCA
>NW_011889032.1:441067-452418 GCF_000151845.1 Pteropus vampyrus | reverse complement strand
ACTGAGGAGCCCCCCGAGAAGGCTGTGAGCAGCATGGCTACTCTGCCAACTCCAGCTCCACTGGTCACCTCCAGCATCGTACCCACCATTCTTTCTTCAGTTGAGCACCTAATGAAGTCGAAACTCAAAGTTTTGATCTTGAGGCAAAAAATGTGACTTAACTTTAAGCTCCGATGAGAGGCTAACATTTTGAGATGCATGTTGAAACTAGGACCCACAAAAAGAACAACGGATCTATAACTCTTATGCCACATTCACTTCTGTCCCCTTCATATTTATTTTCTTTTACTTATTTCGTTTTGTCTTTGTTTTTTGTTTTTGCTTGTAATTTTCACCTGTTCTGTTTTTAGTACATTTGGTTATTAATAAATTCATTAGCAAAATTTGAATAACTGTATTGATGAAGCAATACGTTAAATATAATTACTTTTGTTATTTTCTTCCAGTTTTTGTTTGTGTTGCCAAGTGTATACATCATGTTTCAGTGATGCTAATATGTGCATTTTTTTCATATAACACCTGTGAGAAAATAAGGAGATTGACACCTTTGAGGTGAAAACCATCCAGAAGATCTAGACTATGAAAAGAAGTTTTACGACCAACTTAATCGATGAATTTCTGTTATGTTTTCCTTTCATTGGACTCACACTTGGATCATAAAATCATGGTGCCTCTTGCCGTCAGTGAGATCTTAGCACATAGGAGATACACAAGTTGGATTTGTGCGGCTCACGTGATTGTAAGGCTTGACTCCACTGCAGGAGAATAATAGAGCTGCACTCATAGACCTTAGATACTGAGGATGGGAATCTATGTGGCTCGAGTTTAGAATCTGAGACTCTTGGAAGCTTAGAGATAAATTACAGAATCTTGGAGAATCATGGAATTTTGGAACCATAGAATCCCAGTGTCAGAATCTTTGGGCTGGATGGCCATCTGAGCTGCCATCTCACAGATGGGAAGAATGCATCCCAGGGAATAGAAGCGATTTGCCCAACACTGCAGCTTCTAACAGTACAGTGGGGCTAACACCGGTGTCTCCTGATTCCTGCCCAGGAATCTCGTCTTTTAGGCCAAGACAGGACAATCTTCTAACGGAAAGTGCTGGGCAAATTGGAGGGTGGAGGTTGAAAGAGCTGTGGACAGGAGGAAGGGGGGGGGGTGCGTGCTGCTCCAGAGGGTAAGCCCTTCTATGTCAGGTGGTGCCTCAAGTTTGAAGCTCAGCAAAACCACAGAGTAGGTGTCATGAGGCCCCGCCTTTCCAATTTCACCTCTGCCACACTCAGCATCTCCTTCCCACCCCCTACTTCTGCCCACACAACCACCAACGTACTCCTCCCACCTCAATAAGCTTCACTTGAGCCCACCGCAAGCTCTCTCAACCTCTGTGCCTTTGCCCACGGTGTTCCAGATCTGCCAAGTGCAGTTGTGCAAGTTGAGCACAGCACAAGGGTGCCACATTCTCATCGTAGACATTACAGATTTATACCAATAAATCCTGGCAGCTGGCAGTGAAATGTCTTGAGGAAAAGGCATCTTTTTATCATTAGCAGGGAGCCTGCTGTTTTCTCTGCCTGGCCTGTCCTCCTCCTCTCCCTTCTCCACTAAGCAAGCTCCGGCTCCATCCTTCAAGGCCTCCTTCAGATATCCCCTCCTCCAGGAAGATAACCATGGCAACACCTCCACCAGGCTTCCTGCACGGATTAAAGGTTAATAACATCAATCAATGCTCACTGGTGATATGAGAGTCAATATTGCCTGGTGCAGATTTCCAAAAAGCAGGAAATATACCGTTTGTAGAAGGAGAGATGATTCTAAGTGGAAGCTGGACCCAGGATTATATAACACTGAATTGGACACAAGAAAATAATGCTTTTGTCAATCTTCCTTGATTAAATCATGGAGAAATATTTCAGTTTGGTGCAAGCATGTCTTTCATACCTCTGACACTCACTAATTACCCATTTTGTCAAAGAGTGTGCAGGTTGCAGGCTTAGAGCCTTTCACAGGCAATGGTGTCTGCTGAGAACTCTATACTTGGCCTTCTTTAAATTGTATTTGTTTATAAGATTGCTTTCTGCCTATGGCATATGATGCTGATTGTCTACTTCCCGTAGTGTTACGAAGCCTTATTTATAAATCAATCCATTTAAGCACAAAATAACAAGTCTATTCAAACAAAAATATTAAGTAAATAACAAAGCAGGTGGTAAGCATGGAGGGCAGAAATCATGAGAGTGGTGCGTGGAACAGTGGAGTTTGAAAATACAAATTTGTTTAGGAGTATAGATCCAGAGCCAGACTGTCTGGGTTCAGTTCTCAAACACAAATTGCTAGCTGTGTGACTTTAGGCAAGTTTTCCTCTCTGAGCCTCGATATCTTCACTTGTTAAAGGGGAATAATTATAATACCAGCCTTCTAGGGTAGTTCAGAAGATATACTCAGAGAACGTATGCAAATAACTTTGCAGGGACTGAGGAAGTCGCATGATAGCAATGATGGGGGACCTCAAGGCACATATCTGTTCACAGACCCAGGAGACATTTTGGCTTTAGGAACTTTTATTTGCATGGGAAAGACAGGAAAATTGAGCCTGAGGAAGGGGTGGGAGGAGGGAGAAAAAGGGGAGTGTGGACTCATTTGGGGGGTTCAGCGGCCAGAACGGGGAAGCAGCCCTCACGGTGCCACTGCCTATCACGCAGGCGACGCACAGCCTGCATCTGCGGCTGGAAGGCCCCCCACTCGTTCCAGTGCTGGAAGTCACCAGGCTCCAGGAGATACTGGTACCCGCGGTAGCCAGGATACTGATAGCCGACCCAGCTGGGAGGGAAGCAAGAAGGACAGCATGGAGATGGCCGGTCTTACAGCCTGGCACCCAGACCCCTGCCTGGACCAGCCAGTTCTCCATCTCTCCCTGCAGTCAGCCTCCTCTAGAAAGTGGGGATGGTCACCTTTCAAAGTCTGATCTAAGTTCCAGCCTCAGAGAAGCCTCTGACCTGCCCTCTACTCAAGCACATACATCCAGATCCCAGAAACTGTCCTTCTGCCTCTGAACTCCTGTGTGAACCACCTCTTAGTATTGTTGGGTATCATCTCACAGATATACTTGGGTCTCGCTGCTTGACTGAGTAAGCCCCCTGAAGACAGGAACTGAGCCTTCTTCATCTCTGCCTCCCTAGTGTGCCTAACACAGTGCCTGGCTCCCAGGCACTGCTTAGTACATTTCTAATGGTTCGAGTGCAGGGATACATGTGTCAGGAAAGAAGAAATGGGCAAGAGAAAGGCTGGAAAGAAGAAATGGGCAAGAAAAAGGCTGGGGCCCTGACAGTGTTACAGGAGCTCAGAAAGAGTCTGTGGCGGACAGGTAGAAGCTTTACATTTGCCTAGAAGAGACCAGGGTGTCTGTCACAGCTATTTGGGGGAGGGGAATGGATAAAATGATATCCTTTGGGCATCCAGCCCTTCCCCGTGTTCTCACAGACATGGGGTCACAGGACTGTTATGAACATTTCACATCTTTAGAGTTCAGAGCAGAAAGGGACCTTTTAGGTTAAGGAGTCTGGTGCATCCATTATATAGATGGCAACACTGAGACACAGAGAGGGACATGAGGCGCCACAGGCTCCACAGCACATGCGTGACAAGGTCAAGCCCCTTTCAATACACAGTCTTGTCTCTTAGAGGTCATTCTGCTCATTCCCCAGAGGCTATGGATTTCCCTGAATATTCTCTTTCCCTAGGCACCGGTAGACTCATCCATCTGCATCAGCTCTGTCCCCTTTACTTAATTATTCCTTCAATCCTAGTATGGGCTTAGAAGCCTCTATTCTCTCCATCTTTCAGTTTTTTTGAACAAATTGCCAGATGTGTTTACACTGACATGTAATTTGTCAAAGTAAGAGATGGTGGAATCCTAGCCAATAGCGGTAGGGGAATTTGGGAGGGGGCGTGGCCTTTCCTATGCATTTGATGATATATCCTGTAAGGGGGCAGCCTCCGAGTCTGTGCTTGAAGCAGGGACTGAGGGCCTGGCAGGAGTATGCTTACGTTCCACCGGAGACCCTCACACTGCCCACACGGTCACAGAAGCCATAGACCCAGAGACTGGGCACGTCATCCTCCTGAATCTCCATCGTGTTGCCCTTGAAGTTGGCTCCTTCAAACAGGCAGATCTTGTGCTCCTGAGAATCCTGGGAAAGGAGAGACTGCGTCAGGTATGGGGAGTATGAATGAGGCAAAGAGAAGTAACTTAGAGGCCTCCTGTGAAGAGAGAGAGATGAATATGCTCAGACCATGGTGGGACTCTGCTGGCATTACTGCTGTCCATCCTGGAAGAGCCCTCCTCGTCTGTGAAAAGAGGCTTTCAGCCTCTATTTCATGGAGTCATCATGGGGATGAAATGAGTTAATTCATTTAGAGCACTTAGCATGTTGCCTGGCATACATTAAGTGCTCAAAAAAAAAAAAAAAGTTTTATTCTTTATTTTTACTATTATGGTCAGGGATGCAGAGGCTCAGAGAGGTAGGTTCTTGATCAATGTCACACAGCCAATGAGGGGCAGCACCTTTCAGAGAAGCATTTCATTCCTCCCATTTCGTTCAGTACTCCTGTCCTCTTCACGCCCTCTGCTGCAGCCACACTGGCCACTTTTGAGTTCTTTGCTCACACCCAGTCTATCCCAACTTCAGGAGCTTTGCACTCACCATTCTCTGGGAGGCTTCTCCACCACTCTTCGCAGGGCTGACTCAGTCCTCATCCTTCAGGAGCTGTCTTCTCTGACCACCCCCTGACCACTCCCATCGCCCAACATCAGAGCCCTAGCTCCTCTCACCCACTTTCTGAGGACACTGCATGGCCCCGTGCAGCACGTACCACAGTGGTTTGCCATAATAGATTGATTTCCATGATTAGGTTTCAATAGCTGCCTTCCACGAGGTCAGGGACCTTGCCTGTCCCGTGCAGAGCTGTGCAGCCAGAGCCAATAACAGAGCCTGGCAGAAACAGATCAACCCACAGTGATGGAAAGCATGACTATGTAGAAGATGGTCAGGTTACAGATCCCTCTAACTTCTCAGGATAGAAGGCTGGGAAGGAGTCAAGGAATGCAGCGGGGAGGGAGTGGGAGCTGGGCAGGGATGAGATAAAACAATCCACACTAGGATGGTGGCAGGGATATAGGACGGATTAGACCGGACCAGTGGCTCTGAGCCCTGGCTGCATAGAGTCTACCTGGGGATGTAGAAAAGATATCAGTACCTGCTCCCGAGCTTTAGAGATTCAGATCTCATTGGTTTGGGGAGAGGTCCAGGCATTGATTTTTTTTTTCTAATAATATATTTGATTTAAGCAAATACATCCGAAATATTATAATTTCAATATGCAACCAATATAATGATAGTTTACATTCTTATTTTGCTTTTTTTTTTTTTAACTATGTATTCAAAACCTGGTGTGTATGTTACACTTATAGCATATAACCAATCAGACTAGCCAAAGTTCAAGCATTCAACAGCCACATATTGCTATTGCTGACTGTATTGGACAGCAAAGTTCTAGAAGCTACCGAAAATGCCCGGCTGATGGCTCTTCCAAATAGGCTCCCTTGACATAAATTGCCATTTAAGGACTGCTCAATGATTGAGAGATACACCTATGAACTCTTACAAAGCTTCCATTTATAATGGCTGATAATTCAGCCTCAAATTCTGAGAAAAATATTGGGAATGGATAATTCATGAAGATAAGTTTGGTGGTGCCCAAACAGCTGGCTGTTGGGCCCAGATAGCCTCAAATGGACACCCATGAAAATTCTTCAGGAAAATTCTCATTCAAGAAGCAAAAGTTGTTTACCATGGGACACTGACACTGGTGGATAAAGATGTGATTGGTTCGTGAGTCTTAATCAACACACCTGGAGAAACTGTGAATTGCTTGAGGATAACTCCACCTATCTTGGATTTGAGTCTTCTTTATGTTACACTAATTAACTTAGTTGAATATTATAAAGGGGCTAATTCAGTATATTGTCTTATCATAGAGAAGTTCAAGGTGCCTTTCCACAGCACCTGTCTTTTAGCCACTGCACAAACTTCAGCCCACGTGTTGGATATTTTGGATGGGCACTGGGGTTTTCGAAGCTCCTCAGGAGGTTCTAATGTGCAGCAAGAATTAAAGACATTCCCCAAAGAGAATCAAGGAAGACGCTAAAATTTCTAGCTCCCAAAACTGGGATATTGGTTGAGTCCACTCTTGATAGGAGCCCAGGGCTCCTAGCAGGGGCTAGGCACACTGTTTGAATGTCAGAGACACCTTAGGAATCAATGAGCACAAGAGTCCACTGCCCTTGGACAACTCAGAGGTCACCATGCTTCTCTGTCCACCCCCATTTCCTTAATTGTGGTCAGACCTCAGACTTGCCCCTGCCCTCCCCACTCATCCCCCAGGCCCTGTCCAGGAGCCACTCACCATCCTGATGGGCCGGAAGGACATGAGCCGGTCGCTGCGGTAGCTGCTGGACCAGGTATCCCAGCGCGGGTATTCGCCCTTCTCCAGGACAAACATTTCCCCCCGGAAGTTGGACTGCTCAAAGGCGACCCAGCTGGAGATGAGAGGGATGTGGAGGGTGGGAAGGGCCAGAAGGCACAAAAGCAGAAAGGAGAGAAATTATTAGCAGAAGCCCACCTCCTCCTCTTGGAAGGTGGCCCCAAGGCCAGTGAGTTTTTCTAGTTGATGCCACTTACTGGCTGTGTGACCACAGGCAAGTGGCTTCACCTCTCTGAGCCTTGGTTTCCTCATCGAATATACCTATTAGAGTTGACGAAGGATTAAAGGAGATCATGTGTGTAATTATGTGAGCAAAAATTTTTTCCCAGATGTGGGATTCACACATGATTTAAGTACTAGGAGGGCTTAGGGTAAAATAACATAAGAAGATATTCTCTTTTAAACTTGATTACAGCTAGGAAAAAGTCTCTATTGGATGCTAATGTGTCTTTAAGACTTATTAATCTCTCTTTTTGTAAGAAAAAGAACAGGCCACGAGTGCAGAGCCTTGAGCATGATAGCACTGCTCTGTGTTCATTGTATTAATTTTTTATGGGTATCTTTTACTTATAGCAAGTGATACTAGCTTTCCATTTGTAAAAGTGATATAAAAATTCTTTTAAAATATATTTATTTCTGTTAACATGGTCATTTTAAATAAAAAATGTTAAATAAAAATAGTCCTAGAGATACAGGGCTAAGGGAAAAATTGACACAGGTTACTAAATCATACGTTTGGTAAGGACTGGCTAGCTAGCATATAGGAGATACTCAGTCATTGGTATGTGAGCAGAAGGAGGGAAATGATAATAATGTCTACCTCTCAGCTACGTAAGAAAATTAAATGCATTCGTGTTCAGTCCTCTCAAAGACTAATTACAAACTCGAAGTCAAATGGGAGCTTTTCCTGGCTTTCCCGTTGCAGCCTGATTAAGGATGGGAAATGAGCTTGTGTTAGAGGGACCAGGGATTCTGGACGACCCCCATTTTGTAAACGAGAAGGCCGAGACTAAGGGATCCCTTGACCTTTGCTCTATGTGTTCAGGAGTTCTCTGGCACAAAGGGGGACACTGACATTACTACCATCTCCTTGGGTGCTGCTGGGACCTTCCTCTACCGAGAAGGAGATAGGGGAGATGGGTGGGGGGTGGGAAAGCTACCACCATGGACTGAAACAGAATGTGTTTCAGGAGCCTCAGGTCTTGTCCACACTGGAATGACAATTAAAGATGCAGACTTACTTTCCCAGAACAGAGCTGAATCTGCCTCAGCCCTGCCTGGTCTGGAATAAATGAGAAAAGGATGGAAGAATGAATGGAAGAATGAATGGATGACTGGATGGATGGATGAATTGATAGATAGATGAATGGATGGGTAGATGAATGGATGGGTAGGTGGATAGTTAGGTGGATAGATGGATAGCTGGGTAGATGGCTGGATCTGTGGATGAATGTATTGATGGATGGATGCATGCATACATACATGATGGAAAATGGATGGAGGGAAGGGTAAGCAGATGGATGAATGAATGGATGGAGAAAGAGGATAGATAGATGGATAGATGGATGGATGGATCTACAGATGGGAGGATGGGTGAATAGGAAAGGGATCCTTGGAAGATGGTGCCATGTAGGAGTTAAGAGCACAGACTCTGGAAACAGACAAACCTGAGCTCTAATCCCAGCTCATCATTTATTTTCTGTATGATTTGGGCAAGTAACTTAAGCTTGTTAAGCCTCAATAACAGAGAAAATGGCTGTACCTACCTTGTCAGGATGTTATGAGGATCTAAAAAAGGAATGCATGGAACAAGTCCAGCACAGAGAAAGCACAATAAATAATGTATTTTATAATTGAAGAGGAGGGGAAGCTGCTGGAAGTCTGAACTTATGGAAAGATGAACACTGATGTGGTCTTGCCATTGTGCCTGCCTTCCCCTCAAATTCTTGTCTCTTTCATAATGCCCAGTAAGGACCTGTCACAGGAGTGAGAAATTTTAAATATTTATTTCGGTGCCTTTCTCATCTCCTATGGCTCATCTGAGCCTTATGAATAAGGAGAGGTAGGGCAGGAATCTTAATTTACAGGCATGGAAACTGAGGCTCAAGGATGTTAAGTCACCTCTCTAAGGTCACCCAATGGTGGCAGGTGGCAGGTAGCAGGTGGCAGGTTGAAGTCTCCTAGGTTTCAGACAGGCGTATCCCTGTGCTGAGGTCATGCCTCTCCTCCCCTCCCCCTGCCCACTTCTTCCTCTCCATCCTTTTTCCCATCACCATTTTCCCTACATCCCTGCTGGCCCTGACACAGACCAAGGGCTCTGGACCATAGGCTCTTGTCTCTTTCCATTGGGTGCAGCTCCAGGGCATACACCAAAGACCAGCTGCATTTTTGTTTCAGGAGAAATACTTTAGGTTTGAGTCACTGGCACTGAAAAAAGCCTAAAAACCCAAACTGGCCACATCCGGCAGCTTCTGCTGTCAGCTGGGCTTTGGGGCTGTGTGGGGGAAGGTGAAGATAGGGAGGGTGGAGGGGTGGGCTGAGGCTATGTTGACCACACAGGGGTGGGGGTGGCTCTAGGAGGCAGACATGCCTCCTTTCTCACCTCGCACCCCCGACACCCCCTCCACGCCCACATCCCCTGGCCTGTACACTCCACCAGGGCGACTCAGCTAAACTCACAGGGCAATGGCGGGGGATAATAATCACTATTGTCACTTGCCGTGTTTGGGCACCCACAAAGTGCCAGGCCAATGATGTATTATTATCTCCTTCAGGGCTCAGAATAATTCAGTGGAGGGTAGTGGATAGGGACCTATTCTCCCTACATCAGAGATGAGAAAACTGAGGCTTGGAGACTGAGCAAGGTCTGGGAGAGCTGAGACTTGAACCCAGGCCTGTCTGAGCTCAAAGCCCATCTCTGCTCTTTGTACTGCAAAAAGTCTCAGGATGCTGGGCATGGAGTCTGAGCATACTGCTTGGGGATGTTTGCCCTGGGAAGACAAGAGGCAAAAGGGCCATGTGAGTCTTGTCGTGTGCCCTGACCTCAGTTCACATGGGCTGGAGCTGGGACAACTGTCCAAAAGACAATTGTTCCTGCTTTATACAGGGGTCACTAGGCCCAGAGAAGCCCAGAGCCAGGAGCAGGCTGTGGAGCAGGTGATAAAAGCGTTGTGAATGAAATTGATCTACTTGAGTTCAAACAGCCTCTGACACTTTCCACACTAGGAAACTTTGGCCAGGGACTTACCTGCTCCGAGCTTCAGTTTCCCCATCTGTCAAGTGGGCAAAAGAATAGCCCCTCCCCCACACAGCATTCTACAGTCATCTAGGTAAAGCCCTCAGTTGGTGCTGGGCACCTAGTGGGTGCTCCACAGATGCTTATTATTACTCTTAGGGCTGCTCGATGCCCCGGAGAGGGGACAGCTAGTGGACACTTGGCTCTTTGGTCTCCTTCTACCCTCATTGTTGGGCAGAGCTCCTATAGGAGAAGCAGCATTTCTCTGAAGTCCAGAATGATGACTTTCTGTCAATGTGACCTCACGCTAATGAAATCACCTCTCCGAGCCTCAGTTTCCTCATCTGTAAAGTGGGAAGGAGAATAATAGCTTCCTTTTCTCCTTCTTATGTTTGAAATGAGGACTGAAAATAATATATGTGTCTTTGTTAGCATGGTAGCAGGCACAAAGCAGGTGCTGGGTAAATGGCAGCTACTCCCGATTTGTTACTATTTTATTCTGTCTGCAGGAGTGTTCCTCCCTTGCCCCTGACACACGACACTCACGGTCCAGAGGTAACGATGAGGCTGCGCACTCGGTCAAAGCCACGGTCTCCCAGGTTCAAGCACTCCCCGGAGAATTCCACCCGACGGCCCTGGAAGTTCTCCTGCTCGAAGACCACCAACTGGAGGAGAGAAGCCCCCATGCCCAAAGGTGGGGGGCAGAGTGAGGAAGGTGGAGTGCCTCCAAACTGGAGAGGCTCTAGGTCAAAAAGGGCATCAAGTCTCTATATAAATAAAAGCAGGCTGTGCACAGATCGCATGAGAGCGTGCCACGAGCCAAAGTCTGTGAAACTACCCTGTCATTCTTTCTCTTCATTTCTGAACTTAATATCTGCACCATTATTAGGAACTGATGGATCTTTGTACCAGGCCTTTATCTGTGCTGTTCCTTCTGCCTGGAATGCCCTCTATACAACACATCCCCATCTAGGAGCTCATGTTCTCTGTCCTTTTCTAGGCTCAGATATCACCTCCTCTGGGAAGCCTTCCCTGATGCCCTTTACCTAGGTGGGCTTGATTAAATGCTCCCCACTGTGCTCACACCATCAGTGGTACAAGTAACACACTACACAGTCACACTGCTTAGCTTCTGGGTCTCTCTCTGAGCACCCCTCTCCCCCTTTACACAACCCCTCCAAAGACCAAGGGCTCCTGCAGGGCAGGGCATGGGGTTGATCCATTTCTGTATCTCTTGCTCTAGCCCCAGCACCTGCCACAGAGCTGATGCTCAGGAAACACTTGTCAGTCTGCCCACCACGAACAGAGGGGCCTACATGAAGGGGAACCTGTGTGAGCATTGGCTAATCCTCTCCACTCACTAAGCCTCACAACAAGTGGATAATAAACAAAGTTAGAAAAACCTTGCCATTCACTTGAACCAAGGCAAGCGTAGTTTTTCTCTGAGCTTCAGTTTTTCCAGTTGTAAGAGCAGGTTCACATACCCTTGACGTAGCACTTCTATACTTGACTGCCCAAGAGAATCCTGCATGTGTGACCCCAGGAGACATGGATAAGAACATCTTGGCCACAC
>NW_011889032.1:438386-440420 GCF_000151845.1 Pteropus vampyrus | reverse complement strand
TGATGGGTTTGTAGGTGCATATTAAAAATTGAATAAAAATGAACAATTTAATAAGTGATTACATAATAAAAGCTGGCCATGCCTAGACCACATGAGAGAGTGTCACAAACCAACGGTGGTGAAATGACCCAGTTCCGTGCACCCGAGGTTGAAACCAAACTCAACCCAACCCCAGGGGACTGGATGACTTTGCTGTCCAGGAACCCTTGCAGACTGACCCACTGCTTGGGACAATTTTCAGAAGGGTCTGAGGCCATCCTGCTCCTCTAGAGAATCACCTGGGACAGGTGGTTCCTGCTTCTAAACCAGCCTTTATTCTCTTCTGTTTCTTGCTTCACAAACTCTAAACATGTGCTTGTGCAGGTCGGACACTAGCAAGGGGAGGGGAGAGGGAGGAGGAAGCACAAGGGCTAAGCCTAGCTAGCACCCCCCCAGGTCCTTACCCTGTAGCTCCCAGGAGGCAGGTCCCCCACTTTGGCAGTGGGCATGGGCACTGATGCTGGGGTGAGGGCGGGACCAGGGCCAGGGGCAGGTCCTGGGGGCGGGGCACCCTTCCCCTTGCTATCCTGCCCTGGGTTCACCGCAGCTGTGGTTGAGGCCTTGGCAGCCTGAGACATGGTTCCCACCTGCAAAGAAACCTTTGGCCTAGGTTAATTTGTGGATGGCACCCGAGAGCTGCCTCCCCACTCTCATACCCCTGCATCCTGTGCTTTCAGGCTACTTTCAACTCATTTCCTCTTTTTCTCCTTCTGAAACATAAGCCTGGAAGTTTTCTAGCCTGATCTCCTTCCCCAGACAAGAATTTCCCATCCGGGGACCACTCATCCCTGACATGCCTCCCTCCAGGCCTTTAACCAGGCCAGTCCCGCCACCAGCCATGCCCTCCCTTCAACCCTTATTCCCCTGCCATGTCCTTCCTTTGCCCCCAGTAGTTTTGCTCCTATACCACTTATTACACGTTTTTGCTTGTGCAGCTTCAATCTGCCTCACCAGGTTAATAACAAGAAGTCACATTCAAGAGGTACTATAGGTATGCCAGGCTCTGTTCCTTGCAGTAATAAACTCATCTGTTCTTCATTCTAACCTCATGCAGTGGTAGATGCTATCTTATTACTTCTGAGCAATCTGAGGCCCAGAGAGGGGAAGCACCCTGCCCAAGCCCACACAGCTGTCAAATGGTAGCACTCCAATTTCAGCTCAAGCAAATGGACCCAGCAACTGGGTTGTGAAATGTTCTATGGTTTACTTATTCTTATTCATTAACCCCTCCATTCCCAGAACTTGGCTTAGCCCCTGGCACATACTAGATCCTCATCTAACATCTGTTCAGAGAATGAATGAATGAATGAATGAATGAATGCAAATTTCTGTCTCATTTCCCAGTCCAACTGCTGCCTCCGGCATTCTCTGGGAATGAGTGTGTGGGTGCAGGTTCAAGCCTGGGACTGGGGCAGAAAGAAGGACCCTAGAGGACATCTTTAGTGCCGGCTGCCATAGAACAATAAAGACAATAGAACAGATGCCAGAAATCATATGGTCCAGTTCCCTCATTCTGGGGGTTCTAAAACGAGGACTGCGGCTGTGTAGGCGTTGGGTGGAGAGGGCTCGGTCAGTTTCAGTGGTTCCTTGTTGCTTTGGGATCACAGACGCCTTTGAGTGTTTGGCGAATGCTCTGTCCTTGTCCCCAGGAACAAAAATATCCCTGTTAATTTTAGAGACAATTTCCAGCGATTTGAGAAGCCCCCGACAACACAGATAGACCCTGTGGTCAAGAGGATTGCAGATCTCCACCTTCTTTTGACTCCCCTGAGAAAGACTGTTGTCACTCTGGGGTGCACGGCCCACCATGGGCCAGACATCTGGACCACATCTGTGGCTTCCAGGCTTTGCTTACCCTCCTATGTCATTCTGAGAATCAACATTCCCCTGGGCTAGGCTGGTAGTTGGACTCATTCCCTCCTAGAGAGATATTTATTCATTTTCTCTCTCTCTCTCTCTCTCTCTCTCTCTCTCTCTCTCTCTCTCTCTCTCTCT
>NW_011889032.1:433247-438310 GCF_000151845.1 Pteropus vampyrus | reverse complement strand
CTCTCTCTCTCTCTCTTTCTCCCCTCCCTCCCTTCCCTCTCTCTTCCTCCCACCCCCTTCTCCTGTTTCTCGCTCTCTTTATATCTCTGCCTATCCTTTCTATCTGTTCTTTATTATTCTTTTCTTCTCTCTTCTCTTCCCTCCCTCTTTTTGACTCCTCCATCTTTAATTGCCCTGCCTCTCTCTGTTCTGTAACTGCTCTCTCTCTGCCTCCCCCTTTCTCTGCCTTCCCTCTTCTTTCCCCTCCCCTTTGGCTCTCAGCAGCATGGAGGGGTGTCTCTTACCTGGGGACCTGCTACTTCCTGCTGGAGGATAAGCAGGCGGGCGGGTGAGTGCTGTGGGTGACTAGGGGCCGACCCCCCATTTTATAGTCTGGCAGACACCAAGCCCTATGCTCTGTGGCACAAAGAGGGAGCTGGCTCAGCAAGCCCCAGGCATGGGGTTGGGGGCCTGAGGCCCCAACCTCTCTTGGGTTACTGCAGAGAGCAGCATTTTCCATTGTGAGCCCGGCGTGCACAGCAGAAACCCTGATCAGCAGGGACTTCACCTGGTTCCTATGATGCCTCTCTCTAAAACCCCAGCCAGGGTAGGCCCATGGGATCCCTGCTGGCTGCCAATCCTGGGGCAAGAAAAAAGGGAGCCCCAAGGAGGTGGGAGACCTGGATTCAGGAGGCTTTGTGCTCTGTGGCTTTTGGCAGGTCTCTGTTCCTCAGGACCTCTGCCACTGCTGTGACAAGCAGGCACAAGTGTCTCTGTTGGATGCTGCACAGGAAAGATGGTGATGAGGACCACAGGAGATGGGAAATGCTTTGTAAGGGCAGATGTGGGTCCAATATCCATAGCCTTACTTACTGCATGCTTACTGGGTGCTAAGCTCAGCACCAAATGGGTTACTCACACCATCTCGGCCAAACCCCAGGAAATCCAACTTTTTTTGTACTTCCATTATATCCATTTCACAGATGAGTAAAGCTGGGGCGCAGTAAGGTCCTACCTTGGCCCTGGCTTGACTCCCTATTTCTAGATATAGGAGTAGGGATGGGGGAGCTCTCTGTGCTCAGTGGTTTGAATATTTAAGGCCTCGGTTCTGTTCCTCTGACCAGGTTGGGCCCAGATTCTCCCCCGACTTCTTCTCGGTCTGTCTGTATCTGACCCCAGGGACAGAACTGGTGGCTAGAAATACGTCTGCCCTTCTCAGTGCTTCCTCTGGGAGGCCCCGAATGTCACCACGACTCGTTCACTCCTGGGCCCTTAATCAATTTTGAGGGACTAAATGGTCACAGCAGTGGATTATAACGGAAGGTGGGATACAGGGGGAGATAGAGAAACTGAGATGGGGAGGGAGAAAAGGGAACACTGATTTGGAAAAGTGGAGAGCGGCAGAGAAAGAGATGAAGGAGACGGAAATGCGAGGGTCGGGAAGGGGACTGGACAGTGAAGGAAAGAGAGAGGGAGAGCCAGAGAGACAGACGCAATAGAGCAGCGAAGACTTAGAACAAGGGAGCAGATGCCAGAAGTCATATTGTCCCGCGTCCTCATTCCATAAATGTAGAAACCGAAGCCCGGGTGGGACAAGTGACTTAAACAAGGTCACATAGTGTGAACTCACAGTAGAGCCAAGGCTGGAAGGACCCAGGGGAACTGCAGAGTCAGGTTAGCCTGTAGTGTGACTCTCTAGCCCCAGGCAGTCTTTGGGGTCGGGGTGGGGGTTCTGCCCAGGTTCCTGCCTCTTCTGCAGGGGTCCAGGGAGCCAGACATCCCAAAGAACCCAGCTCTGCCTTGAGATCACCGTGGCCTAGGGACAGCTCTGCCTCCTGCCCCTCCAGCCCCACCTAGCACCCCACTCACTTCCCATCTCCTCCTTAGCTTTCATTCTGGGCCAAGGCCTGGGACGGGGGCAGGAACCGCAGGATGAGGCAGCCATGGGAACCAGGACCAAGACACAGTGGTTGGTGTTTGGTGGGTGTTGGGGGTCACCACAGGTCTGGCTTTAAGGCCAGGCTGTCTGAGACAGTTCTGTGTCCCTCGTGGCAACCTACCAAAGGGTGGGGGCGGAGGTAAGGGATGGTCCCCTATGCTGGGCAGCTCCACTCTGAGCATTTTATTGACTAGACTCCTGTACTCCTCTCTATGACAAGAGTCTCTGGGATTAACCCCATTTACAGATGAGAAAGTTGAGGCAGCTCCCTTGACCCTTTCTCAGCCCGTTTTCTCACTTGTAAAATGGAATTGGGAAGTCACATCTTTTTAACTCCTGAACCCAAGCACCTAAAACTATATACTCCTGCTTTTATATGAATAGCAATCATTTTTATTCGCAATGACGAGAACAGTGATGATGGAGGCGCATATGTTTTTTTATGCTCCAGGAGCAGTGCCAACTGCCGTTCACATGTAATTTACATTTCCCCTCACTATACCCATATCTCTTAGGCTAAACCCAATTTATCTTGTTGTACTCATTTTACACATGAGGAAACTGAGGCTTAGAGAGGTGAAGTAACATGCTCGAGGTTACCTAGCCAGCAAGAGTGGGATGTAAATCCAGACTACATTCTTAGCTCTTCATCTTCAAGGCGACCCTTCGTCAAAGTCACATATTCGCTAGGGCTGATTTTAACCCTCCCAGCGGGATAAATATTGGCACTTTACAGGCCATAAGCTGAGATCAGACAACCTCTGGGTCACCCAGCTGTTCAGAGACAGGACTGGATTTCACCCAGAGTGGTCTGGTCTCCTGCCATGCTCTTTCCTAAGCAATGAGAGGCCCGTTTTAGGTCAAATCAGAGGGTGGGAGCGTGGGAAGAGGCTACACAAAGCAAATTCTACAAACCTTGGCTACAATTTGTGAAGCATATTCACACCCACCAGCTCCTTTATTCTGCCCACAGAGCCATCTGGAATCCTCTTTGGGCTTTGTGGGCCCTGGAGGCCCTGGCCCAGCCCCACCTTTCCTGCCTGGCTCCCTCTGCTCCCCTTTAGGGTCCCTGAGATCCAGCCCAATAGGGCTACTCACTCTTTCTCATACACGTGTCCCAAGTTCTCACCTCTACACTTTTGCTTAGAAAAAGCTTTTCCTTCCATATCACCTTGTACAAATCCTCCTAGCCCTTCAGAGTCTAATTTAAATGCCATCTCCAACAGGAAGCCTGCCTTGATTGCCCCTGCTGGAAGAGGAAGGGGTGTAGAAAGGAGAAAAGCATAGACGTTTGTTGAATATCAGGCATGTAATATAATATCACAACATCCCGGGGATGTAGTTTATTCTTGTCCCATTTTACAGGCAGAAACTGAGAAGAAATGACTTTCTGCAGGTCACACTGCAGAGAAGGACCAGGTTTTTTGACTCCTTGTCCAGTGCTCATTCTCCTGCTACAATCAGGGGTCCCATGGAGCTGATTATGGCAGACCTTCCTCCTCTCACCTTCGTGGCTGATCCCTGAGGGAGGTCATATGCCCCTTTCCCTCTCGGCTGAAGCCAATGGTGCTGACACTTCTCCATTGGGGCTTCAGCTGGGGCTGCCTTTTGTTCCTGCTGCTCACTTGCTGAGTCGGGGCTTTGTCTCCCAGAGGCCCGCTCCCCTCCATGCCTATAAGAGCCTAACCTCAGCTGGTCCCAGGTCTGGCATGTTCTCTGGGTCTATCGCGGTAAGTCTCAGGCTGGGAGAAGGGGTGGGATCTGAGCTCTGAGTGAGCATCCTGGGAGGCAGGGAGCCCAGGTCCCTAATCATCGGGACATCACTGTGTCATCCTGAATATTATCTTCATCCTAACCCGGGCCAGGCTCCAAGAACAGTACCTGCTGCCTTCATTTAAAACCAAAATTATTCCTGAGGTCCTGTTGCTTCAGTTTCTACCATTAGAGTCACCTCATTGGGTCAGGTGCTGTTCTGGGGACTCTCTCTTAAGCCGAGCACCTAGGCACTTGCCAGGGTGGTACATCCACCCACTAATGATGAGCAGATAAACCAGCAGAAAGTGGGACTCACAGGCAATGAGACCCAGAATAGGTGAATTTTGAGATGGTGACAGGAAAGAAGCAAAAGAGATGGCATTGGTCACAGATGGAAAGGGAAGGAAATGGAGAGGCCACAGCTGCACTTTGCTCCTAGCCCAGACACATCTGGCCCCCATCTGGATCCTGACCCTGCCTAAACCAGACTTCAGTATCAAAGGGGAGAGCAGAGTCAGGGCTAAGGTTATCACGTTCTTCTCTTGTGTAGGAAGAGGGCAACATGGCCTTGCAATGCACCAAGTCGGCGGGACACTGGAAGGTAGGAAGAGGCATGGGGGTTGTTTCAGAAGTGAAGGTGTGCAGGTCAAACCAAGCTCCAGGGGACCCCGCCCCCCAATCCCCACCTCCACCGAATCCCCACCTCACCTCTGGGGGGTTATGAGGGCCCATTTTATAGAGGATGCAATCGAGACTCATAGAGGAGAAGAGGTTTGCCCAAGTTCACACACAGGGGTCTTGGTTTGAACTTGGATCTTCTGGTCCCCAAATTCAATCATTACACTCTCTGGCAGAGTTGGCAAACTGGTGATTGCACAGTCTTTGGGCATGATTTCTTTGACCTCCTCTGCATGTGTCATCATCAGCTTTTGAAAACTGGAGGGTCCATAGAAAAGTCCAGATTTAGTGACAGTCTTGAGAAATCAGAAAGTCGGCCAGCATTCCCACATGACGACAATAGGTGGTGCTGAGCAGAGGTACTCATTTACACCGGCCCTGTGCTCTCCAGTTGCCCCCAGCCCTCACCCTGCCCAGCCCCTGGAGGCATCCGAGTTTGCCATCCCTGCTTTACCTGCTCCACCCTCTAACCCTGCATCCAGGGGTGAGCCCCTAAGGGTTCACCTCCCACAGGGTTCTGATGCAGGTCTCCACCTTTTCTTCCTGTCATAGATTGTAGTGTGGGACGAGGAGGGCTTCCAGGGCCGGCGGCATGAGTTCACCGCTGAGTGCCCCAGCGTGCTGGAACTTGGCTTTGAGACTGTGCGATCTTTGAAAGTGCTGAGCGGAGCGTGAGTCTGGGGAGGGGAACCTCAGTGGGGGTGGGGGAGAC
>NW_011889032.1:429498-433197 GCF_000151845.1 Pteropus vampyrus | reverse complement strand
TGCATGTGTCATCATCAGCTTTTGAAAACTGGAGGGTCCATAGAAAAGTCCAGATTTAGTGACAGTCTTGAGAAATCAGAAAGTCGGCCAGCATTCCCACATGACGACAATAGGTGGTGCTGAGCAGAGGTACTCATTTACACCGGCCCTGTGCTCTCCAGTTGCCCCCAGCCCTCACCCTGCCCAGCCCCTGGAGGCATCCGAGTTTGCCATCCCTGCTTTACCTGCTCCACCCTCTAACCCTGCATCCAGGGGTGAGCCCCTAAGGGTTCACCTCCCACAGGGTTCTGATGCAGGTCTCCACCTTTTCTTCCTGTCATAGATTGTAGTGTGGGACGAGGAGGGCTTCCAGGGCCGGCGGCATGAGTTCACCGCTGAGTGCCCCAGCGTGCTGGAACTTGGCTTTGAGACTGTGCGATCTTTGAAAGTGCTGAGCGGAGCGTGAGTCTGGGGAGGGGAACCTCAGTGGGGGTGGGGGAGACAGGAGGGGATCTAGAAAGGGGTGCTGAGACTTTTAGATGTTTGAGGCCCCATCTTCCTTGGCTCTCACTCCCCATGGGTCTGAAGTGCCGGGCAGTGTGCAGGGCGGCGGTGTGAGGTTATGCAGGTCGTGCCCTGACCAAACATAGGGGGCATCATTCACACAGATCCTGTAGGAACAGATTTAGAATCGAGTACTGGGTCTGAAATACCCCTCTTACGCATAAATTGAAAGCCAAAATCACTTGTCAAAAGTCAAAGGTAACTATAAAAATATAGTCAAAAGTAATGCTATTAATCTCTAGTTGAACATTGTTGCTTGATTGAAGCTCTGAGCATGAGGTATTTTTATTTTTTTAGAAGAGACAGTAATAAAATGTAGAGAGTGTTAAGGACACACCAATACCATACTGAAACTTTCTAGATCAGCGGTCTCCAACCTTTTTGGCACTAGGGACCGGTGCTCCTAGGAGAATCTAATGCCTGATGATCTGAGGTGGAGCTGAGGTGGCGATGCTAATGCTGGGGAGCAGCTGCAAATACAGATGAAGCTTTGCTCACTGGCCTGCTGCTCATCTCCTGCTGTGTAGCCCAGTTCCTAACAGGCCACGGACCAATACTGGTCCATGGCCCAGGGGTTGGGGACCCCATTCTAGATCAGCACCATTCAGTAGAACTTTCTGCAATGATGGAAATATTCTACATCTACACTGTCCGTTTTGAAACCAGTGACCACATATGACCACCGAGGGGTTGAAATGTAGCTAGTGTGACTAAAGAACTGAATTTTAAATTTAATTGAACTTAAATTTAAGTTCAATTTAATTAGCAACAAGTGGCCGGCAGCTGCAATATTGGACAGAAGTTTCTAGAAGGTTCCAAAGTAGATCAAAAGGAAAACAATGTTCTCTCCATGTGATTTAGAGTCACCTCATGCTATATGCCTGTGGGTGCCACCAAGGTCATCTTGGGTGATATTTATGCATCTCACACCAGGGTAAATACTCTTTTAGCTTCATACAGGTGAGGAGCTGGGGCTCACATGGGGACAGTGACTTGTCCAGGGATATCTACAGCAGGTCAATAGATCAGATAGGTAAGGAGTCAACAAACTCAGGTAGATTCAGACAGTGCATGTCTTTGAATAACATTGTTTTATTCGATGTCCCTTCATTACAAGGTTGATGAGATGCCATAGGAACTTAACTCTTGTTTATGTTAATTAGCTTATGGTAAAATCGTTTTCATTATGTGTAGTTTCACCACAGTTTCAAGATTTTATCAACGATGTTAAGTGAGGGCTTGTGCTTACATAGACAGCAAGTGCAAGGTCAGCATGGTGTCAGCTTCTTGTGTCCCTTATCCCATCAGATGACACCAAAACAACAGGGACCAGATGACAGCAGGACTGGCGGCCCCCTGCAGTTGGGGAGCCACTCCGTGCTTCAGTTATAGCTTGCGCTGTACCCTCCAGGGTGATGAGGGGAAAGTCCCATATTTCGCGGGAACCAGAGAGATGGATGAGCAATTGCCTCATGGAAGCCTCCTTCAAAAGAAGGAGGTACATGAGACATGGCTTGTGGCAGCTCCTCACAAAACTGCCTGTCTCCCCATTTTCCTAGAGAATTGTGACAGATGCCATCAAGGCTTAGGTCAGCCTGGGGTTGAGTCTTGCCTATGTGGCCTGGAGCAGGGGTCCTAAACCCCTGGGGAGTGGACTCATACCGGTCAGTGGCCTGTTAGGAATCAGGTCGCACAGCAGGAAGTGAGCGGCAGGGAGCAAACAAAGCTTTATCTGTATTTGCAGTCACCCCCCAGCGCTAGCATCACTGCCTCAGCTCCACCTCAGATCATCAGGCGGTCCCAGATGCCAAAAAGGTTGGGGACCGTTGGCTTAGAGGGACACATGTTAGGTTGTCAGTCAGCTGCACAAACAGTTCCACTACCTGTGGAACACACAGCAAATCAGTGGGTTGCTAGGTCTACACTGGGTTTCTCCACCTCCGCACGATTGACATTTGGAGCTGGATAATTCTTTGTCTTCGTGAGGATTGTCCTGTGTATTGGAGGATGTTTAGCAATATCCTGGCCTCTATTCACTAAATGCCATTTGTAAACACTCTCTCTCCCTCCTCCCAGTAGGACAAATAAAAATGCCTCCAGACTTGGTGGAATGCCTCTCAGGGGGGGCAAAGTCACCTCTGCATGATAAACATTGGTTGAGAACTCAGGGTAAGGGGTCTCTTACCTCTTGTATTCTCTACTGTCTATCCACAGGTGGGTGGGCTTTGAGCATGCCGGATTCCAAGGGCAGCAATACGTGCTGGAGCGGGGCGAGTACCCATGCTGGGATGCCTGGAGCGGCAACACAGCCTACCCCGCTGAGAGGCTCACCTCCTTCCGGCCTGTGGCCTGTGCTGTGAGTTCCTACCCCCGCCTCCATTTAGGGAGGCCTGAGCCCTTCCATTGGAGGTTTGGGAACTGGATGTCCCAGAGTTCAAATTCTCAGTCATTACTTCAGGCTGTGGGACATGGCAGTCCCTCACCTCTCTGAGGCTCAGTTTCTTCATCTTCAAATGGGACCATAGTACCTATGTAGTTGAGAAAAGGAATGTTTAGCATCAAGACAGAACCCGCCACAAACGTTCTGCCCATCACAACTTAGTTATGATATGAGCAGAATGCCTGTGTGCTTTGCATCCCCTTTTTATGACTCAGGGATCCTGGGAGAAGCTGGGTGACAAAGATGGCAGAGTGAGGTATGAAGGAAGCATTCTGTTTCTTGTTTCTGACTTTATATTTTAGCTACTGTTTATGGAGTTTGGGTGACCATTATTATCCCTACCTTGCAAATGAAAAAACTGAGGCTCAGACAATTGTATGTTTTTTCCTTCAAAAACAACTTCTATTGATTTAAAACCACATAAGGCATACATATTTATCATCTAAAATTTAGAAAAAAAGCTTGATATAGCAGAATAAAAAAATAAAAACCACTCATACCCACCCCTTCGAGACAGAAGCCCTCTCTTCACAGTGCTGGTCTTGTTTGCTATCCACAGATTATACCTGTAGTGATTGACGTCATGTCCATATTTATATCTGTATATCTTTAGACATATCATTTTGTTATAAAATTAAATCGTAATAAATCAAAGGCTTGGAAAACAGCTTTTCTCACTGGGCAAATATATCACAATCAGCCTCCCAGGTGATTAA
>NW_011889032.1:422965-426308 GCF_000151845.1 Pteropus vampyrus | reverse complement strand
CTGGGTTTCCAACTGGGCACCTGATGGTCTGACCCTGTTCCCTGTGCTTGCAGAACCATCGTGACTCGAGGCTGACCATCTTTGAGCAAGAGAACTTCCTGGGCAGGAAAGGAGAGCTGAGTGATGACTATCCTTCCCTCCAGGCCATGGGCTGGGATGGCAATGAAGTGGGCTCCTTCCATGTCCAATCGGGGGCGTAAGTGGATCCAAGGCTCTGCCTGGCAGGGAAAAGAAGGTGTTGGGAGGGACAGACACACCTTCTGTGATAACAAAGTGCTGGGGACTTTTGGGTTCTTATGCCCACATTCCAGAGGGGATGCTGAGGCACAGGGAGGTCTAAGGCAGAATTTCTGGGATTGTAAGAAATGGACACCCAGATCGAACTGATATAAAGCCCAAAGGATATTTACTGGCCCCTGTAATTAGCTTCAGGCACAGCTGGTTCCAGGTGCTCAGCAGGGATCTGTCTTTCTCCACCTCTTGCTCTGCCTGCCTCAGTGTGGTTATATTCTTAGGCAAGCTCTTCCCATGTGAAGGCAGGACGGCAGCTTCATCCTTATGTTTCAGCCAGCTCCAGAGAAAGCGTGTCTCTTTCTTAGTAATTCTACCAAAGGTTCCAGGAAAGGTTCTCATTGGTCCAGCTTGGGTCATGCGTTCAACTCTGAAGCAGTCAGCATGTTTTTACGAAAAGGGTGCTCTGATTGGCTAGGGCTGGATATGGGCTCATTGCTAGTGTGAACACTTTCCCATATTGGCTGAGAGAAGGAGGGGCAACAGGGTCTGTCAGTAGAAAAGCAGAGAATGGCTGGCTGGCTATAACCCAGCTTAGGTTAAATAACTTTCTCCAAGTCAGGCAGCAGGTAGGTAGGTGACTGAATCCAGTTTCAAGACAAGGACCGGCTGATCCTTCCTGCTCTTTTCACCCAAGAAGTGGCAGGTAAAGGTTGAGGTATGAGGTCCTCATTTAGGAAGGACAGTTGAGCCACCTTCTGAAGTTCCCTTTGGCTCCCGATAGGCGCAGGCAAAAGTGGGAAGTAGGTGAGGTAGATATTTTGTTTTTTAATTTTTTCAGATGCCACCAGGGAGTTATGTTGTTTCAGAGTAGGATGAACCTCTTGTGATTCTTGGGTCTACTTCTGGAAGTTCAGAAGCTAAGATACCAGTTCTTGTCCAGTTCTGGACAGGTGTTGATGAATTGAAAGAACAATCGCCTTTTTTTTTTTTTTAAGTGCCTCTGGGTAAAGAAGGGCAGAGGAAGGAATAAGACTCCCCACTCATTCATTCATTCTTTCATTCATCAAACATTTATTGAGCACCTACTCTGCTCCAGGCACCGTGTTAGGCACTGGAGATAACAATGAACCAAGTACACATACTCCTACACCGAGAAGCTTACTGCTTGTTGAGGAGACATTTTACAAATAACCTGTTAATTACCTGATTACATGAGTGCTCCAAAGGTACTAGAAGGGATTGTGGCCCAATCTAGGGAAAAGCTCAGGCCATTCTGATGAAGTGATGATTTTGAGCTCAGACCTGAAAGATAAACATAACTCGTCTAGGCAAAGAATGTCTGGAATGATGTTCCTGGAAGAGGGAACAGCATGATGAAAGGCATAATGATGGAAATAGCAGGGTACATTCCGGGCACCTTAGGAGGCCACAGTGGCTAGAATGTGTTTGCAGCCTGGGTCCTTTTGTCCCATGCTGGTGCCTCTCTAGGGTAACAGTCTGCCTCTTCCCTTCCCCAGCTGGGTTTGCTCCCAGTTTCCTGGCTACCGAGGTTTTCAGTATGTGCTGGAGTGTGACCACCACTCGGGAGACTACAAGCATTTCCGGGAGTGGGGCACTCATGCCCAGACCTTCCAGGTGCAGAGTGTCCGCAGGATCCAGCAGTGAGCAGGGGGACCCGAGCTGAGTGGTGAACGTGTGATTGTCTGGAACAGAGGTGCCGTGGAGGCTGTTACACGCTCTCTCCTCCGCCTCCCCCTGTAACTCCAAGGGAACGCAGCATCCACGTGAGCCAGTCCATGCATGCACAGTCAGCACGAAAAACTAAAAGTAATAAAAAAGGTCTAGTGTTAGCTTGTGCGCTTCAATTTTATTAATCCTTTCAAAGAACCGCTTTTTAGCTTTGTTGGTTTACTCTGTCATTTGTCTGTGTTTTATTTCACTGACTTTTACTCTTATCTTCAGTATTTTTTTTTCTTTCTATTTACTTCAGGTTTACTTTATTCTTCATTGTCTAGCTTTTAAAGGTAGATTCCTGGGTCATTAATTTTAGGCTCCCTTTTTCCCCCCAGTATAGTCATTTAGTACTATAAATTTCCCTATGAGTACTGCATTAGTCGCTTCTCACATATTATGATTTGTTGTGTTTTCATTATCATTCAGTTTGATATTTTCTAGTTTCCCTTGTGATTTTTTTTTTGACCCAGGAGTTGTTTAAGGGTATTTTTGATTTGTTATATCACTCTACTGTGGTCAGAGAACACACTCGAGATTTCAATATTCTGGAATGAATGGAGACTTATTTTATGGTCCAGAATATGGTCTATTTTTGATAGACTCGAACATTGTTTAAATTCTGCAGTTGTTGGGTATAGTGTTCTGTAAATGCTGATTAGGTCAAGGTGGTTGACAGTTTTGTTAGATATTTCTATGTCCTTCCTGATTTTTTTAATCAATTACTGAGAGAGGTCTGTTCATATCTCTTACTATGATTTAGATGTATCTGTTTCTCTCTTTAGTTTTGTCCATTTTTGCTTCTCATTTTTTTTTCAGGAATTTGATACTCTGTTATTTGATGCACATATATTTATGATTACTGTCTTCCTGATAAACTGTTTCTAGCTTTTTTTTTTTTTTTTTTAAAGCCATGCGTGGAGGGACCCAGTTTTCTCCCCTAGCAAAACTTCTATTTCTTTTCTCTTTCTCCAATTCTCCCTCACACGCACTATCCTGGGGTCTCTCACTTAACATCCTCCACCCTCCAAAGGAAGAGTCTTGAAAACAAAGAAATAAATTTCCATTTCAGTTGCCGCCTGAATGGCAAGATCATATTCATTTTCTCTCCCTTCCACCTCTCCCCACCAACCCCCACCCACTGAGCTCCTTACTCTCTCCTGGTTCTTTATTATATAGATTGTCTGAATCATAAGCTGTCCAGCTTTTGTTCCAGACTATCTTCCTCTGCCATAAATAAGTCTCATAGAGACAGGAAAGGGCGGGGTTCTGAACAGCATGCTGGAAAAGATAACATTATCTGGCTTAGGAAAGGGGAGGAAGTGTTTGGGAACATTCACACTTTAGTAACATTTAACCCCTCATTATTACCATCCCA
>NW_011889032.1:416729-418465 GCF_000151845.1 Pteropus vampyrus | reverse complement strand
GTTTGGAGAACCATCCTCCCTCCTCTCTGAGTCAACACGTTCAATGGGGTTGACCCTCCCTGATTTTAGAGGCAAGGACATGACCCAGGTCTGGCCAATAACAGTCCCCGTGATTGGACTAGACATGGGCATCTGACTCGCTCTGAGCCAATGAGAGTTAGCTCTGGGACTTTGGTTGGAACCATCTGGCAAGAGAAGCTCTGTATGTGTTGGGCTTATGAAGTGATAGGATGTAAACTTGTAACTCGCCATCAAAGGCAACCTGGAGACAAAACCAGGGTAGGGGAAAGCGGGGGCCAGAAACAGAGAGAGTGAATCTAACCATCCTATTATGCAGACACCTGTGCACTTTTTATCACATGGACCAAAAACCCTATCCCGCTTTTTTTGGCTTAAGACTTTTAGGATGGGTTTCTGTCATTTATACTTGAAAAAGTCCTGACTCTTACTTCCCTAAACCCACCTGAGAAAGCAAAGAGCTCTCACCACTTTCCCTCCTGTCACCAACTAGAGGCCCTGGTGGCTTTTCTTTCTGGGAAGGTAGGCCCTTTTTTGTTTCCTCCCCTGTAGCTCAGAAGCACTGGGTCCTTCACCATGTGGCTGTTCTTGGCGTTAGTGACAATGATCATTCTCCATCCCTGTCTCAGTCTCTTCCCCCAACAGGCATTCTTCACCCCTTTGATCAAATGAGAAGGCTGAGGCTGAGAGAGGCAAGTTGATATGCTCAAGTTGGCACAGAGACCAAAAAACAGAGCTGGAATTTGAACCCAGCACTCCTCTCTGTCCAGGGTTCTTCCTTTTAACCCCCTGTGGGTTATTCTGCTGAGCATGAGACTGACTACTTTGTTGATGTTCAACCAAAAGCTCATCATCAACTTACTGAGGTTTCTCAGGCCCGTTCTGGTTCCTCCCACCATCCAGCTGCTCAGGGGCAATGCACTGCCACCTGGTGGTGACACACGAAAACACATCCTCCGAGGTGCTGTCGGATCGTTCTGTCCTGGGGCCCTGGAATAGGGAATGCGGTGGATAGGGAAAGAGATCAATGTGCCAATTTCTGGGAAATTAGGAATCTGAGAATGGATGAGAGGGCCCGAGATCCCTTCTCTGTTATTAATACCAGACACATTTAGTCTCTTTTCTCCTTGTAGAACCTTGGAAACTTGTGAAACTAATTGCATTCCCTCTTTGCATTGGCTGTCAGGATGCTCAGAACCAATCTCTAGTGGTTTATTAGCAACCGGATAGAACCATGTGGCAGGCACTTGGAAGAGAAGCTTAATCTCTGACTCCATACTCCTTTCTCTGGCGCAATTTTTCTATTTATTTTGTGTTTAGTTTTCCGGCTATGCTGAGAGTATCTTTATAAACCACCCTAACTTTTGGGGGAGAAGGGAGGACAAATCAGGGTTATACATACAGAAAGAGTTTGCCAACTTTCTGCAAGCCTCAGTTTCCTGTGACGTGAGCACATGAATCACTACCTTGTGGGGTTTTGTGTGGCTTTCAGGAGATGCTCAGTTAATATCAGTGCCCACCCTATTTCCCAACTCTCCCCCACTCCCCAGAGTTCTCAGCTACTAGTTTAGGGTAGCCTGGGATGCAAAGGGCATCCATATCACTTTGTCCTCAGGCCTACTCTGTGCTCTGCAGGCCCACTGGGTGCCTTGGCTGGAGCCCGGTGCGCTGAGCCTAGCCTCCGCCTGGCTCCTGGAGGACTTTTGGTCTCCACGACC
>NW_011889032.1:414662-416679 GCF_000151845.1 Pteropus vampyrus | reverse complement strand
GATCATCTGCCTGGGACCTACTGTGCACCAGGCCCTGGGAAATGGTGAGCAAGATACATAAAGCTCTTTCTCTTACCCTGCTGGGTGGGGAAGGCAGACAAGTTTATAGTGGATTGCAGTATCCTATGATAGGAGCTGTATGGGGTGGTGGTGGGGAAATATGGGAGTTGTAGGGCTGGGAGAGATAAGAATGGGCCTGGGACGGATGATAGGAGAGGCGGTAAGGCTGATTCTCACTGGTGCTTATCTCCACTCAGACCTATCCTCTGAACTCCGTTTCTGGACAACAGACTTCTTACTCAACAAATGCACATCTCAAACAGAATTCACTCAAAACTAAAAGTATACTTTTCCAGCTGTTCAGGCCAAACTTGAAGAACATAACTCTCCTCTTTCTCTCACATACCACGTTCCAATTCACTGGCAAATCCTGCTGGCCATACCTTCAAAAATGTACCAGAATCCATTTGCTGTCACCATCCCCATTGTTGCCACACTGGTCCATGCCATCTCCTCTCTCTGCTTCCCTCTTTGCACATGAACAATCTGTTCTCTAGTGGTCCTGTTAAAAATGTAAAGTGGATCTTGTCACTCTACTGCTCAAAAACCTTCCCATGCTTCCCATCTCTCTCCAAGAAACAAAACAATATTTTTTCTAGTCCTATGAGGCCGGCCATCATTTGCCTTCCTCATGGCCTCTCTGTCCTCATAGCCCTGTAGCGACTCTTCCTTAAACATGCCAGGTGTTTTCCTGTGTTTTCTAAAACAATATAGCTTACTGGGTATTTTGATAGCCTTCCATTGCCACCCCAAACCCCTTATCTTAGGCATGTCTTTCTCATAATAACAATGATGATGGTAATATTGACGATACATTTTGTGTTGGTCCCTTTCATGAGGAATCTAATTTATCCCTCCTTGACATTATTATTATCCTTTTAAAACCTATCAGGAACCTGAGGCTCAAAGAGGTCAAGCAACGTGTCTGAGGCCACCCACCTTTAAGAACGTCGAACCCACTATGGGTTGTATAAGATTTTAGGGGAGCATTAAAGAGATAATGGGCAAAAAATGGTATTTATAAACAGTCAGTTGCTAGGTTCACATCCTCCTTTAAAAGAGTTAAGAAAGTAGCCCCTCATATTTTAGTATGAACAACTGGGGAGCTTTTCATCTATCATAGGAAAGCCTTGGATCCCTGGGGACAAAACAGGCAATATTTGCTGAATGGATGAATGAACGAATGAATGAATGAATAAAGGAATATCATTGGAATTTGATGGTGGCCCTTTTAAAAGCTAGCCCCAGTTGGAGCCAAGACTGAGCCTGGCAACCATAAAAAATGGGACCCCAGATGTGAGATGATGGCTAGAGTGATAGGAAATAAAGAGACAATTTGTCAGGGATGATTGTGGGAGGGGAGGAAAGTGAGCATGAAATTATTTTTTCTATCTTGCCAGGAGACCAATTTTCCTAGGTTACAAAGGAAAGGGAACTTGAATTATTGATGGTATTTGTTCAGAAGTAAGTGGTAAGCACAGAACACCCATCATCTAGAACGCTGCACTCAGCCAACTGAACTGACTACAGGGTCCAGGGCCGCAGATCCCAAACCAGTGTCCTCTTGGCCCAGAGAGGGGAAGGGACTTGCCCAAGACCACACAGCAAACACAATCCATGTTGCTGCTCCTTCTAGCCTCGTCACCCAGCTACTCACACTCAGAGGGGGTGGCACGGCACAGAGAGTGACAACACATTTGAAATTGCACACACCTGGGTCTGAATCCTGGCTCCTGAGTTTTCCAAACAGGGTGAGCTTTGGGGGGGCCACTTTGCCTCCCTGAGCCTCAATTTCCTCACTTCTTAAAGAGGCGGGCCATAGTGAGGGTGAAGGAAATGGATACCTGAAAAGAGGCTGTGAAAAATAAGATGCAACATCATAGAAGGGTTCTCTTCCTCACTTGTTCCCTCTCTGTTCCCCTCTGCCTGGTCTGTCCAGTTCTTTCTCTTGTCCACA
>NW_011889032.1:409536-411662 GCF_000151845.1 Pteropus vampyrus | reverse complement strand
AGGTTACAAAGGAAAGGGAACTTGAATTATTGATGGTATTTGTTCAGAAGTAAGTGGTAAGCACAGAACACCCATCATCTAGAACGCTGCACTCAGCCAACTGAACTGACTACAGGGTCCAGGGCCGCAGATCCCAAACCAGTGTCCTCTTGGCCCAGAGAGGGGAAGGGACTTGCCCAAGACCACACAGCAAACACAATCCATGTTGCTGCTCCTTCTAGCCTCGTCACCCAGCTACTCACACTCAGAGAGGGTGGCACGGCACAGAGAGTGACAACACATTTGAAATTGCACACACCTGGGTCTGAATCCTGGCTCCTGAGTTTTCCAAACAGGGTGAGCTTTGGGGGGGCCACATTGCCTCCCTGAGCCTCAATTTCCTCACTTCTTAAAGAGGCGGGCCATAGTGAGGGTGAAGGAAATGGATACCTGAAAAGAGGCTGTGAAAAATAAGATGCAACATCATAGAAGGGTTCTCTTCCTCACTTGTTCCCTCTCTGTTCCCCTCTGCCTGGTCTGTCCAGTTCTTTCTCTTGTCCACACGCTCCTTTCACTACTGCCTCACTGAGTCACTCCCCCCAGGAGCATAGAAGCTGTGACAATGACTTTGGTGGACACAGTCAAATAAAAAGGAAAGAAATCACCTCGATTGAAAGGGAGTGAGAAGTTACTGCACGGAATACCTATTATTACTAACAAAGATGAAAGCGATGATGATTACGGTAACACAGCTCGTCACCACAGCCCTTTGTGTAAAGGGAAAAGAAGCAGCATCTATCGAGTGTCTTCTCATGCTGGGCACAGGGCCAGGCACTCATCCATCCATTATGTCTGAGCCTGCAGCTGCCCAGGGGCAGACCAGTGCCCATCACCTCGCTGCTGCCTAACAGAGAAATGAGCGAGTGAGGCCACCATCAGGCCCATGGGTTGGAGGGCAAGTCTTGCACACGCCTGAGCTGTGGGTGGTGAACCCCCATCCATCCCTACTTCTTGGGGCCACTGTTTACAGTTGCCTTACTTACAAGATTAATGAAGGGGAAATATCTGCCAGGTGGGGAGGCCCTTCCTTTCCTTGCCAGGTGTTCCTAAACCTTCTCTTGACACACACCTCAGGGAGGCCATGACAGTTTCCTCCCAGAGGTGGAAATCTGCTGTTTATACCCTCCAGGGATCTTCAGCAGCTTCTGTGGGGGCGTCGCAGTTTCAGTTTGGAGAACCATCCTCCCTCCTCTCTGAGTCAACACGTTCAATGGGGTTGACCCTCCCTGATTTTAGAGGCAAGGACATGACCCAGGTCTGGCCAATAACAGTCCCCGTGATTGGACTAGACATGGGCATCTGACTCGCTCTGAGCCAATGAGAGTTAGCTCTGGGACTTTGGTTGGAACCATCTGGCAAGAGAAGCTCTGTATGTGTTGGGCTTATGAAGTGATAGGATGTAAACTTGTAACTCGCCATCAAAGGCAACCTGGAGACAAAACCAGGGTAGGGGAAAGCGGGGGCCAGAAACAGAGAGAGTGAATCTAACCATCCTATTATGCAGACACCTGTGCACTTTTTATCACATGGACCAAAAACCCTATCCCGCTTTTTTTGGCTTAAGACTTTTAGGATGGGTTTCTGTCATTTATACTTGAAAAAGTCCTGACTCTTACTTCCCTAAACCCACCTGAGAAAGCAAAGAGCTCTCACCACTTTCCCTCCTGTCACCAACTAGAGGCCCTGGTGGCTTTTCTTTCTGGGAAGGTAGGCCCTTTTTTGTTTCCTCCCCTGTAGCTCAGAAGCACTGGGTCCTTCACCATGTGGCTGTTCTTGGCGTTAGTGACAATGATCATTCTCCATCCCTGTCTCAGTCTCTTCCCCCAACAGGCATTCTTCACCCCTTTGATCAAATGAGAAGGCTGAGGCTGAGAGAGGCAAGTTGATATGCTCAAGTTGGCACAGAGACCAAAAAACAGAGCTGGAATTTGAACCCAGCACTCCTCTCTGTCCAGGGTTCTTCCTTTTAACCCCCTGTGGGTTATTCTGCTGAGCATGAGACTGACTACTTTGTTGATGTTCAACCAAAAGCTCATCATCAACTTACTGAGGTTTCTCAGGCCCGTTCTGGTTCCTCCCACCATCCA
>NW_011889032.1:401547-407271 GCF_000151845.1 Pteropus vampyrus | reverse complement strand
CCAGAGATGACGAGGCTCGGGCAGGGCTGGGCTGAGTGGCCTGCAGCTGGAGCAGGAACTTGGTGAGGGTTGAACGTGGAGCTGCCAGTAGGGGCCTGCCAGGAGGGGCCTGCCAGGGCAGGGCCTTGCATGTGAAGGTAAGAGCTTGCTTTTCATTCTGAGACCAGTGTGACATCACTGAAGGGTTGTGGGCAGGGGAATGATAAGGTCAGCTTTGCATTTTGAAAATCTTCTGGCTTGGGTGAGGGGAATAGGTTAGAGGGGCCTGGAGTGGAAGCTGGTGGTCCCAGGAGGGGATGATGGAGGCAAAAATGATGGTGGCCATTGGTAGGGTGAGGATATTCAAGTGAAATGTGTGACATTAGTGTTACACATTAGTTCAAGTGACATTAGTGAAATGTTCAAGCAAATACACTGATGGGGCTGAGAGTGCATTGGATCCGGGGGTAAGGGAAAGAGAGGGGAGGATGACTTCAACTGGTTGTATGCTGGGGTCTTTGTAAAGTCTTCTGCTGGGTTCCTCTTCCCTACCTCAGTTCCTTCCAGCGCCCTCTCTGGCTCTGCCAGCATCTGCCAATACAGGAAGGGAGAGGAAAGGAGAGGGCCAGAGAGGGAGGGGGAGGCAGCTTGTCCTTCTCTCTTTGAGGCAGCAGCAGCGAGTGAGAGGCTGGCTGGCTGCAGCACCTGCTGTGGCTGCTGGAAGGGCCTGGGAGCAGGTGCACGGTGTCTGGAGGGGGTCTGTATGCAGATGGAAAATGAGATGAGATGGATGAGAGCGACACACACTCTGCTCCCCTTCTCTGTTGTCTGGAAACAAAAGCCGAGACAAAGAAGCAGCGGGACACAGGCCATGGCCCGCACGCAGGCATGCCCACACGACACACACATGCTGGAGACAAAGGAGGGACGGGCAGAGGCAGGCACACGAAGAGCAAGGAGCGCAGGAGCGGGGGCTGGGGAACTTTGGGGCGAGGCCTCCTTTTCTCTAAGCCTTGCTCTGGGCACCACAAATGAAGAGGTTGGGGGACACCAGTGGGCCCCAAACCTTGCTAGTTCCGTTGGACTTTTTCTCAAAGGAAAATAGATCATAGGCTCTGCAAGGTTAAGGCTACCCTTTTATATCCTGGGATGAAAAAGAGGCCTGATGATAAAGAAAGCAACCATGAATAGGGCGTGAAGTTGACATTGACCTGTATTTAATTAAACCAACAGCAAGGACGCACACGCAAAAAAGACCAAGCATATCTGTGGATAGGATTTGTTATTTACTTGCTTTACAGACTCCTTATAATAACTCCCCAGGAATAAGAACTCCAGGTCTTAGAGAGTCTCTAATGACCCTTCCTATAAAGAGAGATAGATAGAGATAGAGATAGAGAGAGGTAGAGGTAGGGATAGAGGTCGGGATAGAAAGAGCCAGATTTTACTGGGCCCACGATGGGGCCATGTGTTTTCCACATCCAGATTACTTTATTCTTCTGAAAGCCCTGCAAGAGAAGTTATGTCATCCCCATTTTACAGAAGAGGACACAGAGGCCCAGAGGGGTGTAGTGACTTGCCCAAAGTCATGTGGTAAGTAAAGGGCAGAGGTGGGATTCAAACTCAGGTCTGCATGACTCCTGGATCTCCATCTTGGCTGTTGGCCCTGGTTGAGAGAGAAGCAGAAAAAGGAAACAAGATAGTCAGGTAACAGCGGATCCGGCAGTCCCTGGTGGGTTCCTGCCCACTACGCCTGTAGACAGTTGGAGAAAGACAGATGCCTGGCAATGTTTGAACACCTGGATACAGCTGTGCCTGAAACCATTCTGCCTTGGGCTTATTTCTGACACTCGAAACTGAAAAGGGCCTAAAAAAAATAGTGATTGAAAGAATTATTCTTACACTTTTGGATACTAAGTACCTGGTACAGTGTCTGGTATTTAGTAGGCTGTCTCTTGACTTCAAAAACGAGTTTTGCCACTACTATATATTCCCAAAAGCCCTTCCTTCATTACGGCACTGATCATAGTGACTTCTACTCTCTTCCCAACTAGGTTGTGAGCAAGGTTCTCTCTGTGTGGCTCAACATCATATGCCACATTGGCATGTAGTGGTGGAAACTTCTCAAACTGAGGAGTCCCTGGATGTTTTGAGCTCAAAGTGGGATTGGGTGGTGGGAGGGTAATGAGGGAATGGATGATCCACTGTCCCCTATAGCAGAAGTCCCCTCGACACTCACCGCCCAGGCATACCAGTGGCTTTGCACTGTAGGTCCAGGGCATTCTGGAGGTGGTGAGGGGTTGGTGTGCAAGGAGAGCATCCTTCAGTTATGACATATAAGAGTTGGTGTGTAAGTATCCCCGGCTTCCTTGACCTCAGGTGGGATGATGCAGGTGCATCTCACACATTCTCCTGGAGGACCTCAGCAGGACTGAATCCTAGTCGATCACACAACTTGTTCATTGTTGTGGATGGAATTGTGTCCTTCTGAAATTCGTATGTCAGAGCCCAAACTTCCCAGTGTGCCTGCATGTGGAAACAGGGCCTTTCTGGAGGTTGTTAAAATTAAATGGGGTCATAGGGTAGGTCCCTAATTCAAAAGAACTGTGTCCTTATAAGAAGAAGAAGAGACACCAGGGGTTCATGCACAGAGGAAAGACCATGTGAGGACACAGCAAAAAGATGGCCCTCTGCAAGTCAAGGACAGAGGCCTCAGAAGAAACCAACTCTGCTGGCATATTGATCTTGGACTTCCAGCTTCCGAAACTGTGAGAAAATTAATTTCTGTTCTTTGAGGCACTCAGTCTGCATTATTTTGTTATGGCAACTCTTGCAGGCCAATATACTCATTAAAGCACCTACTCTTGACTTTCTTCTCTTCCCTGTCTCACGGCTCTACTCCCTTATCAATGCTTCCTGGGATTACTTCCCAGATAAACTACCTGCACTTGAATCCTTGTATCAGAGTCTGCAACTCAGATAATTGAGGCTAATACTCCTGTCCGTGACTTATCTAGCAAGACTGCCTGCCTTCACACATTAAGGCACCCACTGGGGGCAGGACACAGATAAGACTCTGGAGAATACCAGACTTTACTCATTCATGGACGTGATCTTGAACCAGTGATGTCCCTCCAGGACTGAAGCAGAGATTAACTGCCGCTGTGCATGCCTAGGGCAGGGTGATTGAACAGACACCAGAGTGACCCCAGCAAGGTAGCAGGGGCATTGTCCAGCTGCTGTGGGGCTGCACATCCTTCCTAGGGGAAGGATGGAAAGAGTGTGAATGCAGTCAGGTTTTTAGAGCTTCTGAGTGCAGCTTCTGAAATTAGATAATGCTTTGGACATGGTTCTGTAGTAAAGTGGTTAGCACATCTGCTTTACGCACTGAAGGTCCTGGGTTCACATCCCAGTGGAGCCACAGTCCATGGTCTATGGCCATGCCACCTTGAACAAGCCCGATATCTGATCTTGGAAGCTAAGCAGGGTCGGGCCTAGTTAGTACTGGGATGGGAGACCACCTAGGAAGACCAGGTGCAGTAGACATAAAAAAAATAAAAAAAATTAGATAATACTGGATTTAAATTTCAGCTTCACCATTTTCTAGCTGGTTGATCTTGAGTAAGTCACTTCCCCCTCTCTGAGCCACACTTTTCTTATCTGTCAGATGGAGGTGATACAGATACATCTCCAGGGGGAGCAGGAAGGGAATGTGGGTAAAGCACTCGGAACAGTGTCAAGTAAGTGGGCTAGGGGTCAACTTCCTTACATCTGAAGGTGGTTATTGGAGGGGGGTGGATTTTGTAGCTACATAGAATTGTTAAAAGGCATATATTTTCTGGACAACACCAAATGCCACTCTCCTCTGCTCTGCAGACATCTCCTGAATTCAGGGAGCCCCACACTCACCACAGGTAAGGGTGGCTGCTTGAATCAGTCAAAATGAAATTTCATCGGGATGAAACTCTCTCAGGGAACAGGTGTTAGAGGGAAGCCCCTCTAGTGACCTAGTGGATGTACACAGTCTTCATTAATAGCATGGCTGGTGGGCAGGTGAAAGCTGGCTTTCTCTAGAGTCTTTCCCCAGAGGCTATGGTATGGCAGGTGTGGCCAGGCAGAGAGGTGGCATTGGGCGTGCGTGTGTCTGCATGACTAGTTTAGGTAACAAGGTGAAAAAGCCTCCCCTCCTACTATGCTAGAACCCCCTGACTAGGTGCAGTGGCGAGTATAAAAAGAAATGAGGTACAGAGAGGAATAGATCCCCCAAAATGGAAAAGAGAGACTCAAACAAATCTTTGTACACGTATGTTCACAACAGCATTATTCACAGTAGCCAAAGGTGAAACAACCCAAATGTCCATCAGTGGATGACTGGATAAACAAATTGTGCTACATCCATACAATGGAATATTATTCATCCATAAAAAGAAATGAAATACCGATGCATGTTATGGCACAGATAAGCTTCCAAAACATTATGCTGAGTGAAATAAGCCAGAACCAAAAGGTCATATATTGTATGATTCCATATTTATTAAATAATCAGAATAGGTAAATCCATAGAGACAGGAAGTAGATTTGTGGTTGCCAGGGGCTGGGGGAGGAGAGAATGGGGCGTAACTGCTTAATGGATGTGAGGTATTATTTTGGGTTATGAAAATGTTTTGGAACGAGATAGAGGTGGTGGTTACACAACATTGTGAATACGCTAAGTGCCGCTGAGTTGTTCCCTTTAAAGTGGTTTTATATTATGTGACGTTCACTTCAAAAAACAAACAAAAACATGAGTACTCAGTGGCACCCGGAGGCTGATGACACAGTTGTAACTGGAACTCTGGCCTCTTGGGCCACCTGCATTTTTCCAGGGGCTGCTTTAGGGGTAAAGAGAAACCCAGAAATCTTGGGCTGCAGAGTGGTATCATGAACCAAAGACTATCTAGTTTGCAGATCCTTGAAATTGTGATGTCTCATGAAAATAGGTGAGGTAACCACCTGGTCCAGTGTAAAGAGGCAAGCTTTATTCTGAAGTGGATCTTCAGTGTGATGGCACCTCCTTCCTTTGCCATGGCAACCCACACTCCATGAGAAGTGGCTCAGGCCATTTTCAAGAGAAGCCGAAGAGAGACCGTTGATGCTTCTCTTTGTGGTTCCATCTGGTACTTATCTGCTCATGGGTTTTAGGGACCCACGTCAGCCCCGTAAATGTCACCCGGAAGACTGGAGCTCTTGGCAAATGGCGGTGAGGATGACATTTACCATACTGGAGTGTGTTCTGCAATGTCCTGGATTTCCCTGCAGTGTAAGGTGAAGGTCGTTGATGAGGAGGCAAGAAGGATGGCAGCTCTAGCCATCAAGCTAGACATGAGTCCCAAAGGAGGCAGTGGTAGTGCCCAGAGCCTAAAGGAGATAAAGGGGGTGCTGCAGATTTCTAACCTTCCCCAGGAAAATGAAGGATGCTAGAGAAGATTTTGCTCATCACAAAGGCACTCAGTGGACGAACGGAAGGAGGGCGAAAAACCAACTGAATCCCCCAGGGCAGCCAATCTGGGCTACTTGATGATATAGAAATGTGTCATGTTAGAGAAGTAGGGACAGAAGACAGCAGGGTAGGACTGTGCTGGTTTTGGTATCAGCTGGCCATGGGGTCTGGCCCCTCCTTGCATTACTCAGTTTAAGCCTCCCCCTGAATCCACCTGAGTTAGACATGGTCTCTTTATAGTAAGCCCACAGGACATTTTAACGGTC
>NW_011889032.1:398031-400785 GCF_000151845.1 Pteropus vampyrus | reverse complement strand
TGCCAGGAAGTGTGCTAAGCACCCTTCTCCCATGCATTTCCTCATTTAACCCACACAATCCTAAGACGTGGATTCTAATATCTCTACTTTATGGACTAAGAAACTGTGTGTCAGGAAGGCTGCGAAGCTTCCCTAAGGTCATCTGCTAAGGGGCATAGGCTGAGCTGACAGTCTGGTTATAGAAGCTACTGGAATGGGCAGTGGTCCTCAAGCTTGAATGTGCATCGGAATATCCTGGAGGGCTTCTTAAAACACAGATCTCTGGGCTCTCCCCAGAGTTTTTGATCCAGTAGGTCTGGTAAGGCCTGACAATTCGCATTCCCAAGTTTCCAAGTGATGCTGACACGGTTGGTGTAGGACCACTTTCTAGCATCACTTCTTTAGAAAATAGTAGGTACTAAGGAGCAGGCAGTTAGAAAAAAAGATCAAACTTATAAAAGTTGTTAGGCCAAGTGATTTAGTGGCACGAACATGGGCGTGAAGAATCAGACATGGGTTCAAATTTTGATTCCACCAGAAGCACGTGCCCATCCAGCAGAGTTCATTGAGAGGCATACACCGAGGCTGTGCTGATTAAGCAGCTGGTACTCCAGGACCACTCTCTTCGTCCTTGTACGCCGGGGTCCAGGCTTCTGCTCCCGGGGTTCTTGATCGTGCGCCGCACGCACGCCCCTCCATCCTTGCGCGCTCCGCCGCGGAGTCCAGCCCTGCAAGCGTTGCCATGGCAGCGCCGCGGGCCGGGATGCTGGAGGCTGAGCTCGCCGCAGGGCTCGCCCCTTTGTGCGGCGGGGGCGGCGGTGCTCTCTCCCCACTCCCTGCCACACCCAGCCTACCGGGCTCTGACCCTCAAGATGGGGGAGGTGGTAGGGTGTGGGGTGGCAAGGGCGCAGGGAGAAGGGAGGAGGGCCAAGGCGAGGGCCAGGGGTGGGGACGCCTCCACCCGCCAGCCGCTCCCGCATTAAAATTTCATGGGCGCTGCAGCAGCTACAAAGACGACGCCGGCTGCGCTCGGGGGACCAGAGGGAGGGAGGCTGCGGACGAGTGCGGGGAGGAGTTTGCGATGGGAGGCGCTTGCAGGGGCTCCCCCAGTTCTGCGCTGTGAGCCCGGGCACAAAGAGCCCTCTGCACTCCGTGCCGCAGGACCGCCGACCCGAGGTAAGCCGCCGCCCCATCCTCACAGCCCTCCCTCCCCAAGCATCCTTGTCCCCGCTCCGGGAACAGCCTAATTCCTCGAGGCTGGGGTCGAGGGTATGTCCCAGGGGCCCAGGGTCCTAGGGTCCCAGGCAGGGTTCAGGGGATGGCAAATGCTGTCTGAAGTGCCCCTCATTTGATGGGTGAAGAGCCAGCCTTCAGTTGTTAAATTCAGCCAAGACTTGGGCTTGGGTGGGGCAGGGGGAAGGGAAAGGGGAGGATGTGCTGGGAGTCCAGTGCCGATAGGGGTCTTGTAGTCATGATCTGAGGGGGAACAAAGACCCTCCCTTCCCCTCGATACCAGACAGACATGAGGGGACCCCGGACCTTTTCGGCTCTCCAGGTTAGCCGTTAACTAGCCAAGCCTTGGACAGAGTCCATATGGTCTTAGAACTGGGAGAGGGGGTGGGGAGGCGGAACGGGGTCCGGGAGCCCCCCTCCTTCAGACCCAGGCCTCCCCTTCTGTCTCCCCGCACCTCCAGCACCTGCCAGTGCTCCACTGCTGGTGCTCAAATTCCAGATGTCCAGCGTCCTGTGTGGCTCCAAAGGGGTGGAGAGGGCTGGAAAATCCCTTTGCTGAGAAGAATAATGACACTGATAATGATAATAATACATCCGTTTATGGAGAATTTACTCTATGCCAACCACATGCTCAGTGCTTTGCATGCGTTATCACAACAGTCCCACGAAGTGGTAAGAACCCCATTTTAGAGATGAGGAAATTGAGATCCAGAGAGGGTTAGGTACACGTCCAAGGTCACACAGCCAGTATTTTGAATCTAGATTTGTCGGACTCTAAAGCCCATGTTACATTCCCAAACGGGGCTAGTGTGACCCCAGAAACCACTAGCTGCCTTCCCACCTCTCCTCTGCAATACACTCTCTAGAGGCTGGGATTGGGGAGGGAGGAGGACCGGATCTCTCCTCTCCCTCAGCGGAGGGCTCTGGGCTAGAGACATTGTTTTCCAGACTGTGCAGGGGTACGCCCCGGGAGCCACGATTCCTCACCCTCGTCCCAGCTCCAGACCAGTGGCTGCTGTGCGCCGGGATTGCTGGCGCGCTTACCACACTGCAGTGCCGCGGCGGGGAAAATGCCCCCACCTGCTGCTGGGGGAAGTGGGGAGAGAAGCAGTAGTGCGGGCAGGGGTGGGGAGAGAAAGGCAAGATAACGTGCGGGAAGCGGCTTTTTCTCGGCGCCAGCCTCGGACTGAGCGCGGCCCAAAGGCGCAGTGCTTTACTTTCCAAAACACACTCCCATTTAGGAGCTTCTGGGGGCTTCGCGAACGCTTGGCTTGGGGTGGGGGTGGGGTAGGGATGAGTAATTCCACTTGACTGACAGGGAAACCTGAGGACAGTGGTTCTTAGACTTGAGGGGCGGTGCTTCAAATACGCAGACGTCCGGGCCACGTGGCCGGGGGATGAGTCAGCAGGGCTGGGTGGGGCTGGGATCGGGATGTGTACTCAGACCCGGCCCTCTCGCTCCTCTTGCAGGTGGTCAGACCGTCGGATGGGAGAGCAGTGCCCCGACCTCTCCCCTCACCCGTGGAGCAGGCTGGACAAAAC
>NW_011889032.1:384192-397151 GCF_000151845.1 Pteropus vampyrus | reverse complement strand
TGGTCCCCGAATCTTGTATAGATTCTCAGTTATTTGCTTTTATTTGTATTGGACTGTTGGTTCCTCTCCTGGGTGATCCTTGGGCTGTTTGAGCAGGGGTGTTTCTGGAGCACTGGGTCCATTGTGATGGTTCAATGGGCTGGTGAATAACTTATAGGCGAGTCCTTTGTCCCAGGAGGTCCTTCCTCCTGTCTCTGCAGTCCCACTCATCTGTCAGCTGGAGCTTTGGAACAATAGCCAGAGATACTCAGGGGCAAAGGCGAAGGCTTGTTGAGGGTGACAGCTGTCTGTAGGCTGATCGGATCAGATGAAGCAGGTGTCCTCTTCTCCCTTGTGGTGCCAGGTGGGCCGCTCTGGAAGCTACTGAATGAGTCATGGAAGGGAGGGAGGAGCTGAACTATTGTGTGCTTGGGGGCGTGGAGTAGATCCTTCGTGGTAACCAACTCCAGCTACCAATTAGTAACCATTTCTCAAGGGTGCTGCCTCATGGAGACCCCATGATAAGGCTGGGAGTAGGGCATTACAGATGAGAAACTGAGGCTCAGAGAGGTGAAGTGACTAGCTCAGGGTCACACAGCAAGTTAGTTGCAGACTCAGGATTCGAACTTGGATCTAGTATAACTCTGAAACATGTGTTGGTAACTACTACATTACTCTCCTAAAAACAAACTTAATCGGTTGCCTCAAAACCATGGAAGCAACTGGAATAAACCGATATGAGATGGTTTAGCAATCACGGTCCGATTTCTTCACAGTAATAGTTCTGCTGATGACCCCAGTGTTTGCCATTTACACATACTTTCCTCAAGTCTTTTCCCCTTTAATCCTCACCCCGGTATTTGAACATAAGTCTTCTGTGCTTTCGTGGTCCAAAAGGCCTGTTTAGAATTCAGTTGCACCATTTTCTTTCTGGGTGATCTTGAAGCAAGGGACTTGACCCTTATCTGTAAAATGGGGACAATAAAACCCAATTCTTGTTTCGTCAAGTAGGTAAAGGTGCCCCTAATAGTATCTGTTCTCAGGAAATGTTAGTTTACCTTTCTTTCCCTCCTTCTTGATTTTTCCCCTCTCCCTGCAGCTCAGAGTTTTCCTCCTTTGAGGGAGATTTCAATTCTGAAGCTCCTCTTTTGTGTATATTGTTTGGATTTGTCCAGAAACAGTGCGTTCTGGTCCTCTGCAGAAGCCTCTGTTTCCCTCGGCATGTCTCCAGTGTGGCGCCCTGCACATCTTGTTATTCCCAGGAGCTTCCTTTATTTCTCAGCACTCACTCATCCAAAGCAATTTAGGTCAATGTCTCCCGTATATCTCTGCTCTCTGGGCAGCTGTTTTATTCCAGAGTCAGGGAAAAAAAAACCCCAAAACCCAGAGGGATCTTAAAATGCAACCAAAAGCATGTTTCACTGGCAGCTGTTGCCAGGAACAGCGCACAGAGTTTAGGGGGAAATGAATAGCCCATGGATAGTTTAATGAGCTGTGTGGACGGGGGTGGTAATTAATAATAATGTAAGAAATAACAGAATGCAAGCAAATGGATAATATTTATCCTCCTATTAATCCTCACAACAGCCTTGGGAGGTGGGCAATGTAACTGTCCCCATTTTGTGGATAAGCCAGGACTGTCCCCATTTTGTGGATAAGCCAGGTCCGGAGGGGTGATGCACTTGCTTAGGGTGGCAGAATAAGACGGAATCCCCTGTCTATTCCAGTGTGTTGGGATGTTTGTTTGGCACCAGCTCAACCCAGATACCTCCTGGCTTCCTGTTTTGTTTCTGATCTGAATCTAAGGAGACTGGTTTTGGCACATGCTGTGATTTCAGACCAGCCCCCTGGCATCTATTCTCCAATGTGCCCATGATACATATTTACTCCCCCTACCCCTCTCTCTTTCTCTCTTGATGACAGCTGGAGGCATCTCCCTGCCCACCCATGTGGTTCCAGACACATTCACATGGCTGCTACGACCCTAACAGCATCACAGGAGTAATCAAGGTAACCCTTCCTCTCCTTCTGTGCACCCTTGGGACGGTAGAGATCAGCATCATGCTGTGTGCTCAGGTCCACCATAAAATCCATATGGACTGAGACCTCCTGAATTTCAGAGGAAGGAGAGACCTTTAGGATCCTCTGGCATCCAGTCCCTCAATCAAAGCTTCCTTGATGGGGCATCTGACCTTGGCTTGAAGAGGGTAGAGAGTGGCTCATGTAGGCAAGTGGGAGCTGAGATGCTGGGCCTGTGGGACCTACCACCAGGTCTCTGTATGGCCTTTCACCTGGCCCTTCCTGGTTCTTGACCTCTCAATGAGTTTTGGAAAAATAACTTTATTGAGGCATAATTTACATACAATAAAATACACCCATTTAAAGCATACATTTCAACGTATTTTGATGTATATACCTGTGTAACCACCACTACATTCAAAATATAAAACATTTTATCACTCTGAAATGTTCCTCTGTCAATCCCCACCCTGCCCAGTTGCAGGAAACCACTGATCTGTTTTCTATACCTATACATAAGCTTGTCTTTTTTTTTTTCTGAAGTTCCATTAATATGGAATCTTTTGTATTTGGCTTCTTTTGCTCAGCATAATGATTTTGAGGTTCATACTTGTTTTTGCATGTATCAGAAGTTATAGCCTTTTTTTTTGGAGGCATCATTTAAATATCATATATCTCACCCATTTTAGGTGCACAATTCAATGATTTTTAGTAAATTAACAAATCGTGCAGTCATCACCATAAATCAGGTTTAGAACATTTCCATTGCCCCAATAAGACCCCTCACACCCATGTACTGTTAATCTCCATCCCACTCCTAATCTCAGGCAACCACTAATCTACTTTCTGTCTCTAATGATTTGCCTTTTCTGGACATTTCATGTAAGTGGCTTATCCAGCATGTGGTCTCTTATGCCTGGCTTCTTTCACTCTGTATAATATTTTTGAGGTTCGTCTCTGTCGTAGTGCGTATCAATAGTTTGTCCCTTTTTATTGCTGAGTAGATTTCATTATATATGTATACTACACTTGGTTTATCCAATCACCAAGATGGGGGTTTGGATCTGATCTGTGCTTCCTAACCGGGTATATACACCCCTCACCCGGGGAGACATATATGCTTCAGGATAAATATGGCCTGTATTTCTGGGACATCAGTGTTCCTCAAAAATTTACTTGAAGTTTAAATCATTAACTGGTGAAAATAATTTCTGGAACACTTACTGTATGCCAGGTACTGGCTAAGCTTTGAGAATAATTAACTTTGAGTCTCATGTTAGGTACATGGGCTTGGGGGCCATAGTTTCACTCATATTTGTCTGACCTCAAAGCCCATGTCGAGACAGCTGTTAGTTTGACCCAGGGACTAATATTTCCCTTGAAACCTCCATTGCTTTATTAACATCAGGGATTCCAGGTCTGTAGGGCTAAGGGGAAGGATCTTTGTGGTCAAACAATATTCCTCTGAGCAGCCCAGGGTCTCTTTACAGAGTGCAACAAGCTCCTGGGGTAGAGGAGAAAGAAGGGAATTTCCAAGTGCTTCTGGATGTTCAAGATCACACCGGGAAGCAGCCTTGCAGATAAGTATTCAAACTAACCAGCCCACAGCCTACCAGCTTGTCCTCTCCTGGTCTGTGCAGAAAAATGCAGTATTCCAGAATTCCTAGGTGGGAGGGGAAATTGGTGATGCAGCTTATTCACTTTTCTACCTCTATGGCACAAAGAGCGAGCTTGTCCACACTTTATGGGGCCCCAGAGGGTAATTTTCACACCCCACTTTTGGCAACAAGGCTAGCATTTTATAAACTCATCGAGAACTTCTGAGGAGCTGAGTTTAATTACTGAAACTTGAGTCCTTGTAGAGCTGGTGTCAGTAGGAGGTTGGGGACCCCTGGAGATTTGGGCTGGCCCTTCTTGTCTCAGATCTGGCCCTTTGTCATCATATTTATAAAACTTGGCCAGGGCTTCTTTGCCTAGCAGTCAAGTGGGGCCCTGAGCACTGTGCCTGTATGGAACATTCTTCTCAGTGCAAGGATCTGAGTACACCTCCAGCCCTGGACCCATGCCCCAAGTCCCAGGTGCTGACAGCAAGCTCTGAAAATATGCTGAGAAGACCCCTGACTCTCTTGGCCTAGGTCTGCCAGTCGATAGAGGTAGCTTAGCTGTCACTGAAAGCAAAACCTGAGAGATGATCCGGGTCAGGATTAGCGGGCATTTGAGTGGGGGCAGAATAATAACTGGCTGAGCACAAAGGCCCCTGTTTCCCACCCACTGCCCCAAATTATGGGTTACTACTGTGCACCTGGAGTGAGTGTCAGGGCTGGAGTGTCCCACAGCCCAGAGGAGGAATAGAATTTCCAGGGCTACAAAGCATGGCAGAGCTGGGATCAAAACTCTTGATTCCTAACTCTGTTCAGTTTCTCCTTTCTGCTATTGCTGGCACCAGGGAGGTGGGTGAAGGACATTCTGGGGTGGGAGGAAGGGAGGTGGAGGGAGGTATGCCTGGGCCCAGCCTTCCTGGCTCCCAGGCCTTCTTCTTATTAGCCCAGAGTTCTGGGCCTGAGAAGGGGGCCTGGGTACGGTTTTCTCCTGCAGTGTGGTTGGCTCTTTTGTCTTCCAGGATGGGCCTGTGGGGTCTATATGGGGGAAGGAGCCAGGGGCTGGGCCCAGGCTGCCAACATGTTGGCTGGGTGCTGCCAGGTAAGCCTGGGTAGGTGTCAGGGAGGGAGGTTCCAATGAGCTTCGTTTCATGGGAGAAGATTGTCTCCCCCCTATGGTACTTGGCCAGACATTTTTGCTCATGAAAAGAAGACCTGGGAGCCAGGTGGCTGGAAGGCTTGTTCTGCATGGTTTTGGTGGGGGTGGGTTGATGGCAGAGATTTCAGCATGTTCCTTCATTCAGCCCAAACATGGACAAGCCCCTTCTCCCAGCCTAAGGATCCAGAGCTGAATGCCAGAGATGTGGTTCTGCCCTCTCAGATCTTCATGTAAGAAGGTGCTTTATCACAGTTTCAGCAAGGGAGTGAGCTCCCTGTCATGGGAGGTATGCATGTGCCTATGTGTGTATTGGAGGAGGGTGGTACAGAGGAATGTAAAGTGAATCCAAGCCTCTCAAGGACACTGAAGGTCCTTTCTGCCCACCTGAACCCTTGCCTGTACTCTGGCTGTGATGCCCGTGGGGCCGGACCTGGGCTCCTGTTATTACTTTTTTATCCTCTGAGCTAACCCTGCCAAAGAGGGGCGTCCATGACTTTTATCACTTTCTCTCTCTTCTTCAGCTTCTTCTAAAAGTTAATAGTGTCCAGATCCTTCACTCCCACCCAGTCTAGGCATTGGGGGCATAAGAGGAAGACTGGGTGTCTCTGAAGGTGTCCTTGCCCAGTTGTGGGGTTAGGTTGGGGGGATGTAGGGGGCTGGGGATGGAGACTGTGTCCTTATCCTAACTCATTGTGCTTTCCCCAGGTGGCTCTGCCCTGCCGCATCTCAAGGACTCCTGGCCTGGTCCCATCTTCAGAAACCAGGTGACACTGGCCACAGTGACACAGGGAACAGCCTTCAGTGGTTTTCTGGAACCCTGGACAATTTCCCCAAGACCTTATTCTCCCCAACTCCTGGGATGGAGCCTCGCGTGGATGGAGCCCTCCTGGTCAGTGCTCAGCTGAGGACAGGACGTGGCTCTGGAGGCCAGCTTGAGGGCAGTGAGGGTGGCTGGCAGCCCAGCGTCCCTTCTGTGTCCTGCTGGACCTCGTCTGCTGGGCCTTACTGTTTGAGCCTGGAGGCCACTTCCTGACCTTGTGCAGACTTGGTTTCTCCTCACATCCCTGCTGGTGATCAGACAGAGCTTGGCCTGAGTGGAGGCCCTACTGACCACATCCTCTCCAAATCCAGGGCCCAAAGGACCCTTCAGGACAGGATGGGAATCGGGAGGAGCTGCTGAGGGGAGGGAGGGTAGATGCAGCTCAGCAGGCGCTGTGGGCTGGAGTCTGTCTTGCGCCATTGCAAGTGATTCTCATTTGGGGGGTGCTTTCTAGATGGAGCTTTTTTGTGCTTCTCCTCTTCCTGGTGGTCACCAGGAGAAGGTGGTCAGCATCTGGGAGGAGCCCGGGCCATCCTCCATGTCGCGCTCTCGGAGGGGCAGCTGGAATGGCCGTGCTATCCTGAAAGCTGAAAGGAGAGGTTTTCCGAGAGAGGAGGAGACCCAGGCTGGGGGTTTCACCAGAAGGAGGCAGACACAGGGCCTTGTTCCCACCATCTGAAGGGAACAGGCTGGAACCAACCAGCCTTGCCCCAACGCTTGAGCAGAAGCCCAACCCCATCTCTGACCCCTACTCCTTTTGCACCAGATCCTCGATTCTGTCCTTGTGGGGCAAAGGCAGGAAGGGCCGGCCCCAAGCGCGTGCAGCTTCCCCCATCACACAGATTCACCAACACACCCATCTCTCCATTACCCACTCGTTCCAGCCTCGTCCAGAGGGCCTGGTCCCAGTGCTTGCACAGAGCAACCATGGCTGTCCTTAGACAAGTTTGAAAGCTGGACGTCCTTTTCCTAGGGTGGGGAGGGGGTTTTATATTAGTTAGCTCAAGCCGCCATCACAGAATACCACAGACTGGGTGGCTCAAACAGAAGAAATGTATTTTCTCACTGTTCTGGTGGCTGGAAGTCCAAGATTGAGGTACCAGGGTTGTTTTTTCCTGAAGCCTCTTGCCTCGGCTTGCTAAATCTTCATTTGGCCTTTTTTTCTGTGCACCCACATGGGAGTGGTGTGGGGCGGGGGTTGGGATAGATGTTGTGTCTTTTCCATTTTTCATAAGGACACCAGTCCTATCAGATTAGGTCCCCACCATTATAACTTCATTTAACCTTAATTACCTCCTTAAAGGCCCTATCTTCAAATACAGTCACATTGGGGGTTATAGCTTCAATCTATGAATTTGGGGAGGGACACAATTCAGTCTAGAGCAGGTGGTCACCACAAAAATAGAAAGCTGGAGCCTTCTCCTCTTCACAATCCCCGCCCTCAAAGGGAGGAGAGGAGCAGCGGTGTGGGAAATAGTAACTGAGTGTGAGGGGGACAGTGCTAGGGCAGCCCTGGGTGCCTTGGGGACACACAGAACTAGCTGGACTTAGAGTAGTGAGAAGGAGCCCCCAGGAGAGGGGTGTCCTGGGAGAGCCTGGGCTTTGGGTTGAGGGTACATATTCTGCTGTACAACCTTGGGCAGGTCACCTCACCTCTGTGAGTCTAATTTCTGCTCTGAAACAGGCCATCTGCTCCCCTGGGGGGTGCAGGGAGATTCAGCAAAATCACGTGCTTGTCCAGTGCTTGCCTCTTAATAGGTACTCACTAAACACTCCCATCCACCCGGGAGTTCAGATTTAGGGCTTATCTATTTGGAGTGCTCTGGGCTGTAAACTCAGCATCTTCAGATCCAGAGGCATTTCTGACGAGTCCTTCCCCTCCTGTTTTCTTAAGACCCCTTTCTAAGCAGCTTGGGGAAGTGGCTGCATTTCATGGCCTCTGCAGCCGCTCCAAAGGCTTCCAAGGGTATTTAAATTCTACTCCTCTCATCAGAATTGAGCGCCTACTTTGGGCCCTCACCTGTGTTTAGCCGCTTGGTGGAGATACAGGTGAAGATCTAGTTGTGGTTCCAACCTTCAGGATTTCACAGCCATGCCGAGCAGGAGAAAACCAGCTCCCCGCAGAGACCTGGAGAATGGGGCAGGAACCAGTCTACTGAGGCAGAGGTTCTGAGAGCTTGGAGGGTGAGAGTAAGATCTCAGAGCGACCGCAGTAGCCTGGACAGGCTTCTCAGCAAGGCCAATCCAATGAGGGTCTTGAAGGATGAGAAAGACGTGGCTTAGCTGAGAGTTTCCAGAAGGACATTAGAACAGAGATTCCCAAAGTGAGTTCTAGATATCATTGCTTTTTAAAAACAAGTGAGTTCAAATTTGGCAGGTTTCTGTAGTGCAGGACTTATCAGAGCCTTTAAAATGCTGGTAGGAATTGTGAATACTCAAAGATGGACCGAGGATGAGGTCTTCTCCCAAAACTTTACTGGATAGAACCTCTTTTTTTTTTTTTTTTTGACAGAGCATCATGTAGAACTGTGGGAGATGCCAGGTGGGATTTCTGTGGGGAAACTATCCCAATGATAGGAGATGACAGAAGGGCACACACAGGTGCTTTGTAGCATCTGCTGAAAAGGGAGACCAGGAGGGGCAGGGGACTCTGACCTTGGTTCCAGGAGTTGGGCAAGCTCTATGCAGTGTTGGTATGAGGAGGAGACAGGCTAGTGGTTGGAGCAGCCGGAGGCCTGGCTGTTGGTGGTCTGGGATATGTCCATTGGACACGGTGGCACTGGGGCATCAGACCTTTTGTGGGAAGATGCTCGCTGGAAGATGCTCGTGATGCACATGTGCGTGTGTGTGCGTGCGTGAGTGTGACCGTATCCAGCCTTCTGGGAAATGGGCTGACCAGAACCAGGCAGGGAGTTTCTAGCCAAGACAAATGGGGTCTATTTTCAGGGGAACCGAAGTGTTTGGTGGGAGGGTCTCTGAGGTCCACAGTCAAGAAATTGGGAAGCAAAATGCTTCTGGGCAGGCCTGATTCTGGTGGGGCCGAGGGGCTGGGAGGCAGACCGCCCTGCCCTGGTCAGGCCCAGCTCCCTGGCTGGTGGAGACAGGAGGCCTCTGGAGCTGTGGCTGAGGGGCCGGGGCAGTGTTGCATGGTGTGATTAACCTACTAACCCAGGGCTCAGCCAGGACGCTGTAGCGTGTGACGAGGTGCCTGGCCTTCTGCCGACCGACTAACACACTAACCAGGCCCGAGCATGCCCTACTAACTCCCTGCAGCCAGACCCTACTAACCTTGCAGCTCAAGGGCCTTTCAAGGGGCTGGGACGTGGGAGCAGACGAGCTCCAGAAGGCCCTACCCACAGCCTGGGATCTCTGTGCAGACCCACATTCCAGAGCAGGGCATGTAAATAGGACTCACCAGTTCTGCCACTTTCTGCTGGGTGACTTTGAACAAGTCATTTCACCTCTGTGAACCCATTTCCTCGGCAGTAATATGGGAGTACTGATCATTACCTCTCAGGTTGCAGTGAAGAGTCCTATTAATATTAAGGTTTTGACAAGTGGCAGATACTTAAAAATAAAAAAAAAAAAGGGTGAAGGTTGGGGTGGGAGGCCCAGAACACCAGGTTGCTCACGTTTCCTGCCTAGACCCTGGTCCCTCTGGGTGTTCTGCACAAAGACCCTTCTGCCTGGGCCAGACACTTGCTTTGAATCCCTAACTTTCTCTTCCCCACATTCTTCCTCTTCCTCAGCTTTCTTTTCCATAGGCAGCTCTTTTGTTCGATTACTAATCCGTCTAACCTGGGGGTGCCTCAAGTGCACCTCGACCTCCCCTTAACAAACTAATGGACCTGTGTGTGTTCTTCCTTTTATCCTAGTGACTCCTGTGTATGTCTGCTGAGGTGCCCCTGTCTGCTGGTGCTGTGCTCTGACTTACTAACCCAGCCCCTACTAACCCTGTTTTCTCTTCTTACTAACCCCAGCCCTGCCGAGCTCTGGGCCCCCCTGGGGGCTGGTCCTCCCTCCTTTTGGCAAGCAGATGTCCTGGGACTGGCCTTGCAGACAGATGCTCCACTTGGCTGCCGCAATTGGCTGTGAGTTCAGAGTCCACTGGGCCAGGTTTGAGACAGGGGACAGCCCTATTGACCACACCAGTGGCCCTGAGGAAGAGGTGGTCATGTGGCTATGGGAGGCTGGCCTCTGAGCATAAGGGTCTCTCTTCTGTGCAGAAGTCTGGTTGCCACTGGGAGTGGGTGGGACCAGGGAACGCTCAGGTGTGAGTGTGGAGGCCTGTGGGTCTAGAGTGTGGAACACTGGGCTTTTCCCAGCCAAAGGATCAGAGAGAAGGGGCCTGTGTGTCCTTCTTCGGAGGGAAGTGAGGGTAGAATTTTCCCCATGGGAAGGTGGCCGGCTAGGTGTCGCATGAGAAGTTGGGGCAGGGCATGTCCTGCACCGGAAGTCAGCCAAGGGATGCATCCCACACTGGAAGCCAGTAAGTGGAAACCTCCCTACACTGGATGCCCTTACCACACTGGAAATCACTGATAGGAGCATTTAATACAGAAAGTCAGTTAGAGGAGGCATTTTCCATATTGGAAGGTTGGGAAGAAGGGAATTTCTTACACCGGAAGGAAGTGAGAGGGGGAATTTCTGGCCTTATCACAAAGCAGTGAGAAGGAAGCCGAGATCAGTGAGAGGGGTCTTTCCTACAACCAGAAGTTGGCTAGAGGGACCCTTCGCATACCTGAGGCTGAGAGATCCGGATTTCCCACACCAGAAGTAGATGCGGGCCATTTTTCCTACCAGAAATCATTGAGAAGGACTGTTCACACCAGAAAACTAGACAAGGCTGGGAAAAAAGTGGACCCACCCTGGGTTTGGGGTTTGCAGGAGGAGAAAGTGGGAAACAATAAATGAACCCCAGGATCCCATGGAGCCCTGCAGCCCCTCAGGCCAGCCAGGAGCACATCCCTGGCTCCATGTCCTGTTCCTGTCCACACCCCGGCCCCAGCCTGCCTCCCCCAGAGCCCGCCAGCCGCTAAGCCAGGGCCACACCTGGGGGTGATTTTATGCCTCACCTCCAGTAGGCACCTTGGTCTCTTTGGGCTAATTTCTGGCTCCCTTGCACTAACTCTTGCTGTCACCCAGCTAATCTCTGCCTTGCCCTGGCTGCCCCTGAGGGCTGACCACTAACAGCCAACCCTGCCCATCTGCGGGGCTCCAGGCTCTTGGCCTGGCTCTGACAGCCTCTTAATTAACCTCTCCTTTACCTCGACTAACTTCTGCCCTCCTGGTCTGTTCCTTTCAGCAGAAACTAACGGCTTGTGGATTTCCTTCTGACTAACAACAGGTCTAACACTTTTCGTTACTATTAACAGCTTGGATGTCGGCATGGCTGGGATGGGGCTAACACAGGTTTGACATTTAACTAACACAGGGAGAGATGTAGCTAGTAGCATTAGACTTGGTGACTGCTCTGGGTCAGAGCCATCTGAAGTCAGTAAAGATTGTGGTACTCTGCAGGAAGTGCAGAGCTGGGGTGTGGCTCAGGCTTGATGGAAGAGTGGTGTCTGCTGGGGTGGGATTAGAAACATAGTTAGCCTTCCAAGGTACTGGCCACTGGACGTATCCTGTTAACCCCTCACAAACTGCATTTGGGTTTTGGTTCTTTTAAACAATAGCCTCATAACTGCAATAATCCATATGAGTAGATGCAGCTCTTATGACCCTCAAAATGCCTCTCTGGTGTGTACAGACAGGCATTATGTATGGAATCATCATCGGTCACCAGGCCAGGACTTAGAGTCCTTGATGTTGGGACTTTAGAGTTTTGGAAACCCCAGGGCATAAAGCTTTAGATTGGAATATTCGGAAGGGTTATAAATCTACCACCAAGGGAATTAGCTCAACTTCCTCTTTTAACTTCTATGCAATTTAGTTGCACTTAGATGATGAGAGTTTGGTTGCAAGGAAGTTCTGAAGAACTGAGAGAGTCCTTTGGGGGCAGAGACAGGGAGCCAGAGAGGCCAGGGGTTCCTGGGTGGGGGTAAGAGGTGGTACCAGGTTGATGGGGGGCATGGGAAGAGGGACTGTTTTGTTGGCTCGGTCTGGTAGTCAGGGTCTGTGGGAGAGGGCAGCTCATGCAAGGCTCAAAGGAGTGGATCAATTCTGCAGGCAAGTTGCTTGGGTCATTGGATGTTGGTCTAGGGTTGAGAGCCTCTCTGACAGACACGGGCTCAGCTAACCTAGTGGAGCTCTGGCAGTGAGTGAGTCCTGAGGGTGTGATCCAGAGGCCTGAATTGCAAAGGGAACAAGAAGAGAATGCACCAGGAAGAGCTTGGAGAAGTTGCATTGGCTGCTGGCAGCAATGTGGATGGGATAGAGTCTAGACTGGGGAAGCACGTGCTTGCTGCCCTCTAGTGGTCTCCTTGCCCCATTTCACTCAAAGCAGGAAACTCGGAAAGTTTCCCAGGGAACTCCTCTGTATTCGAACACAAATTTGGTGCTGCTGAGGACCTACTATGTGCCAAGGACTGCTCTGGGTGCTAGGATCCACACAGGAGCTCTTCCATTAAGGTGCTTGTATTGCTCAGTGGGGGAGATGGAGAAATAAATGGATAATGCTGTGAGATGAGTGACATGTTAGGGATGGTCGAGAATGTGGAAGCACCTGGGAGACAGACAAGGATGATACACACCTGTTCTTTGCTAGGTGTAGTGACAGGCATTGGGCTGAGTGGTGATTAACAACATCTGGCCTTTAGAGCTTTAATGCTAATATGTTGGGTGGGTGTGGGACAGAGTAGGGTGTGGGCAGTCAGGGTAGCATTTCTGAAGAGGAAGACGTCTCAACTGAGCCCTGCTTGGGCAGAGAGTATGGGGATGAGTTCCAGGCAGCAGGAATGGTGGACACAAAGTTCTGAGGATCAGAGAGGATAGAAGAGGTTCTGGAAGGCTCATGGGGAATGTAGCAGGAGACAGGCAGGAAATGGATGTGCAGGCTGTGTTGGGGAGTTTGAGCTTTGTCCTAAGGGCAACGAGGAGCCATGGATATAATCTGAAGAAAGGAAATATTGGATTTGAGTTTCAGGCTGGCAATTTGGCTGTTTCAGCCCAGGTGGAATTCTAAGACACTTGTAATGAGTTCTGGTCAACTTTTAGATAACTGATTAGAAGTTCTTGAACCTAGTAGGATTTTTAGGTCTATCTGGAGATAAACAGGATCTATAAACGCTTGCCCCAGTTGGAGGTAGTGCTGCAATTCTTAGAAAGCAAAGAAGGCCGTGCTCATGCCAGGCAGGCGCTTGGCTGAGGTGACAATGCCGTCTTGGAAGAGGAGCAGTCTCTAAAGCATGTCATCCCAGGCCCCTGGTAGTATGCGGCTCTC
>NW_011889032.1:374843-382962 GCF_000151845.1 Pteropus vampyrus | reverse complement strand
AGGGGACTGTTGGAGAAGAGGTCGGGGAGGTGAGGCGAGAGTGGGGCAGCAGGAGAAGGTTTCCTGCAAGAACTGACACATGAGGGAAGCCTTGAAGGATGGGGACAATCAATCAATTGAGATAAAATAGCCATGGCAGTGCAGAGTATCTTGGAATGGCTCCTCCAAGATTCATCAGTTTTTATAGGAGATGCTCATGTGAATGGTAGAGCAGGGCCACGTGGACACTCTAGAGGAGGTTTCAGCCTGAAGCAAGAAGTGGAAGCTGGCCTTCCCAGCACTACTCAAGTTGTAATAAAGGAAGAACTGGGCATCACCCAGGGTTGGCAGAATTTGAAGGCCTGGAGAGGCAAGTGCCTCCTGTTTGGTGAGAGATGGATGAGGAAGAGAGGTCAGTGGTCTTGGGGAAGCCCTGGACCCTGAGATGGGGAGGAAAGGAACCTGGAGTGGGAAGCTGAAACAGGCTAACAGTGGCCAGGACAGCACTCAGGGGCTGAGCTGGCACATATACCTACACACATACAGATCTCAACGCTACCTGGATTTTGTATAGCCCAAAAAGACACTGTCTCTATGCCTGCAGTCTTGGCTTCTGGCTTTAATTCTACTGCTGTTCTGTCTGGGTGATCTTGAGGAGTCGCTTTTTCTCCCTGGGCTCCAGTCTCATCTGTAAAAGAAATAAGTCCATGAGGGGACCTCTGAAGGCCCTTCCACTCTCAAAGGACTAGAAGATTCCTAACTAAAAGATGACTTCCTCCTACTCCCGGCAGCTTTCAGAAACCCTCTGCTCTCTTCACAGCTCCTTTTCCCTTCTCTCTCTCTCTCTCTCTCTCTCTCTCTCTCTCTCTCTCTCTCTCTCTCTCTCTCTCTCTCTCTTCTCACACAGAAACTACTGAGTCCCAGGCACTGTATCCCAGGCACTGCCATAAATTCTGGGATGCCAGCCTTTCTGTTCCTCTAACACACCTATCCTTTTGAGGATCTTTGTACTGGCTGTTCCCTTCGCTTGGAATATATGTCCCTTTGCTTTTCACATGGCTGACTTCTTTGTGGCTTGCAGGTCTCAGCCGAACATCACTCTCGTTTCCCCAGAAACATTTCCCCTGCAAACCCCATCTCAGGACCCCTTTATGCTCTTCCCATATAGTAAATTGTCGCTCCCAAGTCTGCTTGGGTACCACCCACTCACAAGGTCTCCTGGCTCCCTGTTTCGTTCATTCAACAAAATGTTCTTACTCCTGCTCTGTGCCATGTGCGGTGCTGGGTGCCCAGGGGACAGGCATGAGGCAGGCACCCATCGCCCCTGCCCTGGTGGAACTCACAGTCCAGGGGAGGCAGCCAATGAGCATGTAGATATGAAATCACAAACGGTGCCCCGCTCTCCAAGGGAACACCATGCAGAGAGAAGGAGTAACAGGAGTGAGGAATTGGCATGGAGAGTGTCTACCATATTAGAAATTAGAACTGAGATGTTTTAAAAAGCCTTGTTTATTAATTCATTGGAAAATAACAATAATGATAAAAATCACTGCATGCCAACATAAATAACATATTCTTTATGAAAAATAACTCTATTTCCAAAACAAGATAAATTTAGTGAGAAGCATTATTTTACTTTTTTTCCTTTTCTTTTGTAAATCGCTTTAATGTTTGGTTTAATAGAAGACAGATTCTACTGGATTCTGATATCTGCTTCTGCACTGAGTCTGCTGTAATATCCCATGTCATACAGCTTTTGGAAACCTCCACTGTACACTCGTGAGGAAATGAGATGAAAAAGACAAAAGTCACTCTGGGTCCCCAGATCTCCGGACCACATCTTGAAAACCTCTGCTATATAACAAGACCTATTTATTTCTTGCTCGAAACTTATGCCCGTCTGAAATTGCCTTGCTTATTTGTCTGATTCCCGTTTATTGTCCGTCTCCTTGTTTATCGCACGCTCCTGGAAGGCGGGGTCTCCAGAGAGCCCATTGTAGATGCTCAAAGTGGCCAAGCCAGAGATGCAGTTCTAAGGCATAGCCAGGAGATGGCGGTGTTGCACCAAGACTGCTTCAGGCCTCCTGTTCTTGGAAACCGGGTTACTCTCTGGAGGCATTTGGGGATGCTCTTTGGGGATACTTTTTGGATTCCAGAGTTTTAGGGCATTGGGTGGGACCTGGCATAGGTGGGGGAAGGAAAGAGGCTGGAGAGAATGCAGCTGCGGACAGCAGCTCTGGAAAAGCGCTGCTGATTTCTGCTGAGGGCTTCTGCTCTTAACAAACCAAGCCAAATAACTTCCCCTCTCTGAGCTCCAATTTCTTCTCTTGCAAAATGGGCACACTATGACTTTGGCTTCCATTTTGCCATGCTTCTTTTGGCAAGGAATATTTTAGTCTGATCGCACTGGCGATTCTGGCAATGCAACGTCCCCCAGTGTCCTCACCCTGAGGTCTAGACGATTCCAAGAATCAATTGATGCTGTGGGCTCTGCCTGTAGGCAAGGCTATTTCTCCTCACTCCACTTCCAAACCCCTTGCCTTAGCTAACCTGGGTTGACATAAAATGGCCGTTGCCATTTTCTGAGTGCTTACTGTGTGCCCAGGCTCTGTATTAAATGGTGTGTAAATGTTGATTTGTGAGGTGCTCACAATAGTTTGAGGGGTGGATTTCACTATCCTCATTTTTATAAGAGGAGGATGCTGGAGCTCAGAGAAGTGAAAAGACTCGTCCAAAGGCACAGAGTTGGAGAATGGGGAAGCCCAGCTTCAAAATGGCTGCTGTGCCCATGGGATGTGTCAGCCCCAAACGCTTCTCAGTGAGATGGAATGCTCACTCTCTCTTGGCTGGTTTCTCACTCCTGTTACTCCTTCACCCTGCAAGGTGTTACTTGACCTTGGAGAACTGGGCATAGTTAGTGATTTCATATTTATTTTTCTCATTTAATGCATCCCCTGTGAACTCTACAAGGGTAAGGATGATATCTGCCCGCTTTATGCCTGTCTCCTAGGCACCCAGCACCATGCTTGGCACAGAGTTGGGGGGTCAAGAAGATTTTGCTGAATGAATGAAACAGAGAGTGAGTTGAGCCTTGCGTGTGTGGGGTGCCCAAGCTGACTTGAAAGCAGCCAGATCCACCCCTCACTGGCTGTGTGACTTAGGGCTGGTGACCTCACCTTTTTGAGCCTCAGTTTCTTCATCTGTAAAATAAGGATAACACAGCCCCCCTCTGAGAGAGGTTGTAAATCTTCAATAAGAGGGTGGCGGCAAAGCATCAGCAGGTAATGGGCCCCCAAACCCTCTTTCATATACTTGTGGTTTCTCCTGGCCCTGGGAAGGTGCCAACAGAACCCAGGAGGAAGGAAGAGTGGCCTGAAGATCAGACAGGGGAGCAAGTGGACCAAGTCTTCAAGCAAATTGCAAGCAGCACAGCTGGATCTCGGGCCTCCTATCCCGCTAGCTTCTGAACCCGTCTGAATGGGGCACCCAAGAGCTGCAGTCATGGTGGCCAGCATTTCTTGCCAGGCCCGTGGCAGATAAACAGATTATCCTATGCGAAGTGCCCACAACAGGGCCAAGGCCGTCTAGCACGGCCTGGGGTTATGTGGTGGGGGCCAGGGACAGAGTCTCCTATGAGACCTAGTCCTGTTCAGTTGAAACACAAATCCTTTCCCAATCCTCCCACAAGAGGCCTCTCCTGTGGGAAGGAGGCTTCCTCCCGGAGAAAAGCCCTGGAATGTAAGGAATGCACCGGAACCTCCAGTCCGGCCACAGGACCAGAATGCCTTGGAAGCATGAGGCAGTGGGGGCATTTTCCCACTGGTCTCAGGGCCCGTTGGGCCACCAGGGAACTCATACCAGACATCACCTTTTGGCACTGGGGTCAGGCCTCAACCGCCTGGAACTTTTCCCAGGTTCTCAGGCTGGGAGTGGTACAGCCCCCGCTGGACTCACATGGTCTTTTATTTCAGCCTCTTGCCCAGCACCCTGGGGCCTGGGGCCCGGCCCTATGCTGGGCACTGAGGTGTAGAGAGAAATCAAGCTGAGCTCTGCCCTGAGCCACCTGTAGGTGGGAAAGTCCAGCTTCAAATCTTGACTCAGATACTCAGATCTCGGACAAGTCACCTCACCTGTCTGAGCCTTTGTGTCCCCGTGTGCAAAATGGGGTAATAACAGGACCTTCTTCTTGAAATTATCGTGAGGGTGAAAGGACACCATGCATGTGATGTTCCTGGTGCAGAGTAAGTGTGCAGTGAATGTTAATATTGTTATGGCAGTTGGTTGAATTTTGCTATAAAGGCAGCAACAACATCTCCATCCCACATGCTCTTCTTAGCATGTGACTTTGGCCCTCCTCCCACGGAGAGGTCAACTATGTTGTCTCCCCTTGACTCTCAGTGGGTTTGTGACTATGGTGGAACCCAGCCACCATGCTGTGAGGAAGCCCAAGCCACTGTGAAGAGGCCTCTGCCTGGAGAGGAGCTGAGGCCCCCTGACCACAGTCCTGGCTGAGCTCTCAGCCCACATCCCACACAAATTGGGGGTTCACGTGAGTGCACCATCTTGAAGGGAGATCTTTCAGCTCTGGTTGGGCCACCCCAGCTAATGCTGCCCGGAGCAGAGACAAACTGTCCCTACTGAGCCCTGCCCAAAGGGTAAGTTCAGGAACAAAAGAAATGATTCTAGTTTTAAGCCACTGCATCTTGGAGTGGTTCCTTATGCAGTAATAGACAACCAATATAGTTCATTTTTGCTTTTTTTCTCAGCTGAACATGGGATCTTTCCCCCGCTGTAAGCCTGGTCCTCCACTAACATCTGTTATCTCAGTGAAGAGCCCCACTGTCTCGTCTCTGGTGGCCCAAAGGAGAAATTTGGGAGGCATCCTTTCCTCTTTCCTCACCCTCTGTTACAAACTTTACTCAAGTCCTATCATTTTAACTCCTAAATATCTCTTGATTCCGTCTATTTTTTTTCTATCCTCCTGCCCCTGTCTTCATCCAAGCCCCCAGCACTCTGTCTTAGACAGTCATGGCATCTTCTTCACTGGCCTCTCAATTTCTTATGCAGAACAGGCATCTTGATATAGAAATCAAGAACAAGAAAACCATAGTCAGGCAATTTCATCTGTCTCATAAGAGGTAAACCATAGTCCTGCGATTTCATCTGTCTCGAGGACTGGGTCTCAGTTTGCGACCTTCATTTGTCTCTTTGTGGCCAAGCCTCTCTGTTCCTCATGTGAGCCCAGGATAAGGCCCCTCTGGCCACCACCTCCTGTCTGTGCTTAACAACCCCCTCGGCCAGTGGGGGAGACAGATGTTAAACAGGGAAACAAACATGCTCTCTGTTTTCACCACGGCTCATTGTTCTGAAATGTAAAGTAGAGTGATGGAGCAGCGTGGCCTGGGGGTGGATGAGATCAGGCAGGGGAGGAGGTGGCATTTGAGCTGTGGAGATGGAGTCGGCCGTGCAGCATCAGGAGGTAGGTAGTATCAGTCATGGGCAACAGCAAGGGCAAAGGCCCGGAGGTGGAAAAGAGTTGGTGCGCTGGAGGGACAGAGACAAGGCTGAGGTGCAAGTGACTGGGGGACATGAGGGTGGAGGGGCAAGAGTAACGCTCCTGGGAGGCAGGGTCTCAGAGCCCATTGTAGGCGCTCAAAGTGGCCAAGCCAGAGCTGCAGTCGGTTTAACAAGACGGTAGCCAGTAGAGGGTCTATGCATTGTGAGGTGCACTCCATTTGGAATTGATGAGGCATTTCATAGTTATTTATACGTTTGGTGTCCCAACCAGGTTGCTAGTCCTTTGAAGGGCAAAGAGAGATGCTCGATTGTCTCCCTGGAGGGAAGTGCCATATGCAGCATTGGTGCCACTAAAAGTGACCTTTTATGGGAGTAAACTGTTCTTCAGGCTCACCTAGAAAATTCCTACTCAATGCCAGTATCACCTGCTCCATGACAACTTCCAGCTTCAGCTGTCCTCACTTTCCTTGTGTCCTACTGGACTCTGGACCAGCTTACAGCCATGTACTCAGACCTCTGACTTTTGTTTCCTTGTGTGGATCTTTCTTTATAATCAGGCCAAAATGAGGTTCCTAGAGTCCTTCAAAATTTCCAGGATGGGGGGCGTGTGAAAGATGCAGATCCCTCTGAATCAGAACCTCAGAGGGTGGGCCCCCAAATCTGCCTTATTAAAAAGCCGCCTGCCAAGTAATTCTTATGCTCACAGATGCTTTAGAGCCACTGCGTGATAGAGTGAGTTCTTGAGCAGAGGGGTTGCATCTAATATTGTGCCATGTCCCCAGGTTCCCTGCATGAAGCTCATGCCCCATAAATATGTGTTGAGTGAAGGAATGAGGTTTTAGCAGGGTTGTGGAGAGAGCAACTTTATTCCTCGTAGGATCCTCTCCCCAAGTTGGACATGAGGTCTCACCACATTTTTCTGCCACGGGGAAAGTTCTCCAGTAAGAATTCCCCTATCCCCCACTGTATAATCTTCTCATTAATACATAGTATTGTAAAAGTGATCTATAATTAGATGCTAACCGAATTTGCCGTAAAATTGGGTGGGTGAGGTCAGCAAGGTAAGCCTGGAGCCAGCTGATTGTTATGATCAATCAATAACCTATTTATTTCCCAACATTTCTATTAACCTCTGCCAGCCAATCACAGTTTCAATTTGGAAGGCTGGGGTCTGCTTTGCTGACTGGACAAGTCTGATTGAAAGCAGGCCCCTGACACGACCCCAAGGGCGAAATCCAATTAAAATCATTTTCACTTGTAGATTAATATTTTTAGCATGTTCTACATCCTGGGACTCATCATTTCTGGCAATAACTAATGTCTTGTGACACGAGCAGGTGGATTGGCACTGCCATAAATAATAATTGTGATTAATTAGCTTGTCAGATCCTAAGATGGCTTTGGGGTGGAAGTTGGTGTAGCTTCTGGGAACTTCTGCCACCAAATGCTGGTTGTGTGGTCCTCTCTGACTCATATGACTGAAATAGCCTTTTCCAAGCAGGAATGGAGTTTATCTGTCTCTGGGTTTGTCGTCTCCCGCTTGAAACTGTGAACTCTTTGAGGCCAGGTATTATATGTCTTTCATTTCAGTGAGCCACTGACTGTATGGCATATCCGACTTCCCTTCTCTGGAGACCGTGTTTTACTCTCTCCACCCACGTCATTATAGCAGAAATGGCCATGTTGGTACAACAGCTCCACCCAAGGACACTGTTGATTGGATAAGGAGTCAGGGCCAATTCAAGATGGGCCAACTCAGGCCTCATGGTCTTACCCCTGGATGCTGTTGATTGGATCAGGGGTAAGGTCCAACCCAAGCCGGGCCAACGAAAGCCTTCACTGGGAACTTGAAATTAAGTTTAAAGGAAGTGGTTTCATTGGTTCAGCTTGGGTAGGCAGGGGAATGTTCACTGCCATTATGTACTCTGTGGACTGGGAAGTAGTTACAAATGAAAACAATGCTTTCATTTGAGAGGAGACAGGATGAGAGCAGAGAAGGGACATCTTAGGTTTCCTAGAACGTCCTAGCCCCTACTTCCAGCCTTTTTCTGAGAACTGGCTGCATTCCAACTTGAGTTCTCTGAGTTACTCCTGCATTTTTATAATTATTTTCTATTCCTATCTCCCCTGCTTGAGTTAATTTGAGTGAGTCTTTTTCTTTCCACCAAAAGCATCCCAACAAATTCAGAGGGCAAGAGATGTCCGAAGTCACACTGCAGGCTGGTGGCAGAACCATCTTATTTCTCCCAACTCTCTAATACAAAGCCCTTCGGGGGAAGAAGGGAGCAAGGACAAAGGAATACTTCACATTTATTGAAGATCTATTTGGTGCTAGGTGCTTTGGAATGTCGTCTGTTTAATTTTTTCCCATCCTGGGTGGTAGATTTTATTCTGTTTTGTTTATTTACAGATGAAAAACCCAAGGCTCAGAAATGTTGAATAACTTGTCCAGAGAAGAACTGGGGATTTTAGAAAATTATTTTTACTAATTCTATGATTAGTTAGCATCTCATGCGGCCTCTTCCAAAGAGTCTGCTGCTTTGCTGTGAATACCAGGAATGAGGTTGTTGGAAGATAGTGAGTTGGCTAATGTGGACCCTGGGAAGAAATCAACCAACAGATC
>NW_011889032.1:362356-374793 GCF_000151845.1 Pteropus vampyrus | reverse complement strand
GAGCAGGTGGATTGGCACTGCCATAAATAATAATTGTGATTAATTAGCTTGTCAGATCCTAAGATGGCTTTGGGGTGGAAGTTGGTGTAGCTTCTGGGAACTTCTGCCACCAAATGCTGGTTGTGTGGTCCTCTCTGACTCATATGACTGAAATAGCCTTTTCCAAGCAGGAATGGAGTTTATCTGTCTCTGGGTTTGTCGTCTCCCGCTTGAAACTGTGAACTCTTTGAGGCCAGGTATTATATGTCTTTCATTTCAGTGAGCCACTGACTGTATGGCATATCCGACTTCCCTTCTCTGGAGACCGTGTTTTACTCTCTCCACCCACGTCATTATAGCAGAAATGGCCATGTTGGTACAACAGCTCCACCCAAGGACACTGTTGATTGGATAAGGAGTCAGGGCCAATTCAAGATGGGCCAACTCAGGCCTCATGGTCTTACCCCTGGATGCTGTTGATTGGATCAGGGGTAAGGTCCAACCCAAGCCGGGCCAACGAAAGCCTTCACTGGGAACTTGAAATTAAGTTTAAAGGAAGTGGTTTCATTGGTTCAGCTTGGGTAGGCAGGGGAATGTTCACTGCCATTATGTACTCTGTGGACTGGGAAGTAGTTACAAATGAAAACAATGCTTTCATTTGAGAGGAGACAGGATGAGAGCAGAGAAGGGACATCTTAGGTTTCCTAGAACGTCCTAGCCCCTACTTCCAGCCTTTTTCTGAGAACTGGCTGCATTCCAACTTGAGTTCTCTGAGTTACTCCTGCATTTTTATAATTATTTTCTATTCCTATCTCCCCTGCTTGAGTTAATTTGAGTGAGTCTTTTTCTTTCCACCAAAAGCATCCCAACAAATTCAGAGGGCAAGAGATGTCCGAAGTCACACTGCAGGCTGGTGGCAGAACCATCTTATTTCTCCCAACTCTCTAATACAAAGCCCTTCGGGGGAAGAAGGGAGCAAGGACAAAGGAATACTTCACATTTATTGAAGATCTATTTGGTGCTAGGTGCTTTGGAATGTCGTCTGTTTAATTTTTTCCCATCCTGGGTGGTAGATTTTATTCTGTTTTGTTTATTTACAGATGAAAAACCCAAGGCTCAGAAATGTTGAATAACTTGTCCAGAGAAGAACTGGGGATTTTAGAAAATTATTTTTACTAATTCTATGATTAGTTAGCATCTCATGCGGCCTCTTCCAAAGAGTCTGCTGCTTTGCTGTGAATACCAGGAATGAGGTTGTTGGAAGATAGTGAGTTGGCTAATGTGGACCCTGGGAAGAAATCAACCAACAGATCAGAGGTCAGCCTCTTGAAATCTTGCAGAGGCGAGACAGAACCGAGAGTTCAGACATGGCCAAGTCCTTGTACCTTTAAAGACCGTCTCCTTCTAGAGCCCACTCATTGCTCTCTGATTGCCTCAGGACTCCCTCAGAGGAACCATCTAGATAGTTCCACCTCTAGCCTCTGGAGACATCTCATTGGTGGCTTCCTCGAGTGCCATTCCAGCCCCAACTTCTGCATGTTAGAAAAAGAGCAAAACCAGATCTTCCAAGAGGTGCTGCAAAGGGGAGGTCCTAGTGGACCAAGGTGCACAAGCTGCTTTGGGACAGTCGGTGATTTTTGTGCTAGGGTTGTGTGTGTGCCACGCTCCCTTTATCATGTGCCTCTGGATTGGACTGGGATTCCAGCCTCAGGTTTCCTAATGGGGAATGGATGACAACAGGGAAATAAATATAGCTATCACCACAAATCCAGAGTGTTTCAGCAGATATTCAGGAGTCCAAGACGATTGGGAAATTCCTGCAGTCCTTCTCTTAGTCAGCATGGGCTGTTGTGGCAAAGATACAACAGCAAACTTCTATTTCTCACAGTTCTGGAGGCTGAGAAGTTCAAGATTAAGGCACTGGCAGATCAGGTATCTGGTGAGAGCTTACTCCTGGTTTGCAGATAGCCTTTTCTTAGCATATCTTTACATTGAAGAGAGAGAGAGAGAGAGAGACAGAGAGAGACAGAGAGAGAGACTTAGTCAGGTTGGGCTGCTATAACAAAGTACCGTCGACTGCGTATTACATAAACAACAGAGAGAGTTCTAGATAGCAGACTGTCAACTTAGTTCACATGGAGGAAAGAATGAGCTATAGCTCTCAGGCTTCTTATAAAGGCACCGATTCCATTAGTGAGCCCTCCACTCTCATGACCCAATCGCTCCTCAGAGTCCTCGCCTACAAATACCATTGCAGCGGGAATGAGATTTCAACATATGAATTTCTTGGGGATGAAAACATTTAGTCCATAGCAGTCTCAAAATTCCAGTCTCTAGATCAACTTTCAATCTCCAAAATCAACCTAGAGGCCCTTAACACGGCAGTTTCCTGAGCTTCCCTTCTGGGGATTCTAATTTAATAGGTCTGTGGTGCATTGGTTCTTTTGAGATGCTTCCCAGGGGATTCTGACAATTGGTCGGATTTGGAGATTCACAGGGCCCAGCATCACATTCAGGGCACTGAAAAATCCTATAATAAAGACACCCATTAATCTCATTGATCCCAGTTTACCAAAGAAACTCCAATACACATTATTTTATTTTTGTATAACACTTGGTTTTACAAAGTTCACTGCTCAGAGAGCAGCTATCGACATTTCCTCTTAATAGTTCTATGTGCATGTCATAACTTTAGGGATTCTTTCATGCTTTTCCTACCATTTTACTGAATCTACTGGGCTGTTCCCTTCCTCAGGGTAAAGATAGTGTCTATGTTACAATATCCTCCCAAACAGAGCCTGAGTCAATGAATGTCTCTGAAAATTATCTCTGAACAGGAGACGTAATCCCCTGCCCACCGACAGCAACATTGATATTGGGGAAAGAGATTTAAATCTTAGAGATGGTGATGTCTCCTTATTTTCCCAGATTTGAACTTCCCGATTTTCATCCCATAGCTAGTCAAGTTGAGAAGTCTATTCAACAGCCTTCGATTAACGGCTGTGGGGGTTGGGTGCTGGCAGTCCATCTCCTCCTCTTCTGAGCTGTTCTTCCACTGCTGCTCTGAGACTTGTCTCTTAACGAACTTGGTTTCCAGGTACAAGTCCTCCTGAGAAATTTGGTTACGATGAGAAGTGTCCCATTTCTCCAATTCCTCTGCTTTCAGCCACCAGGGGATTGAAGAGAGATGTGCTGAGGCTATTTAATGGGCTTCTCTGCAGAGCGAGCTCTTGTATTGGAAATTGGGTTAAATTCAGCATGCATAAACCATTCACAATGGCTCTTTACACCCCAGGAGCACTAAGATCCCACTAATCTTCAGTCAAAACAATTAAAGCATGAAGGGTGGCATATTCATCCCAAAGGCACTTGGGCATCTGGAAGTTAGGAAGAGACTGGACCACCCACAATCAGAGCTTTGATTTTGAGTGGTGCAACGACAGGGCAGGAGACTGGAGATCCCGGGGGTTCCGCTGGGTGTTGTTGAAAGCAGGCCTGGTCAGAGTCAAGTCAGCTCGGCCCATTCATCTCTCCCTCCACCAGTGAACACTTAGCATGTACAGGACACTTTCATTGCACGATCTCATCGCATCCTCACAGTAGCTTTGTTACCATCATCTCCTATTATAGGTGAGGAAACTGAGGCACAGGGAAGTTAAATAATGCACAAGAAACAGATGGCACATTCAAAGTAGTCTAGCTTGAGAGGAGTTTAATAAAAGTACCGTTTACAGAGATAAGGACAGTGTATGTGTTTTCTATTGCTGCGTAATGAATGGTCACAAACGTCATGTCTTTAAACAGTACCCATCTATTAGTTCACAGTTCTGTAAGTCAGTAGTCCAGGCATGGGTAGTTAGATTTTTCTGCTCAGGCTCTCACAAGGTTGAAATCACAGATTTTATCTGTGATTTCATCTAAGGCTCAGGGTTCTCTTTCAAGTTCATTTAAGCTGTTGGCAGAATTTAGTTCCTTGTGGTTGTAGGACAGAAGTCCCTGTTTTCTTGCTGTTTGTTCTTTGGAGATTGCTCTCAGCAACTAGAGACCACCTTCAGGTCCTTGACATGTGTCTCCTTCCACAGGCAACTCATGGCACAGATGTTTGCTTCTTTAAGGCCAGCAGAAGACATTCTCTCACACTTTACATCTCTCTAACTTCTTTTAAGGATTGCCGATTAAGTCAGGCTCACTCAGGATAATCTTCCTTATGATGAACTCAAAGTCAACTGATTAGTAACTGAATCAGATTGTGAAATCTTATCCTAGTTACAAGTCTAGTCCACACTCAAGGGGGTGAAGATTGTACAGGGTGTGTTCACCAGGAAGCAAGCATTTTGGGGGCCATCTTAGTATTCTACTACCCACAGCAGGAAGCTGGAGACCGTTTGACATAGCACAGCTCCCTGGTGATAGTAATGGTGGGGTTTGATTACCATCCTAGACAGGAAAAGATGAGGAAAGGGTTGGTTTTTAAAACTGAGAGACACAGAGAGCTGTATGGAGAAGGCTACCTAGCAGACTGGGACTGCCTTTCTCAACAGGATACAGCTAGTCCATGACAGTATAAAAAGGAGGGAGCTAGGGAATAAATGCCCCACACTCTGCTCTCTCTTTCATCTTTTGTTATTGTTCTCCATGGGCTGATCTGTACAGGAAACTGGAAGGCAAGGGAACCAACCTATTCATGCAGTTAGGAGAAGTCAATTCTCTTGTCCATTTCCCAGGGCGAAGAGTAGGATAGAGGAAGACGAAGAGTGGATTGGGAGGGACAAGCAGAAGCTATTCAACACATGTACCTTCTTAGGGTCACACACCTAGTGATGATAGAGCTGAGATTCAAGGTGTTGGCTGGGGCTGTGGTCTTATCTGAGGCTCAGCTGGGAAAGGATCCACTTCTAAGCTCACATGGTTGATGTCAGAATTCAATTCAGTGCCCTGTGAGTTATAAGACAAGGGCCTCAGTTTCTTGCTGGCTGTCAGATGGAAGCTGCCTTCAGTGCCTCAGTGTTGGCCAGAGGCCACCTTCAATTCCGTGCCACATGGGCCTTTTTAACATGGCTGCTTGCTTCATCAAAGCCAGCAAGAGAATCTCCTAGCAAGATGGGTATTCCTGTCTTATATAATGTAATCATAAAAGTGGCCTCTGCTGTCACTTTCACTGTGTTCTATTAGTCAGAATCAAGTCACAAGTATGAACCAAATGCACAGGGAGGAGATTATACAAGGGTGTAAGAACTGGGAGGTGGGGATAACATGGAGCAACCTTAATGTCTGTCTGGCACAGCCTGTATGAAGTAGATGGGGCCAGCCAGGTGGAGATCTGATTTGCCAGACCAGCAAAGGCCCTGAAGTTGGACCTTGCTTATTGGGTTTTAAGAATAGTAAGGGGCCAAGTGAGAGAGGGGATTGGGAGGAGTGTTTGGAGGGGTAGCAAGGAGGAGGCAAATCATGTGGGCCTTGTAGGTCAAAGCAAGTCTTTTGAATTTTATTCTGGGTGTGATCAGGAGCCAGTAGAAGGTTCTAGACAGTGAATGTCAAGATAGATAGATTTATTTATTTATTTATTTATTTATTTATTTATTTATTTATTTATTTATCAAGAATTTAAAAATTTGTGGTAAAATACACATTACATGCAATATGTGTCTGGTTTCTTTCATTCAGCATGGTGTTTTAAGGTTCATCCACGTTGTAATATCTCATTCCTTTTTACGGTTGAATAATATTCCATTGTATGGACATAAGACATCTTGTTTATCCATTCATTCATTGATGGATATTTGGTATGTTTCTACCTTTTAATCACTGTGAATAATGTTGCTATGAAATTTGGTTCACAAGCATCTGTCTGCTGAACACTCGTTTTCAATTCTTTTGAGTATATAACCACACGCACACAGTTGAATTGCCAGGTCATATGGTAACTCTAGGTTTAACTTGTTAGAGAGAAGCCAAACTAATTTCCACAGTAGCTTCACCATGTTACATCTCACGAGAAGTGTCTGAGGGTCTCAATTTCTCCATATCCTTGACAACACTTGTTACAGTTTATATTTTTGATTTTCACCATTCCTATGGCTGTGAAGTTGGATCTCACCATCATTTTGATTTGCATTTTCTTGCTGACTAATGATATTGAGCATCTTTTCATGTGCTTTTTGGTTATTTGCATACCTTCTTTGGAGAAATACCTGTTCAGATCCTTTGTCCATTAAAAAAAGTTGGGTTGTCTTTATTGTCGAGTTGTAAGAGTTTTTCATATTGATTTATTGTTATTGAGCCATTATCACCACTCCCAGGGGGGCTCTGCCTGGATCCCTAGGCATCAGGAGTGTCCTTTGCTTAGCAGACAAGGGACAATAAACGTTCCTTTCCTTGAGCAGCCCACTTGTTGATTTGTCTCCATTAACTTTCCTCCTGAGAGCAGAGCCAATAGTCTCTTCTCCCACCAGACTCAGCCCTCCTTGAAAATTGCTCTGCAGGCTCCCTGGGGTCCTGTTACCTAAATTACTCCCTGGGAGATGCTCAGTTAGCTTTGTGGAGAGTTCTGAAGCTGGGAGGAAATTCTCTGGGGAGGAGTGTGAGTGCCCAGCTTCTGCCTCACCTCCCACTCCTACTGGGTTAGAGACTCAGAGACCCTGCAGTGAGCCTGAAATTCTGCCTACAACAGGCCTCTGTGCCCTTGTCCTTCTTGAGGAGGCTTAGGGAAAAACTAGGTAGTCAATCCAGCCCGGGGAGCCTGTGAGCACGATGCAAGGAGTCAGAGGGCTCACTGTGGCTATTGCTGTCTGGTCTGACACCACAAGGCCATGTGGCTTTGCCAAAGTCATCTAGAGTTCCTGGGCTCATCTCTGGAACAGGCCTGTGCCCTGTTGGAAGGAGCCAGTTTGAACCTTTCGGATTTAGGATTCTGTGACGGGTTTAAAAACTGTTCTATTCAGGTTGTCACCTTCTCATTAGGGGCTGCTGGAAGGATCTCATAGCTGATGATTTCGAAGCCCACAGTTAACTGAAGCTCTTTGCAAAGGCACTTGAAGAAACACTGCTTCTCCCAGCATCCTTCCAGGGAGATCAGGTCCAGAGATAGGTGAGTGAATCCAATTCTGGGTCGGCCCCCAGAGGCCAGCCAAGGCTGCGGCCTTTACATCCCCTCCCTTCCCTGACTTTCTCATTCTTAGGCTCTTGATAAACAGTGGCACTGGGCTGAATTTCCTGGTGCTCTGAGAGACTGGGTGGTGTCACCACAAATCTGAACATCTCGAATGTAATTTCTGAGCCTGGTCACCTGTGTCTCATAAGCGGGAGGAAGGTGGACAGATTTAGCTGTAGGATATTCAACGGAGCTGCTTGGGTCCTGTCTTTTTGCTTTATGTGCACGCTGCCCCTTTCTCCCTCACTGTGCCTCATATGGACTTTCCCCACCCACTCCCAACTCATTTATTTATTTTTATTGTTTCCTGCCTCTTAATTATAATATAATGCATGTTTGTTGTAAAAAAGGTTCAGGCAATACAGAAATGTATAATATCGTATGGTAGAAAGTGATGGTTCTTTCTGCCTCACTCCAATCTCACATTCTAGAGTAACCATTAATGAGCGTGGTGTGATCACCACCAGCCCCCATGGTCTCTACGATGCACTTAAAACATATATGTGATAGTAACAACTACTAACTACAGGGTGCTTGCTATGGAATGGGCATTATGCTCTAAGTTGCTAGAAGAATCAAATATGTTAATTCAAGGCTGGTAGAATAGTTGTATCCATGTTATGAATGAGGAAACTAAGGCCCAACGATTTGAAGTAGCTTGTCCAAAATCACACAGCTAGTAAGTGAGAGAGGCAGAATTTGAATGCCCCACGTGTGTGTTTGCATAATACAACATACATGCATGTGTACACTTAGGCACACGGATTTTTTTTCCCCACAAATATTACACCGTATTTTTTGGTTCTGAAGCTTTTCTTCACTTAGTGATATATTGTGGACATCTCTTTAGGTCAATATAAATCAATGCATGTTTCATTTTCAAGTATCTTAATATCTGAATATTCCAGTCTTTGGACGGACTGAAATTTATACAAACTGATCCCAAGGAAGAAACACTTAAGTTATTTCTAAATTTTTGCTTGAAAAACCTTGTTACAGTGACCACCCTTGCACAGATGCCTTTAAAACATTTAAAAAAATGTTTCATGTACATGGTCAACATTCAAATGGTTCCCTGGGGTAGACAATTCCTGTGTGTCTCCTGGTCCACTTGACAGCAGTTTCTTCTGGAATCTTCCAGAGAAGTAGAACATACTTTCAAGTATGTGCATACACACATACACACGCAGTATGCAATTCACACCTGCACACACATATACACAATACACACAATATATGCACACATGCACACATATACATGCACAGTTTTTGGCACAGAAGTTATACAATGCACACTGTTCTATAAACTGGCTTCTTTTTGATTTAGCAAGTTGTATAGGCAATTATTATATATTCGTTCACATAGATCTCCTGCACTTATATTTATATATTTAAGTTTGAAAAGGTAATATTCATTGTTAAAATATGTATGATGAAATACATTAAATATATGTATGTGTAATATATACGAATCTATTTGAAGGAATACAGTGAAAAGTCTCCCTCCAACTTCTATGCCACCCCTCTCCCCCGCCAGTAACTATAATTCTTAGTTTTTTTCTATCCTTCTGGAGTTTTTATACATGTATATGCAAATATATCTGTATTCTTATTCTGCCCCTCTTTTTTACTCAAGAATAATACACTATATATACATTTTCCATCTTGCTTTTTTTTTTACTTAACACTGTATTTTTTAGATATTTCCATTTTAGTACATAAACAGCTTCTCCCACCCTCTATCCCTCCCTTCCTCTGCCTTTTCATCCTTCCTGCCTTCCTTCCTTTTTTCTTTCCTTCTTTCTTTCTAACAAGTGCATATAGTATAAAATTCCACTCTATGGATAAATCAAAATGTATTTCATTCTTTTGGAAAGTGTTATTTTAATTCATCAGGTATGTAATGCTGTGTAGGTACAAAACTCAAGAAAGCCAGTGAAAAGCCCATTTCTCCCATTTCTGGCTCAAGATCACTCAGTTCCTCCATCCAGAAGTAACCACTGTTTCCAGTGTCACACTATCATCCTTGAGATGGCTGTATATTATGTGTGTGTACACACACGTGTATATACAACCACTTAGACTTTTTCTTTCATTCTCAGCCCCAAGCAACAAAGCAGTAATTAACCTCCACAAACACCTCTCTGTTCAGGTGTGGATAGATCTAGACACAGCATCACTGAGTTCAGTGACATAAACATTTCCAGTTTTGATGGATATTGCCAAGTTACCTTCTGAGGAAGTTGCTACATACGTTTGTGTATGGATAACTCCATACCCAGGGTCTGGGCTGGCTCAGAAGGGCTGGGGAGCCAAGGGCGAGTCTGCCTCCAAACCTTCTCTCAGCCTTCCTTTTGTGTCCCTCCTTCCAAGGTTTCTTTCCAGCCCAGGCTTCATGGCCAGCCTCCTCTTGGAGTGTACTTGCTCCTACACCCCCATTCAATTAACGCTCCATTCACTGGCTTTATGTATCACCTAGTCCATATGTCCCAAGGGGTCTTCTATGGGTGTTATTAGGTGGAAGGTAACAATAGCTCCCCCAGCCAAATACATCAGAGCAATATGTGTCTGGTTTCTTTCATTCAGTATGATGTTTTCAGGTTCATTGTAGTGTGCATCAATATCTCATTCCTTTTTATGGTTGAATAATATTCCATTGTATGGACATAATACATTTTGTTTATCCATTCATTCATTGATGGATATTTGGTATGTTTCTACCTTTTAACTATTGTGAATAATGTTGCTATGAAATTTGGTTTACAAGTATCTGTCCGAACACCTGCTTTCAATTCTTTTGGGTATATAACCACACACGCACAGTTGAATTGCTGGGTCATATTACCATATGACTCTAGGTTTAACTTGTTGGAGAGCAAATATGTTAAACAATATTAAAACAGGTATCTTCGTTGCAGGACTTTTCAGTGCCTTTAATATGTTAACATATATTGGGATCCCTAAGAGGTCTTAGAGTGTATAGACTGCTTTGATCACATAATTTTAGAAATGCTGACATGGTTTCACTGCTTTGTTGTACTGAAGGGGAGTCTGAAACCCAGAGAGGGAATGTGACTTGTCCAAGATCACACAGCGATGGTGGAGATCTGACTTTCCAGCCCTTCTGTAACAGTGACAGCAATGAAGTGCTCGATGCACCATCCCTGCACTACCAATTCTAAATGTGGAGTATCAGAGTGTCCTGGTGCCCTTTGGGGACAGCAAAATGCATGGATTCATTAAATTTAAAATAACTGCATAGTATTTTTTTAAAGTACTAGGATCATGAAAACAAGGAATGATAGAAACTGTAGAAACTGTCACAGATTGGAGGAGACCAAGGAGACATGATGACTAAATGCAACATGTTATCCTGGGTTAACCTACTTTAGTGAAAAACTGGTGGAATCTGGATAAAATCTGTAGTATAGTTAATAGTGTGGCATGAATGTCAAGTTCTTAGTTTTGATCCATGTACTATATGATCATGTAAGATGTTAACATTGGGGTTGGTGCTGTGCGAAAGATATACCAGAACCATCTGTATTACCTTTGCAACTTTTTCGTAAATCTAAAATTATTTCAAAATAAAAAGTTAAAAAATGTATATGTTCTTTATGTCAAATCAAGTACCATCACATACTAGATTTAGCTATAGGAAAACAGAAGCAAACCCGAAATATGTTAGGATGTTATATGAAATATCTTTGGAAAAATACACAAATAGGCTGATCATCTTGGTTAGTTGTGTGAAGAACCCTCAGGTGGCTGGTATAAAAGGAGAGAGGATTTTAACAGTTAATCCTTTAATATCTTTTGGATTTTGAACTATGTGACGTATTCTCTTTTGATAGCTAAATTATAAAAATAATTGAAGGGAGGAAAATTCTAATGGAAAAATGTTAATTTGGACTGTTTTCTTTCCCCCCCCGACAAATAGAATGAATGTACAAATGCTCCTTGACTTGCCATGGCATTATGTTGCGATAAATCTACTATGTATGTTGCCAGGGCGGGTACTAGACTAATGCGGGGATCACCTCGTAAATTGTATAAATGTCTAACCACTATGCCGTACACCTGAAACTAATATAAAATAATACTGAATGTCAACTGTAATTTAAAAAAAATAAATAAAATGAGTTTGTTATAGAGACCCTATTTAAAAAAAAACCCATCATAGTTTGAAAATATTGAAAGTCAAAATGCATTTATATTTAACTTATCGAGCATCATAGCTTAGCCTAGCCCACCTTAAACGTGCTCAGAACAATTACATTAGCTTACGGTTGAGCAAAATCATTTAACACAAAACCTATTTTATCCTAAAATGTTGACTATCTCATGCAATTTATTATGCGTATCTCTTTCACACCATCGTAAAGTCAAAAAATATTAAGTTGAAGAATCCCAAGTTCAACCATCAAAAGCTGGGGACTGTCAGTATTAGTAACAATACTACTTCCTGCTGTTAGTGTTTGTTGGAGCTCCTATAATGTGTCAAACACTGTGCTAATCATGGAGCTAGGGTTATCTCATTGCTTTCCTTCAACCACGCACGACCCCTGTTTTATAGAAGAAGAAACATTCGCCCAAGTTGTCATGTAGGAAGTGACAGAGCTGGAATTTAGGTTAAATCTGCTTCTTCCCATAACCTGAGTTTTTAATCATTCTTTCTATTACTATGGGATAACTATTCATACAGGAGGCTATGGGAGCAGAGATGAGGCTTGTGGCAAGTGCTGTTGGGGTCCGGCTATATGCCCTCAAGGCCATGCCATTTCAGTACATGCCAGCCTGACTTTCACATTTCTGCATTTCTTTCTCTAGAAGGGCTTTCTCCCACCACCGGACTTGCTCTACCCACACTCTGGTTGGTTGAAAGGGCTGGTGAATTATGCCCTAATCGATGACTAATAGGAATTGGTGTACAAATATTCCAGCTCCCTCTTGTCTGGATAAGAGCGACACCCTGTGTCCTTTGGATGACAGAATTGAGTCCTGCTGCCCATGGTGGTAATCTGCTTGCTAACACATCCTTTAGTGGCTACCTTCCCTTCCTGTCTTACTTCCCTTCCCTCCTACCACATGAACTGCAAATATTCACTCTGGGTCTGCTTCTGGGAGCTCCCAGTTTAAAATAAGTCTCTAGTCTAGTCTGGAGGAGGTAAGGAAGACTGCCTAGAGTAAGTGAATTTTATTTTTACATTAGAAAAACATATACTTTACAGTCAGTGAAATGCTCAATCTCAAGTGTACGGTTAGGTCAATTTGATAAAGGTATGCACTTGTGTAATGTATTATCCCT
>NW_011889032.1:353453-361606 GCF_000151845.1 Pteropus vampyrus | reverse complement strand
TTTTTTTTTTCCCTTCCTGTTTCCCACTCTGCTGACAGCAGACAGCATGTCCCTTGGGCTCAGGCCAAGAAGACTAGCTCTAAGCTCTTAAGTCTTTCAGGTGTGAGCAGGTAATTTTATTTTTTTGGCTTTAAAAATTCTTTTCTTTCTGCTTCTGTTGGATCAGGGGAATCAGATTACTTACAGAGTGCAGGCAATTTTATGAGAAGTTTAAAAGCAAATCCATCTGTGCTGAGCTACAATACGCCGATGGGCCAAAGCCTTACACTTATGCGTCCAGTGAACTGCAGAATGACAAATCGGCAGCAACAGTGACCAATCTTACCTCCTGATCTTCCAGCCGTGCTGGACATTCTGAGCCTAACTTTTGAAAGCTCACACTCCTGCTCGAAGCCATTCATTGGCTCCCATCGCCAGAATAATAAAATACATGCTCCACAAACCTTCAAGCGGAGGGCACTCTCCCCTGCTTCTTCTCTATGTTCCAGTTCCACCGCCTCTGTTGCGTGTCTCAAACAGGCCAAGTTCACTCCTGCCCCAGGGCCTTTGCACTTGCTGTCTCTTTGCTTGGAACACTCTCCTTCTTGCCCTTTATGGCTGGACTTCTTAACTGTGGGTCTTAGCCTTTCAACATTTTTGCTATCTCTTCAGACATTATCTTTCCTAATTGCCAGATTAAAATGATTTCTTTATAGAACTAGACTCCTAGTCCTTCTATTAGAAATAGAGAATGTATCAGAGACATAGGCTTTCCCTTCCATCAATCTTGAGGGACAAGAGGAAAGTGCCAACGACTCACCTCTGGTTTGGCGGTATAGTCTTACACCTCCTTCTATCGGGAACACAGAGATTTCTATGCAACATCAGTCCCAGGGCGGCCCATTATTAAGTATGATCATCAGAATGCCATGATTTTCTTTGGAAGTTATTTCCACAGGACATGGCAACTATTTCTGAAGTCTTAAGAATTTTTCAAGACCCCTTTGCTCACAGTGTACTTTCAAGACAAGTCATTAAAAGTTATATTCACATGAGCCTTAATGGTTATAAATATTGCACTGAAAAACGCAATTGTGTGTTTCTAAGAATGTTGTCAATTCCACACCTGACCAAACCTGGTTCTCTGAACTTCGTTTTCTGATGCAGGAAAGTATCTGTGCCTTGGTCTCTGCAGGGAGAAGAGCTTTCCCCTTCATCTTCTTCTGGGATGTCCTCTGTTAATTGTGAAGACTACATCGTTAATGCCAAGCTCTTAATTTAATTATTTGGCATTCTAACAAAGAAGCTGGCTCCTGAGCTCAATTTTGCTGACAGAAATGAAGGGGATTAAAAAAAAAGAATTTTATCTAATAATAAAAGAAGGCTCATATAACAAATGGATTTTCAAAAGAACTCATCATACTCTATTTTATTTATTTATCTAGTTGTTTATTTTCTTCTCTGGTTTCTCTATTAAATGGTGAACTCCATGGGGACAGGGCTATGAATGTCCCATTCACGGTTATAATCCTAGCAACTAGCACAGGGTCTGGCATATAATAGATGCTTAGTAAACATCTGTTGTATGAATGAATGGATAGATGGATGGATGGATGGATGGATGACATGCTTCTTGGCTGAGGACCCCAGGAAAATGACCATCCCTCCAGACAAGATGTTCATGTGTCTTCCATATTAGCTCTCAATAAGTCTCAGTGTTTTGCCAAGAAAGGCGAGCTCTCTTTCTCTCTCTCTCTTTCTCCCTCCCCCTCTCTCTCTCTCTCTCTCTCTCTTTCTCTTTCATGTGGGCACGTGCACACACACACACACACCTTCCCAGTCTCCTGCCTTTAGCTCCCACATGGCTAAACCAGCATAGTCTAGGAAAAAGCATCCTCCACCACCACACAAAACAGGATTTTGACCCTTTTGGGTTCCTATTTCTGGAAAAACAACTTTCCCTCTCTCTGTCTCCCAGGGATGTTGCAGTCATAGCCATGGGAGTGTTTTGAAAAGGATCAAGTGACCTCTAAAGGGGAGAAGCTATCTATCACAGCTAGCGGGCTCTGGGGTCCTGTTTGTCTCATTCCTGCTTCATTTCAGAGTGGCAGAGGCCTCACTGGTATGCAGACACCATTCACGCCCCTGGTCTCTCCTAAATGAGCCTTCTGGAAGCATCTTGAGACAACTACAGACAAAGCGGTTTTCAAATGGTGTCAGAAGTTCCCAGGTAGGGCGGTCTGATTTAGCAAACAAGTTATAATTTTCTGGGCCGAGGAATAACATTAGAGAGAATAAGAGAAGCTATTTTCCTTACACAACCCCCAAACTTAGTTTTGGCATAGCCGGTCCTGCTTCTTGTGTTTTCTTGTATTTAAAGTAGGTGGAGTTCTGTCTCAGTCTGGGTTCCCCTAAAGCAGAGACTTGAGATGAGGGTTTGGGTGCTGGTGGAAAGAGGTGCAGGAAGCAGGAGTGAGGGAGCAGGAGACGAGAAAAGAGGGAGAGCCAACATCTGGAGTTATGGAGCTGGTTATTGTTGCAGGCAGTGGGGCTCGATCCTGCCAGACACCATCTGAGGTGCTGTACCAAGAGACACTCAGGATCGTCTCTCTGAGAGATGGGGACATTCGTCCTCCAACTCTCATCTCCTGGTGGAGGATTCCCCTGGCGCTGTGAACTCCCCTACTTCCTGGCTGCAGCTGCTGGAGAACTGAGCTGTTTCTGCACCTTTGGAGAAGACCCAAGGCAGAAAAGAGTGACAGTAACCTGGCTTGCCCTTGAGATGAGACATAGCCAGCATGTGTGAAAACAGGGACATGGAAATCCGAGGTGGGCCAAGAGGATGTGATGCGGACACACAGTCTGTCATTAGGTATAAATGCTAAGGATGGCAACAGAGTCAGGCCAGAATCATTGTCAGGGAAGTGGGTTCTGGAGCCAGACTGCCGGGGCTCGAATTCCAACGCCATTCTACAGTGTTGGGAGCAGTTCCTTAGCCTTTCTGAGTCTCAGTTTCCTCATCTGTACAATGGGCACAGTCCCAGTGCCTCAGTCCTAGAGTGGATATTGGTTGGACTAAGACACAGGAAGCTCTTAGCACAGTCATGAGCACAGAAGAAGTTCCCAGGGAGCATTCAGATTGTCTATATCATCCTGACATGAGCTTTGAATACTATCTTGAAGGTAGAAGGAGGCAGCAGACGTAGATATTCTTTAGAGTGCTCTGTGATGTTAAGAAGCAAAAGGGAGACGATGAAAGGCAGTTGGGGCCACACCAAATGGACCAGGAGGGAGATGGGCACTTCAGGCACTTGTCCCTGGCTCACGTCTCATGTTCACTGCCCATCTTTCATCAGTGATTCACTGGGCTCACGGGACACTGTCCCTCTGGTCCCTCTTCTCCCTCCTCCCGGAGTGCTCACCCATCTCCCTAGCCCCAGCCCTTCCACCGATTCTCCTCGTTAGCCATAAACACAAATCCTGTTATCTTTCCTCTCTCCCAGCACTTGCCCCTTGATTTAAGCTGCCTTCCCTTCCCCTTTCATCAGCCCTGGGCCCCTCCTGTCGTATATCTTCCTGTTTATCTACTTCCCGGATCGATAGTGGTGGGGAGAGGGAAGGCTGCTTGCTTGGGCTCCGGAGCCCGCTCTTCTTCTTGGGCCAGTATTTCTTGTTAAGCTTCTGTCTGGCCATGTTCGGTTTCTCATTAGGTTTCTGCCCGGGCGTGGCTGTATTTCTTGTTCCTCTACTGCACAGCCTGGAGGTCACTAGTAATTCTTACATGGCACGATGGAGAGGTATATCTTGAGAGCACTCTGGAATCTACTGGTTTTGGCTTAAAGTGGCACATGAAGGGCCTGTGGGTGGAAGGACTATGGGGAACATCTCCCACAGAGGTCCTAGTGGGTTCTTCTTGTCACAATGGGGGTTTGCTCCTGTGCCTGCTGCTGCTACTGTCACCTGCTGTCGTTCTACATCTGAGTCATTGCAACAAGCTTTTAATGGGTTCCCTGGTGTCAGCCCCATCTTATGCCATCATTGGGAAAAGCCTAGCTCTGCCAATAATCCAAATGTGGGCAAGTCATCCCTTTCCCTGACTCAGTTTCCTTGTCTATAACATGAGATGGTTTCTCTTTCTCTTTTTCTTTTTTTTCTTCATTTGTGTATTTAACATACATGTAACATGTAAAGAGTGTTCATTACCTGCCAGGTAGTCTTCTAAATACTTTGCAAATATTAACACATTTAAATTCTTCTAGCCACTCTGTGACAAAGATATAGGTATTGTCTCTGTTTTACGGAGGGACAACTGTGGTACAGAGAGGCAATGCAATTTGCCTACCACTGCACAGCTAGTAAGTGGCAGTACCAGGACTCAAACCCAAGCACTGGCTGTAGAGCACATGCTCTTAAAAGGTGGCTCCTCTCGGTGATCTTATGGCCTCTGTATAGTTCTAAAGTGCTGAAACAGCTAATTCCTGTTATTTTCACTAGTGGTGTTCTATAGCGAATATTGAACCATTGCTCCTAGGGGACATACAGGGTGAGGTTCCTGAAAGCCTCTGGTCACAATGTTTTCCTCAGCCAATCAATACATACCCTTGTTTTATGTATGCTTCTGTTTCAAGATACCTGAGTTAATGTATACTGTCGATTTGTTAGCCTTGAACTCACGGCCAATAGCACTATAACTCATGTCTGAATAAGGCTTATCTAACACACGTATTTTCTCCATAAGGCACCTCACGGCCTTCTCGTTCTTAGGAACACGAGACAGCATGATGGCTCTACCCCTGGGGGGCATTTTAAACAGCAAAATCAATCAAACAAACAAAAGCGGCCGAATCATCAATGAGAAGCATGCAAAAATGTGTCACTAGGTAGACCACAGAAAGGACACCTGTTTACAGCATAAGAGCTGAAACAAGAAGGCAGAGAGTCATTTTGTTTGGCCTCAGCCAGGAGCATTCGGAATGGGCGACTCTATTTGTTTTTTCTTTTTACTGCTCTGAACATGTCCACGAATGACTGTGAATATTGATTTGGGGGTTACAAATAAATTTTAGTAGGTGAGTTTGCAAACACGAAATCTGAACAATGAGGATCTCCTGTGTTATGTATCACTTCCTGGCTCAAACACCTTTTAAGGCTCCCTGTTACTTACTATAACAAATATCAACTCCACCTGCCTGCCTTTCAAGAGCTTTACCATCCAGCCCCACTCCATCTATTAAAACTTATTTTCCTTAACTCCCTTACCAGCTGGTCCATGTCCTTTCTCCCTGGGCCTGGCTCCACTTCCTCCTACTCCACCTCATAATCACCTCCCTCCGCCCCCCACACCTTTGCTCTTGCTGTTCCTTCTCCGGACACGCCTTCCCTTCTTTCGCCTGTTTACCAAAGTCTACCTATGGTTTAAAGGTCCGAACCAATTTCTTTTTTTCTTCGTACAGCTTTCTTCGACTGATTTACCCCTTTTTGCCTGTCACTGACTCATACCATAGTGGGGGGTAATTTTTTAAAAATGTCTTTTTGTGATTCTCTCACAGATAGCCGGCGTCTGGGGAGTTTTCCACAAACCACTGTTTGAGGACAGTCTCTCAGAATAGGAGACATCAAAGTTACACTGACCATGTTTGGGTTTGGATTGTGAGGATATTTTGGTTAAAAGCGTATAATAAGAAATACCGCCGTCCTCACTAGTGAGACTGGGCTGGAGGAATGTTTTAATTCTTCAGAAATACCAACTAGTCTCCTTATGTAACATAGACCAGTGAGCCAAGAATAATGAGACCATTAAAGGGATCTTAGCGAGAATTGATCTGTTTAGAGAGATAAGCCTTGGTTTCTAACAGTCTTGGGGTAAGCTGGCTATGTGTATAAGGATGGGAGGGGCCTGAGATCTCTACTTGGGTAGAGGCTGGGGCACCACACAGGGACTGGGGCTCAGCTCAGCCCTGATGATGCCCGCTGTGGAACAAGTATCTGGAAATGGAACCCAGAAACAGCTGGTCTAAAACATAGTCTGAAATGGGTTGTTTGTATCCTGCCCATTTTCTCACTTCTGCATCTTGAGAAAAAAGACCCACAAGCCACGTGCCCTGCTCTGAGACACAGGTGAGGGGACAAGTGAAGATGGGCGGTGGGAGCCCCTCCCTCCTGCACGCATATGCCTTCTTCTCTTTTTAAAAGTGTATTGTTAACAATATTTAATTAGGTTGAAACCTGTGGGATGGACCAAGGTGGATTTGAATAAGCCAGTCTTGAATTCCACCGGTGAAGTGGCAGCATGCAGAATATCAGAGCTGGCAGGAACCTAAGGATGTGGGGATCAAGTCCAGCTCCTTTTTGTTCTTGAAGAGGAACTGAGGTTTAGCTTGGAGAAAGTCACACAGTTAACTCATGTCATGGAGATCCCAAGTCTGGGACTGTCCCTCAAATGTCTCCAATTTCTGTCTCCACCTCTTTAGGCTTCTCTTCCTAGCCTTAAAGTAGGGTCCCCAAGCTTAGGGGTTAGTAGGTGTGATGGAAAGTAGACAGGTGAGACACTAGGGCAGAGATCCAACCTGGCTCTGTGACACATCAGCTGTGTGAGCTTTAACAAGTCACTGATCCTCTTTGAGTCTCAGTTTCCCCATTCGTAAATATAAAGCTCATGATGCCCACCTCATTGTCCTTTTGTGAGGAATAAGTAATATGATCTATGTAATATTAAGTGAATATTTACTGAGTCCTCCTGATGAAAAGCACGTAGTGGATGCTCAAAAAGTGATAGTCCTTTCTTCCTTTCCTTAATGTTTCACTGCGTCTAGGTAATTTATGCCCATTTTCTGTGTTCCTTTGCGGGGAGGAGGATGAGTGTCATGCTTTGTACCAAAGTGACTCTAATGTTGGAATTTCAGGCACCATTGTAGGTGCTGAGGTGTTGAAAGAGGTGTTTTAAGCTGGGGTGGGTGTTTTAAGCACTTTTAGAGAATCTCCTGCCAATTCTGAGCCCTCCACATGAACTGGACTGACCCTAGATCCTGCTTTGTTTTCATTCTGGCCAAAAATGTTCCACAGTGGAGCTGGTACCCGGAGGACCCAGGAGGCCTGTGCCCCTCCCCCAGCCCCCTCCCTGTTCTGTCTCAGGCAAGAAATTAGGCCACAAAGAAGTTTCCTGATGGTCACAAACTGATGAAAAACCACCTACCCAGACACTTCTCTGGAGGATGACAGTGTTTACGGCCTCTTTCCCTTCTCCAAAGCAGGGAGAGGTGGGTTAGAGAGGTGTTCAGGGATTCGGCACTATGCTTCCTGGGTTCCAGTCCAAGTGATGGCTCTTGTGTGCTGTGCGACTTTGGACAAGTCACTTCATCTCTCCAAGCCTTATATTTAAAGTGGGGGTAGTCATTGTTCCCATCCCGCATGTTTGTTGTTAGGGGATTAAATGACAGATGTATGTAGCCAAGGGTCCAGCACACAGTAACAATTCACTAAATATTAGTCACCACTAGAAATGAAGAAGCAGGATTCCAATTGAAAAATCAACTTCCAGAAGGTTACACTGTCTTAAATATTGGATAAGTGACTTTCATTTTCTGGGCCTCAGTTTCCCTATCTGTAAAACGGGATGAGACAGATGACAGGTATTTACATTGCATTCTGTGGTTGTTAGCGCCCTGCAGAAGCAGCACTGGGAACTGAGACGCTCAGGCCACTGGCCCCGTCATTGCCACCTGCGGGACTCTACTCTTCAGTAGGCAAGAGTCATGTTCCTCTCCCTCCGCAGTGTATCTTTAGACCCCAGCACTCGGCGTCTGGCAGAGGACGGACACTGGACAAATATCCATTAAATGGATGGGAGAGTTCTGCTGTGATCTGTTATATTTACTGGCTTTTTGGATATGATTTTGTTCAAACCATCCCATGGGACATCAGTCACGGCCACAGCAGAAAACACACATAATTAGGATACAAATTAGGATAATTTGTATACATACAAATTAAGATAATTCCAGGAAAGTTTAGTAAAGGAATTGTTTACAAAGATGCGGGCAGGGTGTAGGAAAACCACACAGGATAGTGCAGTACTCAGGTTTAATAACAGAGGATACCATCATCACTCCTGAACCAGAACAGGTGACGAGGGAATGTTAAAGGTTAAATGGAGGAGGTCTTTGGGCAGGAGTGAA
>NW_011889032.1:330964-352633 GCF_000151845.1 Pteropus vampyrus | reverse complement strand
CCCCACAAAAAATCATCCAGTCCAAAATGTCGGTGGTATTGAGGATGAGAAGCCCTGTTGTAGAGGGAGCCTTTCCATGGGGCTTTGGTCTTGGAGCCTCCCCTTTCCTGAATTACCTCTATCATCTTCCTGCTATGTGATTATCCAGATTCTTGTATACCTCCAGCGACAGGGAGCTCACTACCTGTTTTAGACCTAGGTAGGCCTGGGCTTCATCCCAGCATTTCTGCTTGTAGCTGTGTAACTCTGGGCTTTTCCACAGGTGGGAGCGGCTCCACCCCCTTGGCCTCAGTTTCCTCTAGGACCTTGAGATTAGCAGCGGCCCCGCCTTATAGGTTGTATGAAGATTGAGTGAGATGATGCTCCAAAGTCAGCTAGCTCAGCTCATGGCACATGACTCAATAAATGTTAGTTACTATGAATGGCCCACCAGCCCTGTTTTCTTTACCTGGGTTATGAGTAAGTTTAAAGCAGGGTCTCTTCTGCCTAGAAAATTCCAGAAATCTAAACAAGTGAAGCGCTGAGTGAGGAAGAAAATGTAGGCTCTTGTGGGGAACTTTCCCTCTGGGATTCTTTCTGTTTGGGGATGGGTGGTGTCTGTGGGTGCTAGGAGGAGACCTAATAGCATGGCTCTTTGGTCATCTTTGAAGGAGAATCAGAATCCCTAATGAAGGAAGTGGTGGATGTCAGTTAGGTTGGGAAGTGGATGGCTCTGAGGGACACTATTTGCTCTATTTTACTGAAGGTCAACTCTGCCAGGCTCAGGGCCCCAAAAGGCACCTAAGAGGTGAACTTGGGAAAAAGCAGGATCTAGCTCAAGAAGTTGAAGTTGGTGGAATGAGAAGAGAGAATGGAGATCCCAGATGAGCCCACACATCTGGATCCAGAGACCTTATACCACCGAAGAGCTGCTTAACACTGTTCCTCTGCTCTCCCAAATATGTGACTCTGGAGGGACACAAAGGGCTTAGGGAAGGAGTATACGTGGAGCTCAGCCCAGGTCCCTGGACTCTGAGAGATGACGTATCCTCTCTAAATAATAAAAAAAAAAAGCTCTCATTCTGTACAGGCTTCATGCTAATTTTCTCACCTGGTCATCCTCACAATCACCCCCTGAACAAGGTGCTGTTACCACTCTATGGAGTGGATGAGGAGATTGAGGCTCAGAGGAGCGAAGATCCTTGCCTGAGTCCACACAGATGAGAAGAAGCACAGGCAGGACCCATTCTGGGTGTTGTGTGGCTCCAGAGCTTGCACTCACCTCTACCGCATGGTCCTCTCCTGGGGAGCCCTGTCTGCCTCCATTCATCTCCCCTCTACCTAGAATATCCTCCAACCTTGGCCAGAAACCAACTGTTGAGGATGTTTAATCTCGCTTGGATTCTGATGGTGGTCAGTTGCAGCTCTGCCAAGGTGGGAAGAATTATTATTCAAAGCAAATATAAAGTAAGGACCATAGGTAGTATAGAGGGCAGTGTGAATAAGGGCTCTCGATATAGTTAATCCTGGGAGACTCAGTGTCCCATGTCCCTGATGTGACATGTTTCTAAACAGGTAGCCATGCTAAAGAGACTACATAAGCTCTTTACCATGGCCACCAGTTTAGAATGTAGTCTCTTCACTCACTCGTACTAGCTTTCATTTATTCATTCCTTCGGTTATTTGTGTGTCTATTCATCCAATAACAAACCAACTCTTTCTAGCAATAGTCAAGACTTTTACTTATCATGTGCTACATATAGTTGCTGAAAATAGAAAGATAACTGCCATTTTAACCATTTTTAAGCACATAGTTTAGTGGCTTTAATTACGTTCAAGTTCAGTGAATGAGCTGCATAGAATTCCTGCATGTCCTTTACTGGAAGGACTCACAGAACTCAGAAGAGTTGTTCAGACTCGTGGTTATGGTGTATTGCAGTAAAAGGACGCTGGTTAAAATCAGCAAAGAAAAAAGGCACATACAGCACTGTCCAGGAGAGACCAGGGTCCTCTCTCAAGGGGAGTCATGTGGGCAGTTCTTCATTCTCCCAGCAACTGTATGTGACAACACAGACAGAGTGTTGCCAACCAGGAAAGCTAGCCTGAGCCTTTGTGTCTGGCATTTTTATTGGACGTCAGTCGCATAAGCATGGAGCACCTACGTAAATGACCTTAATTACTCAGTCTCCAGCCCCTCCAGAGGTCAAATAATGCATTATAGGTTTTTGGCATTAATTTTGATTTTTAAAAATATTACATCAAAACATTCTTTATCTTGGTACTGAGATTTTTGGTGCCCCCTTACATTTTGCACTCAGGGCAAATGCCTCGCTCGTTTCACCCTCAATTTGGCCTTGCTGCTTCCCACATTGTAGGCCCTCGAAGAATATTTACTAAATTAATGAAGAACCCACTTGTGAGGTGGATATTTGTATCTCCATTTTTCAGATGAGGAAATGGGAGCTCAGGGAGGTGAAGAAACTTGCTCAAGTCACAGGAGAGGAGCTGGAATTTATTCATGGATTGTCTTTCTCCACAGCCTGATCATTTATCCACTGCCTTTCTTCCTCCCTGCCTCTGAGCATTGTATCTTGGGGTGGACCCTCAGAAGGGTCTCCTGGGGGGGGCAAAATCTCAGGATGGAGGAGGCCACTGGGGAGGAGAGAGGAGAGCAAGTTCTGGAATTGGAGAAGGCATAACACATGTTGACGATATCCGGATGGAGAAACACGATCAGCACATTGCAGGCGAGACCAACCCCCTGCCTTTGTCACTCACTGTAAATTGTCCCCCAATCACTCTGCTGACAGAGATGGATTCCCAGAACGCACAGCACAATTAAGCTTTCTCAGGCATCTCATGGGGAAAGGAGGCAGTTGGTTTACTTGTGAATGCTTGGGGGTAATTTTCTAATGTCCCTTCCACCATTGCAGAGGCTTTGCTCCAATCTCTTATCGTATGTAATTCCTAATGATTTCTCTGTTATGTCCTGTTTTATTAAAGCGTCATTGAACTATACCCTATTGATTTAGATTTCACAGACAATTGAAATTTAAATTGACTCCAAATTGAATGTCTCCATGTAATCTCTGTTCTGCAATAAAAATAGATAAAATGCTTCTATTTTTGATAACAAGTTATACTGGAGGCACATTTTAATTTTGGGAGGGAAGAAAAATATGTGACAGAGTCTTGACTTTCTTTGAAAAGAGGCTGATGGTTCAGGGCCTCGGATGTTATTTTGTTGTTGTCCAGGGCATGATGCCAAAGCTATAGAATTCTGGAATGTCTAGGATGGCTCACAGATGGTAGTGGAGGGTGATCTGATCTGACTTATGAACTAATTAATTAGGTAATCTATCTACAAATCCATCCATTCATCCAGTAAGGATAGCACGTTTGGAGTGTTAGGGCCAGGGTGGCAGGAAAGAGGGAGGATAACTCAGCCTACTAAGGTAGGCATGACTCTGAGCTCATATCATTTGAGGGTTGGGTCTAGAGAGCCATCTTGGGAGAAAAAGGGAGATGCATCACTGCAAACAGCTACATGGTGCTGTCATTCAACATCAGTCTCTACCCAAGCTGAACTTTCATGATGATGGTCTCTCTCGCAGCTTCGTTCCATTTCCACGAATGCTGGAGGACAGCAGCTGGGCCATGAGAAGGACAAGTAGAAGGGGAAAGAAGGTATCATCTTTATGAAATAGATTATCTAGAAAGGGGAGAATCAATGAAGTGCCTATCGGAACGAGAGGAGAAGTTGAACTAGTCAGATTCTGGAGATCCTTCCAGAACAGTTCTGAGTGTGAACAATCATTGCCTCTAGATTTAGAGGCTTCGAGATCCACCATGAAACCTACCCCACCTGAATCCCAGCATTCAGGAGATACAGCTTGAATGGTGGATGGGTGTATTAGTTTCATATTGCTGCTGTGACAAATTACCACAAACTTATTGGCTTAAAACAGCACAAATTTATTTTATAGTCTGGAGGTCAGAATCCCCACATGGGTCTTACAAGGCTCTAATCAACATGTTGGAAGAGCTGCATTCCTTCTAGAGGCTTTAGGAGTGAATTGGTTTCCTTGCCTTTTCTGGCTTCCCGAGGCTGCCAGAATTCCTTGGCTTGTGGTCTCTTTCTCTCATGTTCAAAACCAGCAAAATAGCCTCTTCAAACCTCTCTCTTTCTCTAAACTTTGCTTCCATCCTCACATCTCTTTCTCTGACTTGGAACTTCCTGCCTCCTTCTTGTTACGTTGGGCTCATTCAACTAATCTAGGATAATCTTCCAATCCTAATTTAATCAAACTTGCAAATTCCCTTTTGCCACGGAAAGTTCTGGGAATTAGGACTTCGACATTAGGAGGAGCCATTTTCCGTCTACGAAAGGGGAACGTGGGATTTCTACATTGCAGCGACCTCATTTTAGCCAGTCTTACCTGCTGCATGCCTCTCACAGCAAAACCCACTGGAGTTGGCTCAGGATGGCAGCCTATTGTGGAGATGAGAGCAGAAAATGGAACTCGGGGCTCCTGCACCCCTCCCAGCTTTCTCTCATCGGATAGCCTCTGTGCTTCCAGTGCCCATGAGGAAGCTGGGTCAGAGGGACCATTAAGCTCTGCAGGTATAACTGAAACGCTGCTTTTAGTTCCTTCAGTTTCACAGTTTTTCCTATCTAGGAGAAGTGGCAGCACGGTAAGGAAAAAATGGGGAAACATTTATTTTTATGGAGGGCTGAGGGACCCTAGAGTCTGTCAAGTAGTGCATAGGACTGAAACAAGGATAAAGATTTGACTTGTTCATTCAATAAAAACCTACTGTTGCCACAGCGAAATTCCCAGCCTAGTGCAGTAGCCAGAAAAGCACAAGGTAATCACCACCCAATGTGATAAATGCTGCTTTGGAGTTAAACACGTAGTACACAGGAGAATAGAAGGAGAGTACTCCAATCACACGGCACGGGCGGGTAGGGGGCGGCGGGGGCGGCGGGGCTTTGGAATAGCCTCCTGAAGGAAGTGACCTCCAAGCTTGCACCTGTAGGATCGGGAGAAACATCCAGGAGAGGAGGCAGTGGAGTGGGGAGAGACTTCAGAGAGAGAGGGAACAGCATGCCCAAAGGTCCTGAGGTGAGAGAGAGCAGCTTATTCAGGAAACTGAAGGAGGTCCAATCTGACAGGGACACTGAGTTTGATGTGGAGACTGGTGAGAATGAGGCTCAGAGGTGTCCTAATTTCTATCTCCAGGGCTACACAGTTGTCTTTATTAGGTTACTTTTGGCATTATTAGCATTCTGTCTGTTTCTCCCACTGAGCTGTGAGCTTGTAAGGGCAGTAGTTGTGCTACTTTGCTCATGGTTGAATCTCCATGAATGAGCATTGTGCTTAGTTAGCATCTGTACACAGTATTGAATGAATAATTGAACGAATGAGGTTAGAAAGGTGGACATGAACCAGGACCCACAAGAATTGAATGCCATGGTAGGTAGTCCAGGTTCTCTCCATGGCGGGTGATCTGGAGTTCAACTGAACTGCATTTCAGGTTACTGGAGGATCAAGTAGGTATCTATCTGGTGGTGGGGCTGAGGATGTAAAAAACATTCTGATAAAGATACCGCCAGCAGATGGAAGCTATCTGAAGAGTACTACGTTCAGAGCTTAGATAATAAAGAGTGACTGGCCCCTGCCTGCTTTGGCATTTTCTTGTTATTATAAATAAGTGGCCAAAATACCAGTCATGTACCTGAACCCAAGGCCCACCAGATGTCTCTTTCAGCTTCGACGGGCTATTGGTTTTACCTTGCGGTTTTCACCCACTGAGACCTCAGGTCTGCAGAGGTGGTAGCCTAGCATCCATTCCATTGAATCTCAAATTCACCCTTTGGGATGACTGGACATTTGAAACCAACAAACCTATCACTCAGCATTATAATTGTGTGTTTTCCTGGGTGGAGTGGTCTGGCTCCATGACTAGACTGTGAATACCTAGCATGGAGCCTGACAAAAAAGAGGCACACAGCAAATATTCTAAAAATTATGACTACATGGTTGCTGTAAAGACTTGGAGTCTTCAAGCTGGTGAATCCTTAGATAAAACTTAGTCCAAATACACAATTTATAGATGGGGAAATTGAGGCCAACAATGGAAAGGTGCTTACTCAAGATCCTATTATGAATGGACACAGGTCTAGGGCCCCAAACTCCTCTCCTCTGTCTTATTGGCTCAGTTAAAGTATCTAGGCATCTTCTTCTGGTCTATTCTACTCAACCCCTTTCCATTCCATCCCATTTATCCCGTCTCATCTGTACTACCCAATCCCACTCCATCACATCTCATTTCATTCTATCCTATTCCATTCCATTCCGTTCCATTCCGTTCCATTCCATTCCATTCCATTCCATTCCATTCCATTCCATTCCATTCCGTTCCGTTCCGTTCCATTCCATTCCGTTCCATTCCATTCCACTCCATTCCATTCCATTTCCTCCTCTTCCCTCATTTCATCCCATCCTATCCTATCCCACTCCATCCTTTTCATTTTATTCCACTCCATTATTTTCCATTCTATTCTATTTTCATCCATTCCATTTCAGTTCACTTCATTCCATTTCATTCTGTTCTGTTCTGTTCCATTCCGTTCCATTCCGTTCCACTCCACTCCACTCCATTCCACTCCACTCCACTCCATCCCATCCCATCCTATCTCATCCCATTCCATTTCACCCCACCTACCCACCCCACTCTTCCATCGTTTCCATCCCATCTCATCTCGTTATACCCTATTCCATTTTGTAATATATCATTCCACTCCACTCTACTGCATTCCATTTTATTTTGTTTACGTGATTCCTTCTGTTTCACTCTTTTCCATTCTATCCCACTGAATGTCATCCCTACTCATCCCATTTACATTCTTCATGCCTAGAAATATTTACAGTGTGCCTCCAGGAGGCCAAGTCCTGAATATTTTAAGATGAATGTGCTATGGGCCCTGATTTTGGGGAGAGAGGAAAGTGCCTGATCTCATCCCCTTGCTGCATCCTTTAGCTTAGCTTTTCACTAAGACCAGAGGCCAGGGGATCATATGGTTGTCCAGTTATTGAAAAGGAAAACTTTGCTGTCCATTTGGATATTGTTTTGGGGTATATCATAGGGTCTTCCTGCAGAAGAAGAGGGATGGTTAATAGTTTATCAAATATCTTTCCAAACCTTAACCTTTATCCTTGAGGAATGCTCAGGCCAATTTCCCTGATTTGCTCACTAGTTCTCTTGTGGGACTGGGACTGCGGGGAGGGGGCTTTTCCAGAAGCATAGAGTCTCAGGATGGACCCTTAGAGTTTGCCGAACTGAGCATGATTCCCTCATCTAGTGCCCTCTCCTTCTGGTCAAGTTTTTTTTTTTTTTTTTCCCTGACGGAACACTTCCCTCTGCTCCACCCATTTTCCAGGACGCCCTCTGCCCAGAACTTCATTGTCCATGCTCTGACGGGATTCCTGCACATGCACATGATCCAGACTTGAGTTTAGCCAGACTCATTCAATGCTGTGTATCTATTTGATCTGCCACTAACATCCCTCTGGTGCTTGGATGCCAAGTCCACCTTGGACTCCTGAAGATGCAGCTGCTCTGCCTTCTTTCTGCTGTCCCCACATCCCCAGCCTTCCCTAGACCATATCCTGCTTGCCCTTGAGTCTCCAGCTCAGCTCGGGGAGTGGGAAGCACCTGGCACCTAATTGCTGCTTAATAAATGAATCAATCCTCATTAGGATTTGATTGGCCATTGGCATCATTATCCTTTGAGCAGAGGGCTGGGAAGTTTTAGAATGCCAAAGGTGGTGGTGGGAGAGATCAGTGGGGACGTGGACTCCAGCCCCCATTTGTGGACAGGACTACAGGCAGAAAGGTCTTGAGCAGGAGTCATCAACCCTGGTTACATGTTAAACCCATTGGGGAAACCTTAAAAATACTGATGCCAGGCCCCATGCAGAGCTGTGGATGCAGAACCTCTAAGAGAGGAACCCAGACATTGATGTTTTAAAAAACTCTCCCCAGCAGGGCATAACGTGCAGCCAAGGAGACCAGAAATGTCATTTTTAATCTCTTGAGCTGAGGAAAGTCCAAAGTTTGGTCATCAGAGCCTTGCTACATGTAGATACTTAATAGATAGGAAGTTATCTGAGATCGCGGACTTTCTGGTACTCATCAGCTTAGGCTTGATAACAGTCTCTTGTCACCACCATCCTGGGTTGCACTGATGCTCACAGCATCTCCCCTGGCCCTCTCGACCACCCAGTGGTTGCTGCCCATATTCACGCCACCTATATACTTCCATGCTTAATATCTTTCTACGGATTGAATTTTAACTCATTTCTCTTATTCCTTCCTTAGTCTTTTGAATTAATCTCATGATTTGATAGTCTACTTATATTTTTTTCTAATATACTAAAACATAAACATGTAACAGTGAAGATTAAAAATAAGTTTACGTCTCTACTACCTAAAATCACTTTGCCAACGACTAGCTGCTCTGCTCTTTGGACAATACCGTTTAACAGTTTCCAAAAATTTTTCACAGGTTGTGAGCAGTTTAAAAAATTGTACATCTCTGTCCACATATGATATATTGTTAGTCTTTCATTATATCCTTCTGACAACTTTAGAGATGTTAAAAACAGCACTGTTTCTAATTAATTAAAATAGAGCTCCTGGTGTTCCAATTTTGTGTGACATTCCTTTTTTGGTATTTGCTTAAAGACACAGATTGGTTTCATTCTTAAAACTCCATTAAAGTAGAAACCAGATTTCTCAATAAGAGAAGGTATTAAAAATATTAAGACCTTCAGTGTCTCATTTTTTGTATTCTGGGGAATTTATAAGAAGAAAATATTTCAGAATAGAGATAATAATTTACATAAAAAATATAAAAGGTGGTGTTCTGGACAAGTCTGAGAAACACTAATCCACCCAAATCTTCAATAATAGAATGACTAATTTGATTAGTATGTATTTTCAGTTTAATAAAAGTTAGGGGTTATAAGGTCAGGAACTCTAGAAGTTTCTAATTGTTTAGTGGATTCTAATCTTCAGATCTCTACCACTTAGCACAGTGCGTGGCACAGATTAGATCCTCAAAAATACTTGTTAGAGGTAGAATGATTTATTAAAATGATAGCCTCAGAGTTTATAATGATGCTGAAAACCACCCATCATTAAGTGAAAATACCAAGGTGCAATATTAAACATAAAGTGTCGTCACATCTCTGTTAAAATATGTATTGGCCTTGCGTGTGCAAAAATAACTGAGTTAGTGACATGTGTGGTGTATCCAGGCTATAGAATAGTCTGCAGCGACTAAAATGATATTTGCAGATAATAGTCACGCTATGATATGATGTTCAGTAATAAAAAAAAAGGCAGGATATAAGAATCCACATGTAGTATAATTCCAATTTGTCAGTGTATGTATATAATCATGACATATGTTATTATTTAATTGTATATTATGCTATGATATAAATATTATAAACGATATTGATATAGTATCACATTAATTTAATATTAAATGTATATTTTTATGTATGTATACGTATAGTTTTATTTTATATGTGAATATATGTACATATATATACATATATATACATACACACACATTCAAACGAATGGAAATAACCCAAAATATGAATAGTCATTTTATTTGATAAGACCAGAACGGTTTTTTTTCTTCCCTCCTTGCTTCATCTTTTGAAATTTTCTGAATCTCCCCCTCCCATGAGCATGTGTTACTTGTATCATCCAGACAAAAGAATAACTGCTAGGTATGTTGTAGACACAGAGCGGGTGGGAGAGCGGGCAGCAGAGCGCAGCCTTGGGCGACGCCCGAGCAGCAAGGTCTGCGGTCACATCGCATCAGCTGGTGCGGACTGATTCTGCCCAAGTCCAAGTCCGCAGGCCTCTCTCGGCAGGAAGTGGTGGCGGGGCCGGGTGAGGGACGTGCCCTGACTCGACCAGGGAAGGTCTCTTATGGGGGTGGCTTCGTGCAACAGCAGCCCAGGGGCCTGGCTGAACTCTTCGGGAAGAATGCTGCCTTCTCCTAATTTGCCGGGTCCCTCCAGTTGCTAAGAATGATCGACAGTAATTAAAACTAAGCTAATAACCTCCTCACTCTTGACATTTCTTTGGGGCTTTGTTCACCATTATCTACATATAGATTAAAAATTGTAATTGGACTGGCGATCGGGTTAGGAAAATCAACCACCTTCCAACTTGTCGTTTGCCAGGGACTGACACTTTGAAATTTTATTTAATCTGAGAAAATTGAGTTGAACTCTGGCACCCTGGGAGGCGGGGAAAGAAAAACAGCATTTATCCTTAAGGACTGCTAGCTAAGAAAATACTCATGCTCTTGGCAGGAAGAAGTGGGGCCTAGGCCAGAGGGGTGCTGGGAGCAGCTTCATGATCAGAGTTTGGGGTGGGAGGCCCCTAGGAAGGCCCCACAGGAGGAAGATGAGCTGCCCACTGAAGGAGGTCTAGGGAAACCAAGGCCACCTCCCCACGAAAATCCCTGTGTCATTTCATAAGGGCTTGGGCTGCCTGAGTCCCCCTGTGCTGTTGAAGAGCTTCTACTTCTGTGATTCCAGGCCTCTGCAAGACTGTGGTTATACAGTCCCACCTGATGTTCTTCTGCAAGCGCGAGTGCTATACCTCCCTTTCCCTGGGTCTATGAGGCAGGGTGTCTGTCTCTATTTCTATGAGTCTATGCTTCTGAGAACCTAGAGTGAGAGGATTCTAAAAGTCAGGGATTAAAACATCGACTTCAAAAGGTGGGGAATTGGCAGACCTGCCCAGCTGTCCCCCTCTTGGAGTCATTAATTTATCTAAATGGAAAACCTTAAACTGATATTAATTCTTAGCCTATGACCCCAAGGTGATAGGCCAGCTGAAGATTTCTGTCTAATGCGCGATGGGACCGTGTCATGCCCCTGCTTAATATACTTCTGTGGGGTCTCGTGGCCCCATTTGGATCAAGTCCAATCTCCTTATGACGGCTTTAAAAGCTGTTCTGGGTTTGCCTTGTGCCTTTCTCTCTTCCGAGGCAGCCTCTTGAATCCTCATACACATTCCCCAACCTTCTCTCTCTCCCTTTATTTTTTTCTCTCTCCCTCTCTCTGTCTCTGTCTTTCTCAACTACACACAGTATTTGCTCCATTTAGCCTCCAGCTGCCTGGAATTACCCCCACCCCACCCCGGTACCATCCCCCTAGGTGTGTCTCCTTCACTTAACTAATTTCTATTAATCTATTACTCTTCTCTTGGGCTTCATCTTCCCTAGGAAGTGTTCTCTTTCTTCTCAAATCGTGTTCTTGGCTCCCTTTCCACACTCGCCCCTGCCACCTTCACTCTGTGCTAACTCTGTGTATGACTCTCTCTGCCACCTTCTTCCATAAAACCAGGATCTCCTCGAAGGCAAGAACGCTTCCTTCTTTCTGTTATAACTCCCAGCCCTTGATGCAGTGTGGCCAGAATGAAAGAATAAGTGAATCTGTGCGGATGAAGGCAGGGAATTCATGACTCCTTACCCTTGGAATGATAAACACTCATTTATATATTAATTTTAGAAGTCTTTGTTGACTATCTGCTTTGTGCCATGTGCTGTGCTCAGCCGTGGGGATGCAGTATGAATAAAACAAATTCGTCTCTATTGTCTATGGTGCTTATGGGGGAAATAGATTAGAAAGATTGATTGAGGTTAAGGAGTTAAGGGGAGAATATTCTAGGCAGAGAAAATATATGTGAAAGATCTTGAGAAAGGAAGGAAGTGGGGAGAGATGCAGTATGAAATAGAGAAACCTAGTGGGGCTGGGATACTCTGAGAGATGAGAAGAGGGTCCAAAATGAGCCCAGAGACATGGGCAGGACCCAGATCATGAGCACCTTGCAGGGTTCCCAGCCTGAAGCTACAGGATCAGTTTTGCACTGTGAAGAGATAGTTTGTTAAATGAATTAATTCTGTGTGTAAGAATAGAAGGCCTCGTCTCTTTATTCTGAGAATAATTATTCTCATCCTTCTTGATTGTTGCTTTAACCTTTCCAGAACACATTCACCTTGTTGAGTGGACTGTTGAATTTTATCTACCTAGAAAGCTTTCCGATTCTCCTTCTAGAAACAGATTCTGCTTACCCTGTTCATAGAAATGGTCCCATGGCCCAGATCTGACCAATCACAGCGTCCAATCCCTCTGATGACAGTGATTGGTGCAAGGGGCAAGCACATTACCCAAGCAGGGCGAGTCGGAGCCCTTCCATGGGATTGGTCTCTGGACCTGGTAGGAGAAAGCTTCTTTTCCACTGAGGTTTGTAGGGCAGGTAGCAGCCACATGGAGAAGCTGGAAGGTCTGTCTGTTGAAGGAGAGAGTGAAGCTGCCACATGAGATGAAGAAAAAGGGAGAAACAACAGCTTTTCCTTTGAACCTTTGAACTACCCCAGTATTCAAACTAATGCTGAGAACCAGTCAATCTCTCCTTTTTCCACTAAGCAAGTTCATATTGCGTGCCAATTGTTTACATTCAAAAGAACCACAATTCACTCAGGCATGCCTGATTCCTGTACCTCCCTGGGGTGAAGTCGAGGAAGACATCTTATCCCCATTTGATAGAGGAGGAACTGGAAACTCAGAACATTGCCTGAACTTAATGCATAAACTTAGTTGTGGAGCTGGAATCAATCGATCCATTCTTTCTTCTATCAATTAGTTGGTATGTATCAAGCTATTATTCTAAGAATGATGATCCCGAGGTCTTTCTGGACCAGCCCCAATTTCAGACACTCTGTTTCCGTGTTCTCGCAAACCACCTGAATGGCTCACTAATTTGAACTGACAAACCACCTTTCCTTAAATGCTTTTCCCATGTTCTGAAATAGGAAAAAAATCCGTTGTAGCCACAGTTCTTGATTTTTAATTTGACTCAGTGGTACGCTGGTTCATATTTGACATTTAACATGTGTAGCTCTGATATGAATCTTGGTTGATATTTTATTTACATTAATGATAAGATGAAAAGTAAACAACAAAGAAGAATGTTGGGACTTATTTGTTCATCAGTGGCATGAGCAACTGACTTCTGAATTGAATAATGGTGGTCAAATACTGGAAAAATAATCCCTCAATTGTTTGTGCTATTAGCAATAGAAGGACTAACACATCATACCTTTAAGTTTAATCTGCTTTATTAAGGCTTTTTTATATCATTTTCTTAAATCTAGACAATCAACAAAACAGTAATAAGTCGAGCCATGGTTTGTAGCATTTGCCAAAATCTGTGGTATAAATACTATGGGAGCTGAGTTCAAGCTGTGAACACGATGTCATTGAAAGTAGAGTTGGGGAGATGTGCAGATACCATTATGTATATTTCTATCATATAGCTCTAATGGATATAAATAATTTCCAAGAGCATAGGTAACAATAAAATGTAGTCAAACCAGAAGTAATGAGTTTTGAGTAATTTTTAATGTAATTCATTTAATCCTAAGTGTATATAATTTAATTTTTAATAATGACTGCCTTTTATTGATAACTGGCTTACAAATTTCCTGAAAATGTAACTGTTGGCTCTTGTGGGCTGGTATGAGCGGCACCTGAGACACTGCCACAGGTCGCTGTAAGCGTGTACTCCCTGCTCATTTGGTGTTGATTGGCAGAAGCTCCCTGCCATTGTTCAATGGCCTTTGTTCTTCTTTTGCTTGGAATGAGCTTGCCCTAAAGGTTCCTTGCATGAGAATCCTTGCAGTTCAGGTAAAGTTAGGCTCTCCTCTTTTCTTTCACAGCCCTCTCTTTTGGCCCTTTATAACACTTATCAGAGTTTGTAACGATGTCTCCACTTGGCTGTGTGTTTATTCATTTGTTCCCCATAAGACTGTGAGCTCCATGAGAGCAGAGAAGTGTCTGTCTCCCTCATTGGGGTATTTCCCAGGTCTGACTCCATATGTTGTCCAGGAGAGGAACTCTGAACGTTTACTGAGAGCTAAGGAATAGTTGCAGCGAAACCCTCATTTGGAGAAGAGAGAGTGTTACAACCACTTAAAAATCTCTAGGCTATATCCATGTTCATAGCAGCAATATTCGCAATAGTCAAAAGGTGAAAGCAACCCAAGGATCCATCTACAGATGAATGGTAAACAAATGTGGTATATTCATACGATGGAATACTATTCAGCTATAAAGAGGAAGGGAATTCCGACACATGCTACAACATGGATGAACCTTGAGGGCATTATGCTAAGTGAAAGAAGCTGGTCATAAAATGACCAATACTGTATGATCCTACTCATATGAGGTACCTGGAGGAGTCAAATTCATAGAGACGGAAAGGAGGATGATGGTTGCCAGGGGCTGGGGGAGTGGGAAATGGGGAGTTAGTGTCTAATAGGTACAGAGTTTCATTTTTGAAAAAGTTCTGGAGACGTATGATGGTTTTGGTTGCACAAGAATGTGAATGGGCTCAATGCCACCGAATGAATTACACTAAAATGGTTAAAATGGCGAATTTTATGATATGTATATTTTACCACACTAAATATCATCGAAAAATCTCTAGCTTCTTAGATTCTTTTCATAGACTAGAGTGAGTGCTGGCTTTTGAATTTGGACAGAGCAGAGATTATATAATAGTAGAATAATGATTATGATGATGATGGCGATGATGGTGATAAGGACAATAAATCATGCTTTCACCATGACATAGGTTTAATTCAAAGTGTTTCTCATTCTTGATCACTTTAGAGTCCACCTGTGAGAAGGATAGTAATACCTCCAACTTATGAATGTGGAAACTGAGACTCAGAGAGGTTACATAACTTTCTTAAAGCCACAGAGCTTCAATCCAAGGCTGGTTGACTCAGAATCCCATGCTCCCATCCTCTCCTCTCCAAGCTTTTATTTTATTTAGGAGGGAAAAACTGGAAGGGAAGCAGGGGCAGGACCCCCTTTAGCTGATGATCCTTTGCTCATTTCCTCCCCTGGGTCACCTTCCAGCCATGGAGGCACAAAAACCCTCTCCCTTGGCTGTCTAGTGCATTTGCTGAACTTGACCAACCCAGCGCTAAGACTGGGTTGTCAACCAGGAGATAGAAAGAAAGAAAAAGCAATTTCTCCATTTCTTGGCTCAATCTTATGCAGTCAATACTGTTAACAGTAAATCAAATATCAGGATTGCATTGACCCAGGAAAAGGACAAGGAGAAAAAAATTCCAGAGCAGAATCCAAAAAGTAAAAAACGAAGTTCAGTCAGAGGCATAAGTCATACCCGGGGGTCTGAACCTGTGGTGGCAGCAGCAGCAGCAGCAGCATGAGACTGAGCCACCCCAGCAAGCTGGCTCCCCAAGACTCCTACTTCTGGCTTTTGAGTTTCTAGGGCCCCTGTTTCTCATAGATCCAGGGGACAAAAGGCTGCTAGAGGAAGGGTTGAGGATTTCTGATTGGAGCATCACCTTATAACCCTTGGCTGAGCTGGGAAAGAATAGCTGCAGAAAATGGTTTTGAAGGAAAGCCCCCTTCAACCCTCCACCCCTCTTCACATATTTTTTAGTTTAGATTTCACAGTACTGAGTGCTGGCTCCACAAAGTAAGAGGCTCAAATGTTCTAAAAAAAATATTCAGGCATGTCTGAGCCATGTTAAGAACCGAACTGTAACTTTTCACTAAAGTGTCCATTCAACAAAATTTTTATTAAGTGCCCACTATGTGCCAGGCATTGTTCAAAGGCCCCTAGGGATTCAGCCATGGACAAATAGACACACATTTCCTGTAAACTACAGTCTAGTTAGTGAGAGAAGATGATAAGATAATTATAATTTTTATAGTATGTCGGAGGGTAGTAGATGCGGAGGTAGTAGATTCGGAGGTAAAACGAAGAAAATAAAAGGCATGTGAAATGTTTTGGGTGGGATGAGTCAAGTTTAGTTAAGGCAAAGGGATCTTTGAGAAAAGACTTAAAGTAGCTGAGTCCTTCGCATACCTGAGAGAGAGTTGTTCCAGGCAGAGGAAACAGCTAATGCGAAGGTCCTGAGGCAGAGTATGTCTCGGGTGTTTAAGAAACGATGAGGTATGGATGGAGGGGAGTGAGCATGGTGGTGATGAGTAGTGGGATTAAGGATGGAGAGCTGACCAAGGGCCAGATCGGGCAGGGCTTTTGGCAGTGGGAACTTTGGCTTTGTTCTGGGTGAGGCGGGGTTGTCGGGGAAGTTTGGGGTTGGAGAGAGACCCAAACTAACTTGGGTTTTAACTTCTTGTTAGTCTCTCATCTGTATACCCTGACGAGTTAAGATTATAAAAAATTAGATGGCTTTGCAATTCGTGCATTCTTGAGAACTCGTCTTTCTAAAAAGTCACCAGTAATGCCCTTGCACATTCTTGGCACATAATAAATGCTCAAACATCAACTTGAGCATAGAAAAATATCTAGATGGATATTCAACAATGAGTTAATAACACTTTCTCTGGAGACAAGTTGGAATGGGTGTGGCAAGTCAAGGGGGATTTCCTTTTATTTCTTACCTTTTTGTCAGATTTTTAAAAATATTTTTTTTAAAAAAGATGTTTGAATGCATGGCTAAAGACTGGGAGCTGTGTTTCGAGTTGTATGACCTTAGTAGGCCATGCATTTCTGAGTACACACTTGCTGATTTCGATAATGGGGTCACACTCTGATACCTGCTCATGAGATTCTCAGGGAGAGAAAATGCAGGGATGTCTGTGGAACACCTGGTACAGTGCCTGGTTTTCAGTAGGTATTCAGTAAATGCTGATTTTAATTGCGTATTTCCCAGGTCTGACTCCATATGTTGTCCAGGAGAGGAACTCTGAACGTTTACTGAGAGCTAAGGAATAGTTGCAGCGAAACCCTCATTTGGAGAAGAGAGAGTGTTACAACCACTTAAAAATCTCTAGGCTATATCCATGTTCATAGCAGCAATATTCGCAATAGTCAAAAGGTGAAAGCAACCCAAGGATCCATCTACAGATGAATGGTAAACAAATGTGGTATATTCATACGATGGAATACTATTCAGCTATAAAGAGGAAGGGAATTCCGACACATGCTACAACATGGATGAACCTTGAGGGCATTATGCTAAGTGAAAGAAGCTGGTCATAAAATGACCAATACTGTATGATCCTACTCATATGAGGTACCTGGAGGAGTCAAATTCATAGAGACGGAAAGGAGGATGATGGTTGCCAGGGGCTGGGGGAGTGGGAAATGGGGAGTTAGTGTCTAATAGGTACAGAGTTTCATTTTTGAAAAAGTTCTGGAGACGTATGATGGTTTTGGTTGCACAAGAATGTGAATGGGCTCAATGCCACTGAATGAATTACACTAAAATGGTTAAAATGGCGAATTTTATGATATGTATATTTTACCACACTAAATATCGTCAAAAAATCTCTAGCTTCTTAGATTCTTTTCATAGACTAGAGTGAGTGCTGGCTTTTGAATTTGGATAGAGCAGAGATTATATAATAGTAGAATAATGATTATGATGATGATGGTGATGATGGTGATAAGGACAATAAATCATGCTTTCACCATGACATAGGTTTAATTCAAAGTGTTTCTCATTCTTGATCACTTTAGAGTCCACCTGTGAGAAGGATAGTAATACCTCCAACTTATGAATGTGGAAACTGAGACTCAGAGAGGTTACGTAACTTTCTTAAAGCCGCAGAGCTTCAATCCAAGGCTGGTTGACTCAGAATCCCATGCTCCCATCCTCTCCTCTCCAAGCTTTTATTTTATTTAGGAGGGAAAAACTGGAAGGGAAGCAGGGGCAGGACCCCCTTTAGCTGATGATCCTTTGCTCATTTCCTCCCCTGGGTCACCTTCCAGCCATGGAGGCACAAAAACCCTCTCCCTTGGCTGTCTAGTGCATTTGCTGAACTTGGCCAACCCAGCGCTAAGACTGGGTTGTCAACCAGGAGATAGAAAGAAAGAAAAAGCAATTTCTCCATTTCTTGGCTCAATCTTATGCAGTCAATACTGTTAACAGTAAATCAAATATCAGGATTGCATTGACCCAGGAAAAGGACAAGGAGAAAAAAATTCCAGAGCAGAATCCAAAAAGTAAAAAACGAAGTTCAGTCAGAGGCATAAGTCATACCCGGGGGTCTGAACCTGTGGTGGCAGCAGCAGCAGCAGCAGCATGAGACTGAGCCACCCCAGCAAGCTGGCTCCCCAAGACTCCTACTTCTGGCTTTTGAGTTTCTAGGGCCCCTGTTTCTCATAGATCCAGGGGACAAAAGGCTGCTAGAGGAAGGGTTGAGGATTTCTGATTGGAGCATCACCTTATAACCCTTGGCTGAGCTGGGAAAGAATAGCTGCAGAAAATGGTTTTGAAGGAAAGCCCCCTTCAACCCTCCACCCCTCTTCACATATTTTTTAGTTTAGATTTCACAGTACTGAGTGCTGGCTCCACAAAGTAAGAGGCTCAAATGTTCTAAAAAAAATATTCAGGCATGTCTGAGCCATGTTAAGAACCGAACTGTAACTTTTCACTAAAGTGTCCATTCAACAAAATTTTTATTAAGTGCCCACTATGTGCCAGGCATTGTTCAAAGGCCCCTAGGGATTCAGCCATGGACAAATAGACACACATTTCCTGTAAACTACAGTCTAGTTAGTGAGAGAAGATGATAAGATAATTATAATTTTTATAGTATGTCGGAGGGTAGTAGATGCGGAGGTAGTAGATTCGGAGGTAAAACGAAGAAAATAAAAGGCATGTGAAATGTTTTGGGTGGGATGAGTCAAGTTTAGTTAAGGCAAAGGGATCTTTGAGAAAAGACTTAAAGTAGCTGAGTCCTTCGCATACCTGAGAGAGAGTTGTTCCAGGCAGAGGAAACAGCTAATGCGAAGGTCCTGAGGCAGAGTATGTCTCGGGTGTTTAAGAAACGATGAGGTATGGATGGAGGGGAGTGAGCATGGTGGTGATGAGTAGTGGGATTAAGGATGGAGAGCTGACCAAGGGCCAGATCGGGCAGGGCTTTTGGCAGTGGGAACTTTGGCTTTGTTCTGGGTGAGGCGGGGTTGTCGGGGAAGTTTGGGGTTGGAGAGAGACCCAAACTAACTTGGGTTTTAACTTCTTGTTAGTCTCTCATCTGTATACCCTGACGAGTTAAGATTATAAAAAATTAGATGGCTTTGCAATTCGTGCATTCTTGAGAACTCGTCTTTCTAAAAAGTCACCAGTAATGCCCTTGCACATTCTTGGCACATAATAAATGCTCAAACATCAACTTGAGCATAGAAAAATATCTAGATGGATATTCAACAATGAGTTAATAACACTTTCTCTGGAGACAAGTTGGAATGAGTGTGGCAAGTCAAGGGGGATTTCCTTTTATTTCTTACCTTTTTGTATTGTCAGATTTTTAAAAATATTTTTTTTTAAAAAAGATGTTTGAATGCATGGCTAAAGACTGGGAGCTGTGTTTCGAGTTGTATGACCTTAGTAGGCCATGCATTTCTGAGTACACACTTGCTGATTTCGATAATGGGGTCACACTCTGATACCTGCTCATGAGATTCTCAGGGAGAGAAAATGCAGGGATGTCTGTGGAACACCTGGTACAGTGCCTGGTTTGCAGTAGGTATTCAGTAAATGCTGATTTTAATTGCTAAGGTGTTATGTAAGGTTCTTCAGGAGAGACGTGATGGGAAAAGAGCTGGGCTTTAGGAAGAGAGGAGCAGAGCACTGCCCACACTGTCCTCCAACTTCTGCTCTGAGCGGGTGGATCCCCCTCCATCGTCCTGGGCAGCTAGGAGCCAGCGGCCATTCCTTCTCCCCCTGGCTCTCCTACCCCAGCCTAGTCCCCTATGCCCTTCCTGGGGAAAGCAGGCCTCTTGCCCAGCATACCCATCCAGCAAGCAAAGGACTTCCTGAGACCTAGGGAAGAAGCAACATCACCCAGCCAGCAGAACTCAGTAGAATTTTCTTCCAGGCAAATTTCAGTGACTTGTAAGGTCTGCACCCCGGAAGGAGCCTGGGGACTCATCTCACTTTCAGCACAGGAACCTCCTACAGTGTCCTGCCATAGGTCCCTGAAGTGGGCATCTGTTGTTTTTACCTCTTTAATATCTATTCCCTTTTCAAGTAATAACATTCCATTTTTCTTTCTTTTTTATTATTTTTGTTTTTCAATTACAGTTGACATTCAATATTATTTTATATTAGGTTCAGGTGTATAACATAGTGATTGGACATGTATCATGTATATGTAATTGACAAGCACCTCATTTTTCTTTAAGGAGTCTTTGGCCATACCCAGTAGTCCGCCAGTCTGAGTGGGGCCGACTACCCCTCCCTCATGTCTGGAGGCAGGCACATGAACCAGGCCTGAGCCAACCAGACCGCTCTGGATCTCTGCCTCCAGCGATTGGTTCAGTGATGGGACTCATGACCCAATTTAGCCAGTGAGAGTCAGACCCAGGATTTTGGTTTGGACTGTTGGTGTAACAGCCAGAATGTGTTAAGATAAGCTGCAGTAACACATAGCTTTTAAATCTTAATTACGTAGGCTCAAATCTTATTGGCACAAAACAATAAAAGTTGATTTCTTTTCCATACTTCATGTCCACCTCGGGCTAGTGGGATCTCCGCTCCTGTCTCCCTCATTCAGAGATGCAGGCTGATGAAGACTTCACCATCTGAAACATCATCAGATCTTGTAGTACAGGGAATGGACGTGGAATCAAACGAGTCTGACTTCAAGTCCTGACTTTCTTGCATAAAGCAAGAGACCTGCCTGTACATAGTTATAGCTCAGAGAGTAGCAATTTTCCCCTTGTCCGATTTCTCCAACCCTTATTTGTTTATGTCCAAATTGAAATGTCAGTGCTTGGCTCAAAGGCTCAAATGCCTGCCTCTCCCATGATGAGTTCTCAGACCTACCTCACTGCCTAACACCTCTCCATCATCTTAGCACAGAGAAGAACGCATAGAAAAATGCTGTCTTCTGCGCCCCTTCAGCTTCTATTAAAGGCCTACGCACTTAGTAGGTGCTATTCTCAGTGCCATCCGAGGTACTTGGCAGCGTAGGTGTTGTTATTTGTACCATTCACAATGCCTGCCCAGTGCCAAAAACATAGTGTGTTCTTTCCTTATGCCCCCTCCTGAGGTGTTGCTAGCAATGCATCTCCTAGAGAATATCCCCCCCAAACACCTCCCAATCTCTTGCACTTTGGGACTCAGGTTTGTGACCAGGAATTGTCACTAGGGTATAATTTGTTGATAAGGGTGGGGTGGGCTAAGGGGGCCTTGAAGGAGTGGTCCAGGGCTGTGCTGCCCTGTGGGGGTCATCAGGGGTCAGTGAGCAGAGACTTGGCTTATGAATTTCCTCCCAGAGCCCCAGACAAAGAGGGAAGTCATTGGTGATGCGGTTACCTTGGCAACTCTTTGTGCTGGAGAGTGGGAGAGAGAGGAGGAAGGAGGAGGCTGAGGGAAGGGGGGAAGCTGCTGGGGAAGGAGGAGGAGCTGGAGGGGAAATTCCCCTTTAAAAGTGGAGGAATGACTTGCTTCTGGCTTCTGGGAAAAGGAAGGAGTCTTCATGCTTCACGATGGTGGCTGGTCTGGGTGAGATGCCCTTCCTCTCCTTGCCCTCTATAGAAATTCTTCCAGCTGGTCCAAGAACATCCAGA
>NW_011889032.1:315247-330914 GCF_000151845.1 Pteropus vampyrus | reverse complement strand
GCTCCTGTCTCCCTCATTCAGAGATGCAGGCTGATGAAGACTTCACCATCTGAAACATCATCAGATCTTGTAGTACAGGGAATGGACGTGGAATCAAACGAGTCTGACTTCAAGTCCTGACTTTCTTGCATAAAGCAAGAGACCTGCCTGTACATAGTTATAGCTCAGAGAGTAGCAATTTTCCCCTTGTCCGATTTCTCCAACCCTTATTTGTTTATGTCCAAATTGAAATGTCAGTGCTTGGCTCAAAGGCTCAAATGCCTGCCTCTCCCATGATGAGTTCTCAGACCTACCTCACTGCCTAACACCTCTCCATCATCTTAGCACAGAGAAGAACGCATAGAAAAATGCTGTCTTCTGCGCCCCTTCAGCTTCTATTAAAGGCCTACGCACTTAGTAGGTGCTATTCTCAGTGCCATCCGAGGTACTTGGCAGCGTAGGTGTTGTTATTTGTACCATTCACAATGCCTGCCCAGTGCCAAAAACATAGTGTGTTCTTTCCTTATGCCCCCTCCTGAGGTGTTGCTAGCAATGCATCTCCTAGAGAATATCCCCCCCAAACACCTCCCAATCTCTTGCACTTTGGGACTCAGGTTTGTGACCAGGAATTGTCACTAGGGTATAATTTGTTGATAAGGGTGGGGTGGGCTAAGGGGGCCTTGAAGGAGTGGTCCAGGGCTGTGCTGCCCTGTGGGGGTCATCAGGGGTCAGTGAGCAGAGACTTGGCTTATGAATTTCCTCCCAGAGCCCCAGACAAAGAGGGAAGTCATTGGTGATGCGGTTACCTTGGCAACTCTTTGTGCTGGAGAGTGGGAGAGAGAGGAGGAAGGAGGAGGCTGAGGGAAGGGGGGAAGCTGCTGGGGAAGGAGGAGGAGCTGGAGGGGAAATTCCCCTTTAAAAGTGGAGGAATGACTTGCTTCTGGCTTCTGGGAAAAGGAAGGAGTCTTCATGCTTCACGATGGTGGCTGGTCTGGGTGAGATGCCCTTCCTCTCCTTGCCCTCTATAGAAATTCTTCCAGCTGGTCCAAGAACATCCAGAAAACTGGGTTCAAGTTTTAGCCCTTCTTCTCACTTGCTGTGTGACCCTGTGCAAGTTACTCTCCCTCTCTGAATCTCCATTGTCTCTCCTTTAAAATGGGGATAATCCACAGGATGGCTCTGAGGATGAGATGACTGCTTTATGTTAAGAGTGTGAACAATGCTGGGCCCCTACTAACTGTTAGAACCTGGGGGCTGTTATGGATGGCCTCTCACGGCCTATGTGGCCTTAGGCAAGTGACTACTGTAAAATAAGGATGGAGCATTTCTATGTAATAGGCTAGGAGCTAAGTGGGTGCTCCAGGTAACTGTGTTATTGAGGTTCCTGCCAGGTTCTTGACATTGGGGTTGGGGGTGGCAGCGTCATTCTTGTTGAGCATTAAGAGTCCGCATTGTGTAGGTGAGACTGAGGCTCAGAGACAGGCAGGAGTCTGAGGTGTCCTTGAGGGAGGGACCTGGGAGAGGTGACCAGCAGCAGGGCAGCCACTTTGCCCAGCTCTCTGCATTTTGTGTTCATGGCACCCCCTGGAGACCCGGGCATACCCTTGTCCTTCGGCCCCCAAACCCACTTCCATTGCGCATGCTCAGAAGCCAGCCCACCTTCCTGGCCGCCCTGGGCTGCTGAGATGGAGGAAGGTGAGCAAGATCTGAGCGGGAGACAAGCTGAGGTAGGGTGGGAACCCTGGCTTCCTGAAAGTAGGAATGGTAGAAATGGGGGACACCTCTGCCGAGGACGGGTGGCCTCAGGGTATCAGGCCGCAGCCTCTCCTAACCGAGGAGCCCCACCCTGCCACTGGCCCTGGTCCTTAGGCCATCTGGAGGGTGTGGTCATGGTGAAGAAATGTGCCTTCCACTGTACAGTGAGAGCCTTTTCATCAGTCTGGTTGGGGGAGGAGTGGAGCAGAGGAGTTTGTATTTAATGTGGGAAATCTGACCCTGCCACTCCACCTGTGTAAAACCCTCTATGGCTCCCTAGTACCCCAGTACATTCTCACCGTGGCCTTCAAGGTCAGGCATGGTCTGGCCCTGCTCCCCTCAGTAGCCTCGTCTCTCGCTGTGTTTGCACAGGCTCACTTCCTCCCCCGCAGATGTCCTGTTTCCATCTGACACCTTCCTCTCATGATCGTTTCTCTCTGGAGCATTCCGCCCCTCTCCCCTGATGACTCACTCCATTCATTCTTCCAGTTTCACCTTAAATATCACCTCCTCTGGGGGGCCTTCCATGATCCCCCAGGTGGGTCAGAGGCCTCTTCTGAGCGCTCACAGTCCCCTTGGCTTTCCCCATCGCTCTGCTCTAATCATGTCACCTCCTTCCACGCCTGTGAGCTTCAGGAGGGGCAAGAAACACATTTATTTGTTCATCACTGAGTTCTTAGTGCCAAGAACAGACGGTGCTCGCACATAGCAGGTACCCCAAAAAGATTTATTTAATAAATGAATGAAGTAGGGAATCACTGAGACTTTTGGTGGGAAGAGCAAACTGGCAGATATTGGCTGGTGGATGGGGCAGGATCTGGGGCAGAGAGAATTCTGATTCAGACAGAATGTCATTCCACTGTGGCACTCCCCACTCCACCCCACCCCTTTTGACTTTGGTGTGGGGTCCCGTGGCCAGACAGGGAGGAGGCTTGGCTGCGGCTCTGAAGAATTCCGTGTCTCACTCCTGTCACCTGTCCCCCAGCCTCCACGGGTGCTTCAGGCATCTTAGTCCCTTACCTGCCCTGTAGCCTGTGAGAGGCACTGATTCCCAGGGAAAATCTTAATGGAAATCTCCCCAACTATTTTTCTGTCTCTAGGAAGAATTAACTACCATGAAATGCGCTTCTGCCCCAGAAATGGGGCCGAGAGGCAGTGCTAAGAGGCTGCTCTCTCCTCCATTTACCGTGCTTTGGTGACCACCAGGGAGAACATCAATTATTGAGCACCTGCTGAGTACATTTCTCATGAATGGCTTCCATTTTTTCCCCACTACCTTCTGTGGTTGGAAGTTGCATTCTCTCCACTTTATAAAGAGAAGGAGTTGGAACTCAGCGAGGAGAAGAGGCTTACTAAGGTCACTCACTGGAGGAAGTTGGAACTGATGGTCATGGCCGGGGCTGTTCCACTCCGAAGGCCCCAAATGGAGCCACAGTGGAAGGTGGGCGCTGGAGCCAGCACCCTCGTTTAGGGTTGTTTCTTCTACGTATAGCTGTGTCACTTTGGGCAAAGGGCGTTGCTTTACTTCTCTGTTTCATCCTCCTCATCTGTAGATTGGGAATAGTGTTTACCTCACTGGCTTGTTCCGAAGAGTTAACAGTTGAAAAAAGGTTTAACCAGAATGTTTGGCACAGGGCCATGCACACAATGCTCAATAATGTTTGAGGTTCAGATTAAATCAACAAATCTGGTTAGGTGCCTATTGGATGCTGGGGCTATAGGAGGGGAGCAGAGCAGACCCCACCTCAGCCCCAGGCACTTACCTTTTGGTATTGCCATGCCACAAGGTATAAAAGAATAATTTCTGAGTTTTGAGCTACTGTGTATACAGGCATCTTAGTCCCATTCAACACATATTAATTGAGTAGCTACTATGTGCTCGGCTAGGTAAAGAGGAATTAGATGCTGCCTTTCCCTTTAGGTGAAAGATAGGCTGGGAGGAGGGAGTCTGAAATGAAGTGGACAATGAGAACTCCGAGGAAGCATGTGAGTGGGGTTATGAACAGGGAAAGAGAAAGCTGGAGAGAACCGTCAGCAGGCCAAGTCCTGGAAGATGAACAGGAGTTCGTCAAGGAGGGGCGGGTGATCGAGTCACTGGGCACAGCACATGCAAAGGCATGGAGGCAGTGGTCTTCCTGGCTCACATTAAACTCAGTGGCCGTTGGATTCCTTTACGACTGGCCATTCCTTCCCTAAACTCTGCAAACTGGGTGTGAACATGAGAACTTTAATCCCCACTGGCTGTGACCTTGATTCTCTTTAAATTCTTTACACATGTCCTCTTATTTAATTCTGTTGGTATTGTTATATAGGTATAAGAATAGACTATCGCTTTCCTTGTTTTATGGAAGCATAAGGAGGTGAAGTGCTGTTTTCAAAGTTACCCAGTTATAGGGTTGCCAGATTTACAAAAACAAAACAAAACAAAACAGGGTGCCCAGTTAAATATAAATTTCATAAACAATGAATGATTTTTTAAAAAGTGTAAGTATGTGTCATGAAATGTTCGGGACATACTTAAACTAAAGAAGTATTTGCTGTTTCTCTGAAATTCAAATTTAACAGTGTCCTGTATTTTATCTGGCAGCCCTTCCCAGTTTTTTGAACATGGTTGCGCTTGTTTTTTTATTACCTGAAAAAGAAAAGGTAATGATAATTATCACCTGGATTTCTTGAGGATCTATTATGTGCCAGTGTCTTTTGAGTCCTGCTGTTTCCGGCACGCCCTGCCCAGCGTTGGGTGGCCCGCAGTTCCCAGCATGGCCACGCAGTGTCGCTCTCTGCCCATGGTAGCAGGGTGGCGGCAGTGCCACCAGGCGCGAGCCGCCCATTCATCACAGCGCGGCGGCATCGCGCAGACAATGCGGGGAGCGGCCCTTGCCCGGGCCGGCGCGGCTGTCGGTACAAAGGATGCGCTGTTAACACGTGTACGGTAATAGGCTCCCCCACGGCCTCTTCTCGGGCCGCCCGCTCCCAGCCTGACTGATGGCCCCAGCCATCCATCTAAATTATGTCATGGGCGATGAGCATCCTCCTCTGTCCAGTCCGTCCTTGCCGCCAGGGCCAGGCGTGGTCTTGGTGCGTTGTACCCTGCCTGGGCCAACCCTCACCTCCCACTCTGGGGAAAAAACCTTGTGTAAGGTGAGCACCTACTGTGTGCTGGGCCCCAGCCACTATCTCTTTGATTTTCATGCAGGGTGGTATGGTTTATTAGCCCATTTCACAGAGAAGGAAACTGAGAGTTGGAGCTGAGAAGTCTTTATTCTAAAGTCACACAGCTCTGGGGTTTGCCAGAGATGGGTTTTTTCTTACCGCTTTATTGAGATAGAATTCACATACCATGAAATTCACACATGTTTAAAGTGTACATTTCAGTGATTCTTCGTATAACCACAGAATTGTGCAACTACCACCACAGTCCAATTGTAGAACATTTTAATTACCCTCAAAAGAATCTCCCTACTTGTTAGCAGTCATTTTCAAGTCCCCCTCCTCTTAGCTCCTGGCAACCACTACTCTACTTTCTGTCTTTATAGATATGCTTATTCTGGGTATTTCTTATGAATGGAATCATACAATAATGTGACCTTTTGTGATTGACTTCTTTCACTTAGCATAGTGTTCTCAAGGTTCATCCCCATTTTAGCATGTGTTAGTATTTCATTCCTTTTTATTGCTGAATAATATTCCATTGTATAGATATACTGCATTTTGTTTATCCATTCATTTGTTGATAGACATTGGGTTGTGTCCACTTTTTGACTATTAGGAAGAATAGTGCTATGAGCATTTGTGAAGTTTTTATAGGTATATGTATATATATGTATGTATGTGTGTGTGTTTATCTATATCATCTATATCTATATCTATATCTATATCTATATCTATATCTATCTATCTATCTATATATTTTCAATTCCCTTGGGTTTCTACCTAGGAGTGAAAATGCTGGGTCAAATGGCAACTCTATGTTTAATGGTTTGAGGAAATGCTGGACTGTTTTCAAAGAGGCTGCAGTATTTTACATTACATTCCGGCCAGCAATATATGAGGGTTTTGATTTTTCCACATTCTCACCAACACTTATTACTTTCTGACTTTTTGATTCTATTTATCCAAGTGCATGTGAAGTGGTATTTCATCGTGGGTTTGATTTGCATTTCCTTGATGGCTAATGATGTTGAACATCTTTTCACGTGCTTATTGGACATTTGTATATCTTCTTTGGAGAAATATCTATTCAAGTCCTTTGGCCATTAAAAAAATTGGGTTGTTCTTTATACATTCTGGATACGATGCCTCATCTCCCATTTTGTGGATTATCTTTCTACTTTCTTTATGGTATTGTTTGCAGCATGAAAGTTTTAAATTTTGGTGGAAGTCCAATGTCTCTATTTTTACTTTTGTCACTTGTGCTTCGGGTGTTGGTTTAAGACTAAGAACCTAGCTCTGTCTGACCGTGAAGTTGGTACTCTTTTTGCTGCATTGAGGAGACGGGCGTGCGACCTCTCATAGAGACCATGGAGGGAGCTCGTCAGGACTTGGTGGTCGTAAAGGCGGTGAGGGTGTGGAGCTGGGGGGAAGACCAGCGACCCTAGAATCAAAAAAATTTGAGTTCCAATCTTGGCAAGGCTGTTGCTTTCCTTGGTGGTTTGGGCAAGCCATTCAATACCTCAGAGCCACAGTTTACTCATCTGTATAACAGAGATAGTCATCCCTATCCTCGAGGTTGCTGTGAGATTAAATGAGGGGGCGAAAGCACAAGGAATATGCTTAATGAACAAAGCTGGGATGATGATGGCCTCTAGGTTCTCCAAGGAAAGTCCCCAGCTTTCCACACCCCCTGAATGATGCAGGGCCCTGGACGCAAAGAGAGACAACACCTGCCTCTGTCCTCAGATGCCAGGTATCAGGACACGCGGCAGACGGTTCCTGAATCTCTGTCTCGTAAACTTTTCTCTGGAGCCTGAAGACAAAGCATAGTTACCCTCTGACCTGTTGAAACCTGCGAGGGCTTCAGAACTAACCAGAAGGAACCATTAGACTGTCGGGCGGAGGGCAGCAGTGGCTCCAGTCTAGACGTGGCCTCCTCTGAAACGCCCCTGGATACCGAAGCCATTTGTCTGCTCTGGATTCTGCAAGGGAGTTCAGAGGTGGCTGAGGACCCGAGTCTGAAAGAGACATCAGAAAGGGAAGTGTCATCGCCCCTGAGTTACTGATGAGGTGGCTGAGGCTCCGAGAGGTGAAGCTGGTTGATGGAGGTCGCACGGCTCCATCTTGAAAAGCAATACGAGGAAGGGCCCCTTGCCTCCAGGCCCAAGAATCTTCAGGCATTGCCCTGGGACATGCCCTGGAGAGTGGACCTTTTCCAGGTGGGGTCAGGACCTCGGGAAGACGCCTGTCCATAATGTGCCTCCCCTGATCTTCATTAGGACAAGGGGCTTTGGAGCCACACAAATCTGGGCTGGAGTCCAGCAACACCAACTACTCTCTGACCCTTAGTCTCTTCATCTGTCTAATGGGGATACTTGTTCCTGTCTCTAGGGTGGCTGTGAGGATGAAACAAGAACCGAGCTTTGTATGAGCTTTGTATGAATGTGGCCCCAAGTGAGCACTTGGTAATTGAGACTATTACTAGGATTACTAATAACTCAGATGAGAGCTTTGCAACAAATACAGACTAGGGACTCACACTGAGATGACTGAGGGATGGTGATCAGACCATTCTCCCAACCCTTGATGTCCCAGACACAGGCCTGAGCTGGTATTTCCAGGGCAGCAGGAAGCTGAGGACGCCATCCACTGATAGGCAGAAGTGGATAAAATTGAGTCTGGCCCAGAGGCCGCAGGTTGCAGGGCAATTTCTGAATGCAGATCTGCAGGAGATGAGAAGACTGTGGGTCACTGCTCTGCTGACCCCAAATAGTGGCGGATCAGGCTGGCCATTGGCTGACTGGGCCTCCTGTCCCAAAGCCAGGGCTGTGGTGCTGAGACATCATGGGGTGGGCTCGGCCTTGCTGTTCCTGCAGGTAGACAGACTGACGGGCAGGTGGTCAGGCCCACGTCCACCCGACTGGGGGGACATCAGCCATTTCTCATCGGAGCCGTCTCCTACCTCTCCTGAATCCTTCCAGAAATTTCTTTTCCTGATTCTTGCTTCTTCCTGTGATCTCCAGGGCTTGGCTCTTAACAAGCACTCAGTTCACACCTGCTGGGCGTTGAATGGATGTTGTCTCTTCAGACATGAGGGTGGAACTCTTATCCTTAGCCCAATGGCCACCTCCCCAAGCTGTGGCTGTTCTTGGCATGAGGACACCAGTATTAGGGCTGTGTCCAGAGCTCTTAACCTGCCACATACTCTTGTCTCTGTGGCTTCACGTGGAGACATTTGGACATAGGCCACGGTAGAATCTAAATCCATGGCTTCCTTGCTGGATGTATGGGGCGTGGCCTCTGCGAGCATGTTTTCTTTTCTGTGTAATGGGGTAATAGTTCCTGCCTTGTGGTGTTTGAATGAGGATTGAATAAGTTAATACAACTTAGGTGGCGAGGTCTTGTCCATGGCAAGACCTTGATAATGACCAGGCTTCATTATTCCAGTGGGAAGGAGTTGGATGGGGTTACGATGTGCAGATGTCTAAAAGACTCAGCCTACTCGCAACATAGCCAGAAGGGACCAAGGTTTGGCTTTTCCTGGTGCTGTGATTGCAGGCGAGCCACTTGCCTCTTCAGAGCCTCAGCTGTTTTATCAGTGAAGTGAGAGCCGTCTAGTATCTCCCTGGTGAGGTTGCTGTGGGGGTTCAGTGAGGTGGGAGTGGAAAGACTGAGCACAGTGCCTGGCCCAGGAAGGGTGTCTGCAAACAGCTGCTGCTGAGGGACAGGAAGAGGAGGGGGGAGGGCAGGAGGAGAGGGGAGAGGAGTCGGGCAGGAGTGGGGGGGATGCACTCTGGGTAACGACGCATAGAACCTAGTTCCATTCATGCCTCCACCTCACTAAACAACTTTAGGTGAGAGGTTGCTCATCGTCTCGCCTCAGTTCCCAAATTTATCAATGAAGAAGTGGAACAAAAATTAACAAGGTCACAGGAAGCGGCTGAGTTGCTCAAGTTCATGGTCCAGGGCTGTCTGGTGACGTCACCCCCCAGCGTTAACCTGCTCTCCTGGCAGCTGGGGTCAAGAAAGAGTAGACCCTCGTTCCTGGCCACCTCCTGGGCACTGGCCCTGACCTCAGGACCACATGTTGTTGTGTTTACTGACCCCACGAGGTAAGAACGAGTTGAGAAAACTGAGGAAGCCGAGGGCATGCAGCCATGAAATGGTGGGCCGTGTGGAAACCTGATGTCAGATTTTCAAGCCTACAAGCTTTACGAAGAACCTATGTGCATTCCTTCTGCTAATCACAGAGCCAGTCTCACAAGCAACTGCTCAGCTCTCAGGGGCTCACAGCCCATTGGTGCAGAGGTCCCACCGATGTAGTCTGTGAGGGGTGCGCTGTGAGTGCATCCCCGTCTGCCCCTTTGACATTTGGTGCTGCAGAAGCAGGGTGCACGTCTGAGGAACCCCACACTATGAGTGCAGCTGGGATAGAGGCCGCATCTGCCTTGGTCACCATCCTCTCCCTCTACTTGGCACCATGCCTGCTACAAAGTGGATATCAGGAGAAATGATAGGTGGGTCAGTGGGTGCTCTGTTCTAGTTTCTCCTTTCTGCCATACCTAGCCAAGTGTCTATATGGGGGTAAGTGCTCATCTCATCCAGTAGAATTGGCCAGTCTTAGAGCAAGAAAAGCCTTTTGAAATTCTATAATGAATCCTGTCTCATTTTACAGATGGCGACATTCTTAGCTTGACTGCTGTAACGAATATCATAGACTGAATGGCTTTAACAACAGGCATGTATTTCTCACAGTTCCGGAGGCTGGGAAGTCCAAGACCAAGGTCCCCACAGAATTGTACTTGGCAAGGAACTTGGCCTCTGTGAGCCTCAGTTTCCTGACATGAGCCCACATGTTTTGTCTTGTGAGAGCACTGATCCCATTCACGGCGCCTCCACCTCAGACATGATTACTTCCCCAAGGCTCCACCCTCCTAATACCATCACGCTAGGGGATTAAGCCTTCAAAAACACGAATTTGGGGAGGACACGACCATACATTCAGTCTACAGCAGGAATAGTGAGACCCTGAGGGGAGAGCGACTTATCCAAGGACACAAAGTGGGTCCATATAGAGCCAGGCCTGGAACCCAGATCTGACGCTCCTTCTTCCTCTCCATTATGGCCAGGTGGGTTGATGTCACCTGCACAGGAAGGCCTGGCCCATTGTTCTCTCCTAGCTTCTGGTGGCCTCAGGCGTTCCTTGGCTTGTAGAAGGCTTTCTCCCTGTGCCTTCTTCTGTCTCTTTGAGTTCGAATTTACCCTTTTTGTAAGAACACAGTCATATTGGACAAGGGCTCACCCTCATGACCTCATCCTAACTCTGTCATCTTTAAAGATCCTATTTCCATATAACGTCACATTCACAGGTGCTTGGGGTCAGGGCTTCCGCATCCTTTTTGGGGACACAATTCAACCTATAGTGAAATATACATTGCACAGTGTTTTTTGAGCACATGGTACCCAGAACAAAAGGGAGAGGGATGGGGACAAGAGCTAGAAGTGGGGACCATCAAGGGCCTGTGGACCGAGGTAGATGGGAGGTGAAATATGTCTCTGGGCCTGCAGGGGGCACACTAGGAGATGGGCCTAGAAAGGAAGGTGAAGCTGATGGTGAGGCATTGAATGCAGGTGCAAGAGTTAAAAATCGAACCACTCGGACATTCCTTAGGAGTAAATAGTAGTCTCAGGTTGATGTGCTAAAGAGCTGTAGAAACAATGTTTGTTCGTTTGTTTGTTTGGAGTGAGAAGCCTGTGTTTTAGAACTCAGTTCATCTCCATCCCTCATTTTTTACAAGGGAAGAATCTGAGGTTCTGAGTGGGTAAGTGACTCTCCCAGGTTCATGCAGCCAGCAAGGGCCAAGAGGGGCACTGGAAGGTGATTTCTTCTGCTTCCAAGTCTTGAGAGCGTCTGGCCCTCTCTGCAATTGTAAAAATGCTTTTTCAAAACACAGCAGCTGCTGCCAGTGACAATAGAAGCCATTTCTCAGGTTTCGCTCATCTACATCTCTAGGGGTTAGTAAATTTGCAACCAATTTTCAGGGATTTCAAATTGAATGTCTAGGTGGATTCTGCTGAGACACAGAGAAATGATCCCTAGTTCCTAACGATTATCCTACAAAGGGCTGGGCCAAATATTCACCATCCAGTGAGTGTTTACTAACTACTTGCTGTGTGCCAGGCCACTGAGATGAGGGGTGAGAATTCAGAGCATTAAAAAAGAAAAGCTCTCTCAGAATCCAACAATACTCTTATTGCCTCAGCTTTATGGAATTCAGAGTCTAATGAGACAGACAGTCTCACACATGGATGCTTGGAATCCAGGAAGGATGATTGGGGCCAGCCCAAGGGACAGTGGGGGCCCCAGGGAAGTGGCTGACCAGCCTGGGAGGCAGAGGAGGCTTCCCGAAAAAGGTGATGCCTGAGCTAAATCTTGAGAAAAATGATAGAATTCACCAAGTATAGGAGAGGAACAGGTGGGCATTCCGGGTGGGTGGAAGGGCGTGTGCAAAGGCTCAGAAGTATAATATTTCATAGAAAGCCATTAAATTCACCTGGCCTCGAGGCTGGAGAGGCTGGACTATGGGGAGAAGAGGGGGAGAGATTAGCAAAAGCCTTAGAAGTTGTGAGAAGGAGCTTGGGCTTTATCTAGAAGGTAATAGGGATCTAGGGAAGGCTTCAGAGTAGAGGAGTGACCTATTAATATTAATGTTGGCCTTTCTTGAGAGACCCCTCTGGCTATCAGGAAGGGAAGAAGTGGGAGCATAGGCCATGGGGCCAGTAAAGAGATGGCTGCAGTTGTGCAAGTGCAGGATATTTAATATTAATAACTATTATTACAATATATCACTGTGCACTAGGCACTGTTCAAAGCATTTTACATGTAACTCATTTAATCCTCAGACATCTCTATGAGCTGAAGTGCATGTAAAGCTCTTAATCTGGGGCCTGGCATATTGTAAGTACCAACAAATTATCTATATGGTGTTAGAAATCTATCTGCACTGTTTGCTCCGTATCGTAGCTGAGGATTGAGGTTCAGACTGTTTAAATGACTTGCCATATTGGCTGCTGAGATTCACAGCCCAGATCTACTTTTGGGAAGGAACAACTATACCTTGACTGCCAGAGTGGTACCTGCTTTGGGGGCTACTTCACCCAAGGTCACTCCCTTCTGGAAGCAGCCTGTGTCTAATGACTGATAGATTCAGGAAGATAAAGACCTGACCCCCCTGTCCTGACTTGAGATAGCTGAAGGGCCATCCCAGCTCCAGAGCCTCCAGGGGGTCCACTGAGACCTTTGTTGGAGCATCATCACAGCTCAGCTTCTCCCTATGTCCAGTCCTGCTTCCCACACCTCTTTTCCATGGGGTTCGATCCCAAGGCACTTCCTACTGAACATCCTGCATGTGAAATTCTGTCTCAGAGTCTGCTTACTAGGGACTGACTGGTGACACTTGTCCACAGGAGCACAGCCAGTAACCAGCAGAGCCAATGCATGAGTGAGGGTTCTCCAGAGAAACAGAACCAATAGGACATATATAAATATATAGAAAGGGATTATGAGAGATTGGCTGACATGATTATGGAGGCTGAGAAGTCCCACAATCTGCTGTCTGCAAGCTGGAGACCTGGAAAGCTGGCAGTGTAGTTCTAGTCCAAACCTAAAGGCATGAGAATCAAGGGAGCCAAGAGTGTAAGTCCCAGTCCGAGGCTGAAGCCCAAGAACCATGAGTGCCAATGTCCAAGGGCGGGAGAGGGTGAGTATGCAGCTCAAGCAGAGAGAAAGCGAATTCATACTTCTTTTACCTCTTTGTTCTATTCAGGCCCTGGACTGCATGATGCCCATCTGCATTGGTGCAGGCGATCTTCTTTATTCAATCTATCGATTCAAATGCCAGTCTCTTCTAGAAACACCTGCACAGACACATCTAGAAATAATGTTTTACCAGCTATCTGGGCATCCCTTAGCCCAGTCAATTTCACATGTAAAAGTAACCATCACAGCCGGACAACAAACCTTGACTCACTTGAATTCAGTGCCTCCATTCTGCCCTCAAGCCATGCTACCTGGGTCACGTCTCTTTGACATTCTGAACTTTGGTTTCCCTATTTACAGAGTGAGAGATGTATCAGTCTCTGTCTTAGCTAGCTCATGCTGCCATAATAACCTAGTACAGACTGGGGGGCTTAAACAACAGATGTTCATTGTCTCAGTTCTGAAGGCTGGAAGTCCAAGATCAAGGTGCCAGCAGGTTCTCCTTTTGGGCTGCAGATGGCTGCCTTATTGCTGTGTGTTCACGTGACCTGTCCTTTGTGTACACACAGGGAGAGAGAAGGGGAGAGCGAGCTCTCTGATGTTACCTCTTATGAAGACACGAATCCTATCAGATCAGAGTCCCACCTAAATTATTTCCTTAGAGGCCTTATCTCCAGGTACAGCCACACTGGTGGGGTGGGTAGGGTGTCAACAGATGAATTTTGAAGGGACACAAATATTCAATCCATAAGAGTCGGTTTAGTCCAGCTAAGTCCACATGGAGGTAACAAATAGCTCCAAAAATCATCATGACTTACAAAGATAAGGTGACCAACTTGTCTTGGTTTTCTCAGGAGATTTTTTTTTTCAATTGTGGTTTTGGTGCTAAAGCTCCTGCATTCCAGGAAATCCTTCAGTCCCAGATAAATAGAGGCCATTTGCTTGTGACTGTCCTGGTTTTAAAACTGGAACCCCCTCAGGCTTTGGGAAACTAGGACAGTTAGTCACCCTTTAAAAAAATAAAGGTTTATTTTTCCCTCAGGTTGCATCTCCGTCATTTACATTTCTATCATGTACATCACAGTCCACGTTGGCTGCTGCTCTGTTTCAAATGGTTTTTACCTGCAGCTCAGGTCACTGGAGCAGCTTCTCTTCAGCACATTGCTGGTCTGGAGGCAGAGGAGAAAAAGAGACACAGAGATGCATGCATCGTCTCTTAAAATTCTGCCCAGAAGTGAAGTGTTATCGCTTCTGCTCTCGTTTCATTGGCCAGAACAAGTCATATGACCATGGCTGCCCAGAATGGAACGGGATGGTATAACCTTTCTTCCAGGAGGGGGCGCCTCTGGGAAGGGATCTGGGATATTTGAACGCTGCTTGGAGGAGGTGATCTAAAACATCTTGGGCTATGGCTAAACCCTTCTTTCCAGAACTGGGAGCCTCCTCGCCGTGTCTGCAATGTTCTGCCATGCTAATGATTTGAAACAGTGGCTAATTTGACAAGCCAATTGGAGTTCCCATGATTGCATTTGACTTTCTGACTAATGACAAGAGATGAACTCCCTTTTCTTAGTGCAACTTACAGTTGGATAGCCTTGGGCCATCACCCGATCCCGACGTTCAAAATGTTGCCTTGTAAATTGTCTAATAAAGTAATAAAGGAAGGGACTTGCTGAATGATTTGTCTTTTAACCATTGTAATGGGATTTTTTTGTAACATTGTTTTATGTTAGAATGCAAAAATTATCACACATAATTAGAATCATTTCAATTCAAGTCTCTGCCAGGCCTCTGACATATTCTGCAACTTGTGCCACGTCGAGCAAGTCAGCTCGTAAAACCTAATCAAATAAAAATTTAAAATGCAGTCAGATTTGGAGTGGTGCAGTGTAGACTGAAAAGGAGGGCTGCTTGAGCCAGCGTTGGAGGGAGGCTAAAGACAGAGGGGAAGAGGAGGAAAGAGACAAAAGGAAGGTGGAAGAGAAAAGACCATCTTCTATTCAGGGTCGTTAGGTCTGCTTTCCGCTGGGGCAGTCTGTGACCAGACTGGCTGTGGGTCAACCTCGAGGCTCTTAATTACTGCCCCTTCATCCCCACTCAGATCCGACATTTGTGCCCCTGGGTTTCATTTCATTCAGGCCGACCAGATCCCTGCCTGTGCATCCTCTCAATATTTAATCCTAATCATGCAGACACATGCATGGATCTATTTATCCACAAAAGCTGCAGTATAAATGTTTAACCAGAAGAGCACACGACAACTCAGATCATCTAACAGACAAGCTTCTCCAGGGGCGCAAGGACGAGCGGGCTGTCTTGCTCTGGGGAGAAGATATTTATCGAGAAAAATGTCCCTGGTTCCCAAAATGTCCAGGTCAGGTCTTGGGGGTGGGGGTTAGCAAAATGTTGCTTTGTTCAATTGGCTTGAATAAGAAGCTGCTTGCCTCTGAATGGAGCTCCCAGGTGGAGAGTAAGGAATGCCTCCTTCTACATGATGATGGGAGTGTAGGTCCTTTAATTGTCCCATGATGTCCCTCTACACTAATGACAGCCTAATTATCTTAACTGGGGCCTGGGATCTAGTTCCAGGCAGGAGGGTTATCTGCCCAGGCTGGGATGTGTGGGTGGCATTGCAAGATCACGTAGGAGCAAGTGATGTGCAGCAGAATCATCACACGATGAGGGGGAAGTGATGCCATTAGAGAGTGGCAGCATAGCTCATGGATATTTTGAGCACTTGTACCCACGGCCAGCACCAGACCCAGCTCCCGATTCATCAGTATTACAGATCGGCATGGTGGTAAGCAGGCTGTCAGCAACTTTAGTATTTGCCTGAAGTCCAAGGAATTACGATGGAAGTATTTTTCAGAGAACACCTGGTGAGAACGCAGGGCAATACCTCCTTCTGTGGTCTGAGAGCATGGGCATGGGCGTTGGGGCCTCTGGGTTCAAGACCCAGGTGCCCCACTAAAGTGCTATGTAACCTTGGGCCTGAGCACCCTCCTGGCATAAGCATTGCTC
>NW_011889032.1:310630-312222 GCF_000151845.1 Pteropus vampyrus | reverse complement strand
AGATCTGCCAGGAGGCATTAATGGGGTACATAGAAGGACCTCAAGCTCACTTCCTACTTTTAACCCGAGAAACCCTGCCCATTTTATTCATTGGATCTTATTTGAAAAAATATTACACATGCACAAAGTTTAACTCTCTGTATCACAGTGCACTTGGTTGAAGAATGTTAAAGAAAAAACCATTCTGAAACTTGTTAAAATCGCAAGGAAGACTTTATTCAAGACTACGGTGATAGGGGAGAAAGAACAAGTGGGAATTTATAGCCAGGGAGCAGGTTGAGGGTAATGGTGATGCGTGGAACATTACTAAGAGAGGACATCGAGGGTAGGGGGCATTCTTGCTGCTGACTTAACAGGATTCTTGCTAAGGCAGGCCGGGGTGCCAGATGTCAGGGCTGGGGGGTTCTCGCTAAACTTACTTAGCGGAATTCTTACAGAGGAGTCAGAGACTATCTTGCTTTATCTTCTATTTTTCTGGATCCTAAGACCAGGTCTTGTTCCTCTTCCGGCCCACAGCCCTGGTGCATAGCAACTCATGCAAATGGCTGCCTGAGGGTAGAGCAGGCCCAACATACCAAATTTCCACTTAGGCTCAGCTGGGATCTATACTTCTGTGGTTTTATTTATGATTCGGTTTGGTATTCTTTGATTCCTTAGCGTTCTATCTTCAACTTCTATAGCCCTTTGATTTTGTATTTGTTTGATTCTAGACTTGATGATCTTGTGATGTGGACTTTCTGGCTCAATTATTCCAAGAAAGATTTTGTTTTCGAATCAGTGTGTCTGAACCCCTCTCGTGAGACACTGGTTGTTACTGAGGTGGGGCACCAGGGGTGGGAGTGTTTGATGGGGGAGATGCCGACTGAGCTGCAGTCTCCTGTGTTGCCTGAGTCCAAGGTCAACACCAGAATAGCCACACCTGCCATCAGATATAAGGAGCCAGTGGCCAGAAGAGTGAGATGATGCCAGGTGGTTAAGGGCTGTGTATATGAAGGATGGAGTAGGAGGTGAGGAGCAATGATGGAAGTACACATCATATATTTGATAAGAGAGGACTAGGATGCTCCGAAACCATTGGGTTTGGATAGTTCCTATGGTTCTTTCTCTCTCCTTTCCTTTCCAAACTATTGCCATATCATTTCCTGCTCCCTACCAGGGATCTGGCTAAAGCAATCCACATATTCCATGTGGGTCAGTTAGTAAGTTATCAGTCCTAGGTTACTTATTTGAGCCTGAATGGGGCCATCATTTTCATTAGGTGTTCAAACTTAATAACCTGCTAGAGTTGGTATCAAGTTCAGAAGTCGTTACGAGAGGGCGGAGTGGATGGCTCTGATGTTTTCCCCTCCTGCTGCTCTGTCTGTAAGTCCTTCTGTTTCTCTTGCCCTCCATACCTGATCCTTTTCACTCGAAAAGTCACACTCACTGTGGGTAAAGCAAGAGGCTGCCTGGTGTATAATTTCTGGAGCATTCTATTAGTCTCTCTCCCACCTGAGCCTGTGCCTAAAATTTCACCATTCAAGTACCTTCCCATTACCTTGAAAGAATTCTTATTTTTAAACAAGATGCCTGAGTCAGGTAGCCATGTCTCG
>NW_011889032.1:306637-309655 GCF_000151845.1 Pteropus vampyrus | reverse complement strand
TTTCCTGATACCCAAGGATGGCCCCAGTGAACCCCACCTGGAATTCATACTCTCACGCAGTCTCTCCATTCATTCAGCAGTGTCTGTGTAGTCAGTAGTGTACAGAGGAGGTGCTGAGTGACTTCTGAGGTGAGGTCATAAAGGACTTTGCAGCTTCTGTCTCATTCTTTTGGATCTCTTACTCCGAAGGAAGCCACGTTGGGAGGAAACTGAGCAGCTTAGTGGCAAGGCCCATTAAAAGTACTGCACCCAGTTATAATGTAAAAGTACTGCACCCAGTTATAATGTATGTGTAGAGGTAAGTTTTTCCTCCATCATCAGTTCTGACATCACTTGACTGTTCTACGATTCAATTCGGCTCTGACACCATTTACCTAGAGATACCATCAGATCCCAAAGGGTAAGTGTTTCGTCCTGTCCTCCACCCCCATCCCCAGTTCAGATGCCAATCACAACTCCAGGTTGTCACGTATTCTTCTGACCAACTGGCTGTAGATTGGAGGTTCCCATGATCCCATCTTTAAGTTTGAATAATTTGCTTGAGTGGCTCACAGAAAACCCATTTAGTTACTAAATCACTGGTGTATTATAACAGGATATAACTCAGGAGCAGCCAGACAGAAGGTATGTGGGAAGAGGTGTGGTGCTTCCATACTCTCTCTCCAGGCACTTCACTTTCCCCAAATCTCCACGAAGCTCTCTGCACTCTGTCCTTTTGGGTTTTTATGGAGGCCTCATTACTTAATCTTGATTGATTAAATCATTGACCACTGACCACTGGCAATTGATTTAACCTCCAGCCCCTCTCCTCTCCTCAGAAGGCAGAGGGTGGGAATGAAAGTTCTAACCCTCTAATCATGTGATTGATTCTCCTGGCAACCAGTCTCCATTTTTATGGAAGGTCCAAAAGTCACCTTAGCATAACAAAAGACATACTGATCACTCTCATCGTTTAGGAAATGCCAAAAGTTTTAGAAACTTCACATCAGAAATAGGATGAAGACAAAATTATATTTCTTATTATATCACATCCCTGTAGAGAGATATGAGGCCCTGGCCAACAGACAGCATGAACTTGCCAGGCATGTGAGTGAGTCACCTTGGAAGTGCAACCTCCAGCCCCTATCAAACCTTCAGATGAGGCTGCAGCCCCAGCTTATACCTGACTGCCACCTCATGAGAGACCTGGAGCCAGACCACCCAGCTAAGCTGCTCGTGAATTTTTGATCTACAAATAGCACATGACATAATAAATGTTTACTGTCATTTTAAGCCACTATATTTTGGGTAAACTTTTTTTATGAAGCGATTGATAACTGATACACGCAAGTTGGCATACTGTAATCTCTCCAGAATTTAGACACAGCCCTGGAAAAAAGGAGCAGTTGACACCAAGCGGACTACGATTGTGTTTCGCCAACTGGCAGAACACAGGCTTGTCTAGAATTTCTGTTCACTTACAGAAGAGTGAACTTATATTTCTAGACTGCTTGGGTTTCTAGACCACCTGTGCACCTGTGCTGGGCAACCCATTCCCAAGGGCTTCCATAGGTATTTTCAGGACTGTGGGAGTCTGAGGAAGCCAGGACAAGAGTCACTAGATTTGGGGGACAAGGATGCCCTTTTCCTCAAATGGGCAAGTAGGGCACCTGAAGATATATATAATTCCCCAGTTCTGGAATTTGGGGACCAGTCAACCTGTGCATGTCTTTTTTGGGGGCTCCTTTTGGCTCCTCACCGTACTCCCTCCCGTGAGCACACGCGAGCTCTGCTTGACGCTCAAGCCCTTCAATTTGTCTCGTTAGAAAACCCTTGTGTTAAAGAGACCATTAAAAAAAAGAGGGAAAGATAAATTGCCTGGAGCTGCAAGGCCCAGGAGGAAAGGAGAGAGCAGGTGATGGAAAATAGGTCTGTGATTAGAGGGCGGGGGGTGGCACGGGAGCCAGAGAAGGCAAAAACCTCCACTGGAGATGTCAAAATATTTGAAAACCCTCTTCCTTTGGTGAATTGAGTTACCAAAATGATTTTTTTTTTCTTTTTGCACACAGAGAAGAGTCTGGAAGAGGGGTTAAGAGCTCCGTTCCCAGAGTCAGCAGAGCTTGGCTCTGTCCGTTTCTAGCCGCTTTCTGACTTCAGGGAAGTCTCTGAACCTCTCTGACCCTCTGTTTCCTCCTCGAGAAAGAGGGATCATGATAAGCCAATAAAAAGGACCCTGCATCTCCCCACTCTCTTTGTACTCATGTCCATTGCGATGTGACTTTACAGCTCCTTCCATCTTGAGGTGAGGTCCTTTTTTCCCACCCCTTGATTCTGAGCTGTCCATGTGACTTATTTTGGCTAATAGAAAGTGGCAGAAGTGACAGTATGTCAGTCCTGAGCCTAAGTCCAAGAGACTTTGTTCGCTCTGTTCTCTTGCCCCCATAAGAAGCAGCTCAGGCTAGCCTGTTGGAGGATGAGAGGCCACATGGAGACGATGTGAGCTGTCCCAGCTGAGGCCATTTGAAACACCTGGCACCCAGGTGACTATAGATGCATCAGTGAGCCAGCCAATATCTGCTAAGACAGACCCCGGAAAGTGGAAGAGCCAGCTGACGCATAGACTCACGGATGACAATGGATAAATGAGTATTGTTTCAAGCCATTAGGTTTGGGACTGCTGACAAATGCCTCTGATTCGGTAGTGGGTCCGAACTTTGAAACCTCTGCCTCTGGAGGCTTTGGTGAGTACGTCGCTGTGGGAAGACTAGGAGGCAGCATCTTTGGGGGTGGGAGGGGTTAGAGGGAATGAAGTTGGGTCAGGGAGGGGATAAGGCATCAGCCAGGTGTTCCATACTCTCCCCTCACCAGCACTGTCCCTGGACCAGCATCATTGTCATCCCCTCGGCCCCCGTTAGAAATGCAGACTCTCAGGTCCCACTCTGGCCTATGAACCAGAATCTGTATTTAATAATATCTCCAGGGACTCATGTGATGTAAAGATTTGTCCAGACACTGCTTCTCTCCCTATCTATGCTGATG
>NW_011889032.1:299124-306587 GCF_000151845.1 Pteropus vampyrus | reverse complement strand
AAAGATAAATTGCCTGGAGCTGCAAGGCCCAGGAGGAAAGGAGAGAGCAGGTGATGGAAAATAGGTCTGTGATTAGAGGGCGGGGGGTGGCACGGGAGCCAGAGAAGGCAAAAACCTCCACTGGAGATGTCAAAATATTTGAAAACCCTCTTCCTTTGGTGAATTGAGTTACCAAAATGATTTTTTTTTTCTTTTTGCACACAGAGAAGAGTCTGGAAGAGGGGTTAAGAGCTCCGTTCCCAGAGTCAGCAGAGCTTGGCTCTGTCCGTTTCTAGCCGCCTTCTGACTTCAGGGAAGTCTCTGAACCTCTCTGACCCTCTGTTTCCTCCTCGAGAAAGAGGGATCATGATAAGCCGATAAAAAGGACCCTGCATCTCCCCACTCTCTTTGTACTCATGTCCATTGCGATGTGACTTTACAGCTCCTTCCATCTTGAGGTGAGGTCCTTTTTTCCCACCCCTTGATTCTGAGCTGTCCATGTGACTTATTTTGGCTAATAGAAAGTGGCAGAAGTGACAGTATGTCAGTCCTGAGCCTAAGTCCAAGAGACTTTGTTCGCTCTGTTCTCTTGCCCCCATAAGAAGCAGCTCAGGCTAGCCTGTTGGAGGATGAGAGGCCACATGGAGACGATGTGAGCTGTCCCAGCTGAGGCCATTTGAAACACCTGGCACCCAGGTGACTATAGATGCATCAGTGAGCCAGCCAATATCTGCTAAGACAGACCCCGGAAAGTGGAAGAGCCAGCTGACGCATAGACTCACGGATGACAATGGATAAATGAGTATTGTTTCAAGCCATTAGGTTTGGGACTGCTGACAAATGCCTCTGATTCGGTAGTGGGTCCGAACTTTGAAACCTCTGCCTCTGGAGGCTTTGGTGAGTACGTCGCTGTGGGAAGACTAGGAGGCAGCATCTTTGGGGGTGGGAGGGGTTAGAGGGAATGAAGTTGGGTCAGGGAGGGGATAAGGCATCAGCCAGGTGTTCCATACTCTCCCCTCACCAGCACTGTCCCTGGACCAGCATCATTGTCATCCCCTCGGCCCCCGTTAGAAATGCAGACTCTCAGGTCCCACTCTGGCCTATGAACCAGAATCTGTATTTAATAATATCTCCAGGGACTCATGTGATGTAAAGATTTGTCCAGACACTGCTTCTCTCCCTATCTATGCTGATGGACAGTATTTTTTTTTTTAAATTTCCAATCTATTGCAGAATGGCTCTTTTATAAAATACAGTAAAAAACAAATTTTAGAAAAAATAAATGAAAAATAAAATACATACAAAATCCAAGGCCCTGCTTTTTTATTACTAGATGCAACGGATATAAACTTGCTGTCCATCAAATTACTACGAAAGTTTCAAAATACTCTCTCTTTGCATGTACTGTATTGTGGACAGGGTTAGTTTGTGACCTGGGCTGGGCTGTGGACCACACCTTAAGTAGCATGAATCTGAAGTTAATGACAATGATACTAATACAAAATAATCACATGTGATTATGGGCCTGACGTCAGCTGATGGTAAGGATTTATAAGCCTATGTACCTTGGAACCTTCTCAACATCCAGTGAGGCAAGAAAATGTTTTTATCTCCACTTTCCAGATGAGGCAGTTGAGGCTCAGAGAGGCTAAGTGAATTGCCCAAGGTCACACAGCATATAAATGGAGTAACCAGAGCTCACCTGTTTAGCCACTACACAGGAGAAGGAGGGAGAGGGGGGCACCACTAGTGAGAGGCACAAGGACACTGTCCCCTGTGCCCTGTGTGAGTGGCAGCTATCAAAAAGCTAGGCATGGAACACTTGCTATCTGGGAGCCTACCAAGCTGTCTGCCTGCCCCGGGCTGGGAGGATCTCACATCTGGCTCTTGGGTGTAGCCTGCAGGAAAGGAACCCAGCCCCTGGCACCACCCCAGCCTGCTGGGCTGCCAGGGGTGAGAGGCAAAGCTCACTAACAGACAGCCCTCTCTCTCCTGTTTTCTCTTTCCCCTGGAGCCATGGGGGCTGGCAGAGAGATGAGGTGGGGTCTGGCAGGCTGGGTGATAGCTAGTTATCGACAGGTTGATGACTGCCACAGAAGACTGCCCGAGGACATTGAGACAGGAGCCACTTCTGAGGCCCGCTGCTGCTCGGGAAAGCTGGCTGCCAACGTCTCTGCCCAGGGCTCGGCGCTTCCCCTCACCATCTCATTAATCCTGATTTACAGAAAAAGGCAGCAGGCAGGGGCCCTCTTAACAGGCCGAGCAGGCGACTGATTTGCCTTCACTGAAGACAATAGTGCCCAGGAGACCTGGCACTGCTGAATTATTCAAATCAGCCGTGGCAGGGAAATCTGGGGACACAGAGTGGCAGGGTCTCCAGCCCCCAGACAGCCCTCCTCGTCTTTTGCTGGGGTGGTGGTACCCGGCACCTTGGCAGCTTGGGGAAGCCAGCACGGGTCCCCTTGCCAGAGCTGCTCCCAGCCGCCCCTCCTCCCTGGATGAAAGTCGGAATTGGTGTTGATCATCTCTAAGCACCTTAGAGCTCTAGTAATGGATCCAACATTTCCCACCTGCTGGTCCCGGGGGTGATATTCTGACAAGGACTCTGGATGAACATGTGATGGGGGTGGGGGAGGATGAGGGCAGCAGGAGATGGCTATTCTACCAATGTGTGTGTGTGCGCGTGCGTGCGTGTGCGCATGTGCAAGTACGTGTGATTCAAAGAAGTGAAGGACAGGGGGATGAACCCTGGCCTGGGCAAACCCTAGTTTCTGCTCCTAGAAAAAGGACATAATGAACAGGTAGTTTTCCTACTTAGAGATTTGCAGAGATTCAAGAGCAAAGAGGCCTGCACTTGGAGCCTGACACTGGGTGAAGAGAGAGCACGCCACAGCATGGGGACTTCCAGCAGGAAGGGAGCTTTTGGAGAGCAGGAGGCTGTAAACCGAGGCCCAGAGAGAGGCAGGGATCTGAACAAGGTCATCAGTTAGTTTTAACCCAAACTGAGATTAAAAGTCATGGCGTCTGACTTGCCGTCAGAGGCTGTTGGTTAATAATAATATCTGCCCTTTATGGAGCCTGGACAGTGAGCCAGGCTCTGCGTTAAGGGCTTTGTAATGTATTATCCCCATTAACTTCATGGTAATCCCATAACACTGGTGTGACTAGTATTCCCATTCTACCGATAAGGCGACTGAGACTTACGGAGACTCAACCACCAGGCAGGCTAGGAAGTGACAGATCTGGGATTGGAAAGGTGGTCTGTCTGATGCTGGGCCCTTAATCGCTGTGCTTCTGTGGGTGGTAAGAGGTGCCAGGATTCCAGCCTGTCTCAAACTATCCCTCCTCGCCAAGGCTGTAGTGCCTGCACTATTTCCTTGTGATGGCTTCTGTGAGTTAAGCCCTGCGCCTGCCTACCTGTTGTCTCTCCTGGGGAGGAGCAGATAGAGTTAAGCCTTCTCAGAAAAACTGATTTTACAGCATCTAACAGTATCGGCCCTGAACCTGGGGAATCCTTGTGAAGAGGGTCTCTGAGGGTGGAAGGAATTTTACAAACGAAGAGATTCAGAATTTCTGGGCACAAAACTCACCTCTCTGGGGAAGTTAGTGTTTTTGAAGCCAAGATTGGGGTGGAGCGTGGGGGCGGGTGGCGTTAACTAACCATATGCATTGGTGGGAGGGCGGTTGCGTGGGTGTATGAATAACAGCCTCGGCTTTTTTGCGTCACCCAAATAACAATTACAATTAATAGTAGTAAAACGAGTAGGAACAGTGACCTTATTGAGTTTGCTACATGCTAAGCCTTTTGTGTAAATGCAGAAGGTCGTTTAATCCTCAAGACCACTTTATGAGGTTGGTATCTGTGAAGTCAGTATCAGAAAGTCCATTTTACAAAGGGTGAAACCAAGGTTAAGAAGGGAAGCCGTTCACCCCGAGTTAATCCCGCTGCTGGGTGTGAAAGAAGCTAGGAAACTGAACTGGCTTTACAACACAAACCTGTGACCTTTAGGACACTCCGTGTGTACATACCCCTTTTCTGTCCGGCTTGAAGTCTCTCTCAACAGAATGGACCCCCTTTTCTCCTGCCCATGGTGCGCCCATTAGTGGCCCATTCACAGGGCTGCGATTTGTATATGGAGTCCCCCGAAGGAAGTCTAATCTTTTGAAGCAGCTCACACACACATTTGCCATCATGCCTTGACAAGTCCTGTCCCTTGTCTTAGAGAAACCTATTTTTCCCAGGGAAACTCAGCTGGCTCCTATCCTCAGACCTATTCCCTTTTGGAATAATCAGCATCTGAATTAGGTCCCCGGTATTTGCATAGTGCACTGGGGGCTTCCCAGGATCCCCACCCCCTGTGGAAAAACCAAACTAAGAGTGATTTATCTCCTGGGTCAGATAAAGGTGACTAAATGCAAACTGGCCGATTCCTTTCGGCAAACAGTTCCCTGGGGAGGGCTCCTACAAGGAGGAGAAGAGCCAATCGATCAGAAAAATGCTTCGAGGTGACTTACAGGGGAGACTTAAAGGAAAAAGCCCTCGTGTTTTTACAGCCTCCAGCGACTCATTCAGCCAGTAAAACTCCTCAACCAACCCAGCCCAGGAGCAAAGAGGCAGGGGGTGGAGCAGCTCGTTTACTCGGCAAGCAAAGGGGAAACTGCAATGGTCGACCTCTGAGGCCTCCGGCTGTGTTTTTCATTCATCTACCAAGCATCTATTGAGTGCCTACTGTGTGTCTGCTAGGGAAAGGAACCATCGCCCTCTGTTTCTCCCCAATTCTTGACTTCCCTCTGCTTTCAGAGAACTTCTTATAACCTGGGAGCAGTCAGTGAATTTTGGAGACTGAATTTCTCTCAGAATCTCCTGGTTACCTCTCCCTCATTTCATCAAGGTGCAAGTCTCACCTCCTGGAAAGGGTAACTTGGTCTGGCAGTTGTCTGCAGACTTTCTCTGCAAAGGAGTAGATAGTACATATTTCGGGCTTTGTGGGCTAGCTGCTATATGGTCTTTGTCTTAACGACTCACTTCTCTGTGTGATACAAAGACAGTATGTAGACGAATATGGCTGAGTAAGTAAATGAATATATACATGAATGTAAACAAGTATGTAAATGATGGCATGGCTGTGTTCTAATAAAACTTTGTTTATAAATACAGGCAGGGGGCCAGATTCAGCACACAACATGCCATCATTTGCTGACCCCTAGAACAGAGGATAAAAGATCTGATTCGGAGTCACTCAGATCTTCTATCTCCCCAGGCCACTTCTTTTACTGCCTTGTTATGTGGCCTTGGGAAGTTCGCTGCTTCTCTCAGAGCCCCATTTCCCTTCTGTAAAATAGGATAATGATAGCACCCCGTCTCATGGGCTGTTGGATTAAACAAGACAATGCAGGGGACTTCACATAGCTAGTGCGCACACTGGTAGCTGTTACTTTATAATTAAGGACTTTAAACCTTCTGAAAAAAGCGCCCCCGCCACCCCTTGTTCTGGGGTCAGAGGAAGCTGGTGTCTGGTGTTCTGATATTCTGCTGATAAGATTTCCATTACTTTCAAGTTAACACGCTTATATTTTAATGATTTGAAAAGGATGCAGAATGTGTTTTCTTAGGGGCAAAAGGGGCTGGCAGGCCTTTCTTAGGGTGATGGTCAGTGAAACTCCAGCTACCCCCTAAGTCTCTTTGAGTCCAGCCTTTGGTTCCCTTTCCTGGCTCCAGAGGGACCGGCTGGGTGGAGCCAGCATGCCCAGTGATCCTCTGGTTGAGAGCTGATCACAAGTGGCCAATTAATCTATTACTTGCAGATACATTTTCCATTAGCAATGGTGGAAGCACTGACTTTGAAGCAATTAGTCAGTATAATGAACTTGAGTAGGGCAAACAAGAGGGACAGGTTAACCTCTTGGTTCCCAAAGGAGGCTGTGATAGTGAAGGAACAGAGCGATGACTGCGGAAAAGGGAGGTGCTGGATAGGGAGAAAGGTCCGTGAACCACACCCAAGCTCCCAGGTGTAGGATGTGGTGGCTTAGAGCCAAAAAGCTGGAGCTTAGAGCCAGGAAAAGGTGCTTTTCTATGTCACGTGGCCATGAGTGAATCATTTTAACCTTAGTTTTCTCATTTGCAAAATGGGGGTCATAACAGTACACACAGCATAGCATCATTGTAAGGATCAAATGAGACAAGTTGTAAGAAGTGTGTAGCCCAGTGTTAGGCATAGGCAAATTCCCAATGGATGCTGGTCTCTCTATCATCCTCTCCTACCTCACTGGGGAGCATGAGGAGATGAAAAAGGGACTTCTAAGGCTTAAAGCAACAGAAGCTTCTTGTTAAAATTGCTTTAACTCAGATCCATGACTGACTATCTTACAAAAGCTAGAATTCCAACAGTGTCTTTGCTGCAGTCCTTATCAGTGACTTGAATTTCTGATGTGCATTGTGACTCTCCAAAAGGAATAGATCCAAATTCCCCAGACTTATTAGAATAAAACAATTTCTTTTTCTATCTCAGAGCAGTTCATAGGACTGGGAGTTTTTGGTTTGTTTGTTTGTTTTTTGTTTTTGTAAAAATAGTGGGAAATGATGCATTTGCCAAATTTTACCCAGGTTGAGTCTACCTCCCACAAAAGCTCCCTCAAAACCTTCTTCGTCCTCTGATCTCTGACTCGCTTTTGGCATACACGGAAATAGAAAGTCCATGTCTTATGTTTTTTTTTTTTTCCCATTGTCCATGTTGCCTGGGACAAGTAGATGTTCAACAGATCTAGAGTTTTGGTTGCCTTTCCAAGGGGACAAAGAGAGTATCAGGTGGAGAGATGAACAAACTGTGTTTTACGAGGCTATGGAAATTTCCAGAAGGAACTAGGGGCTTCTCTGGAGGTGAGGGGATGGTTCAGGATGGCTTTCATGTTCAGGATGACTTTCTACTTTAGCTTCCACTATAATAGCTTTGAAAACAATGAAATGGGAATACAATAAAATAGGAAAACAAGAGAGCAGTGGGCAGACAGTGGTGGGTGTGGGGGGAGGCAGCCTATGGGGTGGTCCAGGACTGCCTCTCTGTGGAGGTGACTTTGGAGTGAGGCACGAGACATGAGATGAAGTCCACCAGAGAAAGGGCACTCCAGGTGGAGGGGACAGCAATGGCAAAGGCCCCAAGGTGGGAGCCAGCTTGGTGTGTTCTAGTCTCAGATTGAGGCTGGTGGGCTGAGTGCAGTGAGCCAGGGGAGGCAGGCCTCGAAAGAAACAAAGTCAAAGAGAAAATCAGAGTATAGGACCTTGCAGGCCCTCACACCCAATCTAGATGTCATTCAAACACACCAGTGGAGGGGCCATGCTGAGGAGGGACAGGATTGGTTTTTTAAAAGGCCCTTCTGTTCATGCACACTGTAGCATGTATCACAACTCGGTTCCTTTTAATAGCTGAATAATATTCCATTGTGTGGAAACGCCATGTCTGGTTTATCCCTTCGTCCGTCGATGGACA